>NW_016808195.1:508895-530645 GCF_001698545.2 Rhinopithecus bieti
CCCGGCAGCCTCTGGAATGAATGTTATTTGGAGTAGTTGGCCAAGCACTTAGAAAATGCTAAGGTTTATTTTTAAATATGATTACGACCTGTCTCTTGCTTTCCGGAAAATCACGTGCGCTCTTCAGAGATACAAAATCCGATCATTACACTTTTAAAACCAACATTTTAATCTTGTCATCTAAACAAACTTGCTAAATTGGTTTAGGGGAGGAGCATAACTATCCCCATTTGATTGATAGGAACACTGAGGCTTAGGGGAGACTAAATGCACCATCTCAGGCCAAATAGCTATTGAGAGTAGCTATCTTGAAACTAGAGAAAGCTGTGTCCACTCTACTATCCTGCCTCCCCCATGCAAATAACGCAGATGGTCCCCCAAAGAGAAGAAGAATCTAGAAAGAGGAAACCATGACCTTCTTGGTTTAGTGTTTTATGTGGCAGCAGGGCAACCAATCGTTCTAATTAGGCCACAGGAAGCCTGTTTCTCTTTAAGAACCTATTAGCAAGCTGGCAAAATCTCATCCTATTACCATGTAAATAAATAAGGATAAATTTTCCCACATCAGCCTCCCAGGGCTGAACCAAAACTCTCCTCCTTTGCACATTTTTGATAACCTGCTTATTCTGGAATACCTCACAATTAAAGATAGCATGCTCTGGACGTCAATAATTCATCGTGGAGAGGGAAAAAGGATGAGATAATTAACATTCTCTGGCTGGCTTTGGCTGGGAAGTAGCTTAGTAAGCACAAGGGCATGTTTTGGGCTATTTCCATCATGAGGGTAGAATAAATAAAACAGATCCTTTCGCACACTAGACTTGAAGGATTTGTGTCAGGCTAGTTGGCCCCGGGGCTTTCTGAGTTGGGTTTAGATCTCCACTGTAGCAAAGTAAGCTGACCAGCAAATTCAGCCCCAGGGCCCAACTGGGTAGGTGGGTTACAGGGAGTAAGGGCAGCATGTCTCAAAGCCACTCATTAAGCCTCTAGCTCCTACCGTAAGCTTTAACTTTTCGGTGAACTTCTCTCTGACCTTCCATTTTTTTCTTCTCTGATTTCTTTTATCAAGTTATGTAACTTTGATGGACCCTCCTCCTTCGTTTGCCGTTCTGTAAAATGGGAAAGATAATGTGACTTAGAGTAATTGACCAAGGACTTAGGCAGGGGTGTCCAATCTTTTGGCTTCCTTGGGCCATATTGGAAGAAGAATTGTCTTGGGCCATAAAGAAAATACACTAACACTAACAATAGCTGATGAGAAAAAAAAAAAATCACAAAAAAATCTCATAATGTTTTAAGAAAGTTTACAAATACGTGTTCGGCCTCATTCAAAGCTGTCCTGGGTCACATGCAGCCTGCAGGCCTCCGGTTGGACAAGCTTGCCTTAGAGCAAGCAGGATTACTGAGGATTGAAACATCATTGTTATCATCATCGTCATCATCATCGTCATCACTATCCCTTATGAATCATTTATGATGTGTTGGGCTTTATCATGTGCTAGATGTATTTCATTTGCATTTTTAAGTTTGATGCCTACTGGGATAGATGATCAGTCTTTGAACCTCAAAATAAGCTGGAAATAGAGTTTTTAAAATTTTGTATCACCCAGTTGAAAATAAACTAATGAAACACATAATCCCAAGGAGAATAGTGCAAGCAGTCAGAGAGTTTGAGTATATTTATGCATGACAGAGCCATAAATGAGTGCTGGGATATACCTAACCTTTATGGTTGACGTCATGGGGGAAATGGCTTCTGTGCCTACTAACCGAGACCAAGGGAGGGTACAGCATGACTGTGCCCTCTGGGTGCCCATCCCATGGGACCTCTGTTGGCAGCAGAATATCAGCCTGTGTGGACTTGTGTCTGTCCCATTATGGCAATTCCTATATTTTATGTTGTTATGATTACTAAGAGAAAAAATTTTTTTCAGCTGAGATTTTTGTTTCTGTGATGCTGCACTGACTGCCTCTATTCCCTCTACATTCTATGTTCTTAATCTAAGTAGTGCAGATTGGTGGCAATTTACTACAGCAAGTCAGAAAGGAATTGTCCTAAAATGTCTGAGCATTTTAACCAGCACATGGAAAACTGTCCCCCACCTCTGTCCTATTTGCACACTGTAACACCCCTCGCCCATCTTTGCCTCCTTTCCTTCAGGCCTGGTTGAAGGATCAACCTTCTCTCATCTAAGAATTTAAGACTAATCTTGCCACCTGATCTTTTTTTGGTACATACTGCTCAGGTATCTGACCTTATCCGTAAACTCTTTCTCTGTCCATCTTCAGTTGCCCTCAACTCCCTGGCTGGCTCCTTCACAGAAATAAACTTCTTCATCTCTCCCCCACTCTCATCTTAAAAATAAGCCCTCCCTTGATCCCTTATCCTTTTCCAGCTCCGGTCTTATCTCTTGCTCCCCATCAAAGCCAACAGCCTGAGTTATCTTCACTTGTGTCTCCAATTCCTCACCTCCCACTCTTGCCCCTGCAATCCAGGCTTGTTCTACTCCTGGATGGCCTCTGAAATTGCTCTCACCAAGATTATACACTTGTTGGTCCAATCCAACAGGCAGGCACACAGAGCCACCTTATTCAATGGCTCTATTGTGGTTGACAGGGAGGGCCTCCTTCTTAACACTCTACTCTTGGATTTCCCAGGATGAGATCTCCTTATATTTTTCCTCCTTCTCCTTTTTCTTCAGAGATTATTCCTGATTGAACCTTTTCTAAGCTGTCTTCTCCTTTCACTTCACATCATCTTTCTGGGAGATTCGATGTTATCATGCAGTCGATATGCTCTCTCCCAGACAGAGCGTGTTTATCAATCCACTGTCCATTTCTCTATCCCAGATGTTTTCTCCTCAACCCTTAGACACTTGCTCCTGCCTGGACTTCCCACAAGCCTCTTGTATGAGTTTCCCACTGCTGCTGTAGGCTAAAACAACGCGAGTTTGTTATCTTACAGTTCTGGAGGTCAGAAGTCCAAAATCAAGTGGCTAAGTGGGCTAAAATCAAGATGACAGGAGAGCTGCATCCTTTCTGGAGGCTTCAGGGGAGAATCTATTTCTTCCTTTTTCCAGCTTCTAGAGCTGCCTGCATTCATTGGCTCATGACCCTGCACACTCCAACCTTGGCTTCTATTGTCCATCTCCTCCTCTGACTCTTACCTTCTTTCCTCCCCATATAAAGACCCTTATTATCATATTGCGTCCACCCAGATAATCCAGAATCATCTCCCCATCTCAAAATACTTGAGTTAATCTCATCTGCAAAGTCTCATTTTCCATATAAGGTCCAATCCAACAGGCACACAGAGCCACCTTATTCAATGGCTCTATTGTGGTTGACAGGGAGGGCCTCCTTCACAGGTCCTGGAATTAGAATGCGGACATTTTGGAGCAGCATTTATTCAGCCTGCCATCCCCCTAAAACTCAGTTCATGTCTGAATCTGAAATCTTTTTTCCCACCAAGATGAACTATGACTATCCGTCCTGCTGAGTCAGCCAAAAATAAACATGGCATTATCCTGACTTCTTTTCTCACATCCCTATATCCAATCATTGAGCAAATCCTATCAATTCTTAATATCTGGCCAATAGGGTCACATCTCATCTCTCCACCCCTGCTACTGGTGTCTTGATTTGAGCCACCAGCGTTTCTCATCAGAGATACTGGCACATGCTTTTTCTGCTGTTCTTGCCTCTGATCTTGACTCCTTTCCTCCATTCTGAATGCTGTCCACAGAGTGTTCTTTAGAAAACACAGATGTTAAAGTTCCTCCAACTACTACCACCACCACCACCATTACCAGGATAGGAAAGGCTCCTTAATTATAATATTTTGATACGATAAAAATACATATTTAGTCTTTATCCTGGGCTTCTGGCACAGAGCTCCTAAAACCCTTGGAATTTCCTGAGTCTTAGGGGCAAGATGAGCGTCTTTTGTTATTCACAATAAGCCTAATGAGGTGACTCCTGGAAGATGCAGGATGGTTGCCGGAGAAACCGACCATGTGATTAGAGGATTGGAACTTTTAACCCAGGCCCAGACCTCCTTAGAAGGGAGAAGGGCTGGAGATTGAGTTCAATCCCCAATGGCCAATGATTTAATCAGCCATGACTATGTAATATAGCTTCCATTAAAAAAAACATAAACTAGGGGTTCAGAGGGCATTCAGACTGGTGAATACATGAAGGTGCTAGGAGGGCGGACAAGCCCAGACAGGGTATGAAGCTCCAGACAGCCCCGCATCCCCATACCTTGCCCTGTGCATCTCTTCCATTTGACTGTTCCTGAGTTGTATCCTTTGTAATAAACTGGTAAGAGTAAATTAAGCACTTTCCTGAGTTCTATGAGCCACTCTATCATACTGTCACACCCAAGGAGGGTGACCTGGGAACCTCCTTGGGTATCCTGGGAACCTCCTTGGGTGTCCTGGGAACCCCCAATTTATAGCCAGTAAGAGAATATGAATCATAACCTGCGACTTGTGACTATTGTCTGAAGTGGGCTTCAGTGCTGTGGGACTGAGCCCTTAACTTGTGGGGTCTGTACAACTCCAGGGAGTTAGTGTCATAATTAAATAATAGGGCACCCAGTTGATGACCAGAGAGCTGGAATATTGCTTAATGTAAGGAGGGAACTCCCTCATGTGGTTGCCTAAATGTTCTCTGAGTATAGAGAAAAGCAGTTTATCCCTTTTACTAATGTGTAATAACTTCAAGGCCCTTCAAGACCTCGCTCCCTATTTACCTCTCCAAAATCATCTCCTGCTACTCTCCTCTTGCACTCTTAGCCTTTAACCACATGGAACCACTAGTAATTCCCAGATAGGGCTGTGGACTTTTGCACTTGCTGCCTCATCTACTCTAAATTACCTTTTCTGCAACACACCTGTCACTCTTCACCTAGCCAACCTCAATTCATCCTTCAAAACTAGTTCAGTTACCACCTCCTTCAAAAAGTCTTCCCTGATGTTGCAGATGGCACTACTGGCCTGAATACTTCGCCCCTTTCTACATCCTTACCCTTTGCAGGATAGCTTAAGAGCTCATCCCATTAGGAAGGAGAATCAGGGCAGGGCAAGGTAACTCATGCCTGTAATCCCAGCACTTTGGGAGGCTGAGGCAGGTGGAGCACTTGAGGTCAAGAGTTCAAGACCAGCCTGGCCAACATGGAGAAACCCTGTCTCTACTAACAATACAAAAGTTAGCAGGGCTTCTTGGTAGCACATACCAGTAATCCCAGCTACTCAGGAGGCTGAGGCACAAGAATTGCTTGAACCCAGGGGGTGGAGGCTGCAGTCAGCCGAGATCACACCATTGCACTTCAGCCTGGGCGACAGAGCAAGACTCTAACTCAAATAAACAAACCAAAAAAAAAAAAAACAAAAAACAAAAAAGAGAATCTATTTCCCTACTCCCCACAATTTTCTCATGTGACTTTCTTTGGCCAATGGGGTGTTAACAGCTTCACATGCAGAGAAGCTTTGCTTTTGGGGTTTTGTTTTGTTTCTATTTTGCTGTGACAGCAGTTTCCTCATCCTGCAGCTCCTTTGGTGGCCCAGTTCTGTGTCATGGTTTGCAACGTTGTCTTTCAGGAAGCTTGCCCTAGAGATTGTTTACTCAGCCCACCCAACAATTATATGAAGTATTTAGTAATAATACTCTAACAATAGCAACAAAAATAATAATAAACATTTCAATCTATTTATTAATAAATTCCTTCCTACTTTACGAACTAGAATGGATTCTGTTGTCTGTATTTAGGACCTCTCACCATTATGGAGGAGGAGAAAAGGAAGAATAAGAAGAGGAGGGGAGGAGGGAAATAAGTGAAAGGGGAAGCAACTGGCCAGGCACGGTGCCTCACTCCTGTAATCCCAGCACTTTGCAAGGCCGAGGCGGGCAGATCACCTGAGCTCAGGAGTTCGAGACCAGCCTGGCCAACATGGTGAAACCCCATCTCTACTAAAAATACAAAAATTAGCCGGGCATGGTGGTGCATCCCTGTAATCCCAGGGACTTGGGAGGCTGAGGCAGGACAATTGCTTGAACCTAGGAGGCAGAGGTTGCAGTGAGCCAAGATTGTATCACTGCACTCCAGACTGGGAGACAGAGCAAGACTCCGCCTTGGAAAAAAAAAAAACGGAAGCAGCAACCAAGGTGACGGCTTATTTTCTCTTTATAGATTTATTTAAAGTGTGTTAAATCCGTGCAACTATGTTAATGTCATACTACATTTTAAATTTTTTTATTTTTTAAATATATAATATAATCAATTTTTGCTAAGAAAATAATGTACACATATATGCATATAGCTCAATAATAAACATTTTAAAGAACAGAAACGTAACATAGAAGTTGTTATTTCTAGATAATGGAATCAAAGAGATTTTCTTTTGATTATTTTAATTGTTCAAGAATAAGCACAGATAATAATAATAGGCACATCTCATTTTCTCCATACCCTACTCTTATTCTCTAATCTTGGTGGGTAATAAGTTTTTCAGACACATCAGTCCTTGCAAATAGATGCAAGGCTAAATATACGGTACACATTTATCTCTAAAATGTGTCCCTATTTTTACAGAAAAGCAAGGCTCAGAGAGATGGCATAACTGATCCAACTAAACTCCTTTTAACATGCTAACCTCTCCAGGTAACAAATGCCAGCCAGGACAGTGGCAAGAAGCACCGCCTTCTAATCACTTTGGTCATCTAATAGCTATGTAAGCACTGGGCTTTTTTAACTTTTCTGAGCCTCTGTTTCTTTCATCTGAAAATTGAGTATAATAATGGCACCTACCTCCCAGGGTTGGTGTAAGTCTCCAATGAGATATACATATGGAAAGCTAAGGACACTGCTTAGCAAATCATGCTCAATAAATATTAGCTGCTACTACTATTGTTATCCTACTGTAATAGGGTTACTATCATTAGCCTACATTATTACTACTTTTATATTACTCTAATTACTATTACAGTTCTTATCATACTATAATAGAATTCTATTACTCCTATTTCTTTAATTCTGATAGAGTCAGGCGGAGATGCTGCCCTAATCATCTTTGTGCTCCCAGCATCCAGCCTAACAGATGCTAATTTAAATTAGTGAGGGTGTGGGTGGGTGGGTGGATGGATGGATGGATAGATAGATTAATGGATGGATGGATAAACGGAGACAGGTAGAGAGATGGGATGTAAATAAATGTGTGCTATGGACAGGTGGATAGAGGGGACCTTAAATAACTTAGTATGTCAAATGCCTGAATGGGAAGGCAGGTAGGTGGTTGGCAGAAGAGTGGACGGGTGGATGAATGATCGAACGGATGGATGGGTGGGTGGGTGGATGGATGGAAGAGAAGGTCTTAAGTGACTTAGTGTGAGAGCCTGAATGGCTAATGGTAGAACAGGCGACTGAACGAGGGGTGGACCGACACCCAGATGCCCGCTTCCTGGCTTTTCTCCCCCTCTGTCTTCACAGCCTGCCCTTCCTCGGCTCCAAGGCGCCCCCGAGGGGTGAGCTTCCTGGGCGCGCTCTGCAGCGCCCTCCGCCCCCAGCTCGCGGCGAGGGCGTCACGCGGCTGCTCAGCGGGGCAATGGCCTAGCGGCGCGGGCCGGGGTCTCCTCCCTCGCACCGGGCCAAGCGCCCGGCTCGTCTGCATTGACGTCTGCGGCGGCGGCAGCGGCCGGGCTCTCGGGAGCCTGGGTGAATTATGATGCACATCCACCGCGGCTGCTAAAAAAAGGGCAGTGACTCACCACCGGCCGCGGAAACTTCCACGAGCGCCGGCCGCACAAAGGCGGGGGCGCCAGGCCAAGGGCGGCTGCGCCCGGGGTGCCGGGCAGCGGCCAGGTGTGTCTCGAAAGCAAAACACGAGGACCGTGACGCGGGGTCAGGCGGGAGCTAGAGAGACCCGGGGCCTGCGCCTTGGCTACCCGGCCTGGCTTCCACAGCTTGGAGCTCAAAGCCAGCCCTTCATCGGAAAAAAAAGGAAAAAAAAAAAGGAAAAAATAAAAAGATGTGATTTGGCAGGTGACAAAGGGGAGAGCAATAGCTCATACTCATCGCCGTCCTACATGTGCTAAGGTCATAACCCTCAAAACAGCCCTGAAAGCAGGTCACGTGATTATCCCTGCTTTGCAATGGGGATACTAAGGCCAGAGAGGGAAAGGGGCTTGCCAGGGGTAGCAGAGCTCTCAATATACCCAATAAAATAGTAATGTGGCAGCACTGTGGAATCCCTGCCGTGTGCCCAGGCCTGTGCTGGTGATACAGAGGTGGACAAGAGTGGTCCCACTGCGTGGAGCTCACTGTATAGCACTCTTTCTGAGTTATGTCCAGAAGCATTTACCTGGGGGGACGTAGTTCCATCCCTTGCCACCCAACAAATATTTTCGAGCTCTGCTGTGTGCAGAGAACAGTGGCAGAGGAGACATATAGAGGGTTACAAAGGTGACTAAGGCAGCTTTAATTTAATTTTTGTGCATTCACCAAGTAGTTAGTAAGCACCTATCATGCGCCAGGTGAGCAAGGTAACGCTGACCTGTCCCAGTTCTCATGGAGCGCATGTTCTAGCAGTGAAGATGGGTAAACAAGGTGTGAGAAACGCTACCTTAGGGGCTGGAGGCACACACAACACAGCGAAGGAACACCCAGCCTAACGTAGGCCATCAAAGAAGGTTTCCAGGTGGCAGTAACTTTGAAGCCAAGGCTGGGAAGCTAATTAGAAGTTAAGCATATGGAGAGGAGTTTTGGGAAGAGAGTTTCACTCAGGGAGAACAGCATGTGCCTAAGTCCAGAAGTGCCAGAGATCATGACAGGTTTGAAGAACTGAAAAGCATTCAGTATACCTGCAGCAATGGGGGCAAAGGAGGAAAAGTGGAAAACAGGAAGCTGGGAGCAGGGGTCACCCCACACACCTGTTTGAGGACTAGGGACTTAGCCAGAGGGCAAACGAGCTAACAGCTCAGACAATAGCCAGCTGCATTTAGAAGGACAGGGAAATCAGTTATATTGGTACCAAAGAGGCAGAATGAATTCCGTATTGGTGGGAAAGGAAGATCAGGGGGAGCTTCCTGGTGAAGGAGGCATTCAGGCTGTCCCTGGTTGATAGACTTTCTGCAGAAGAGGAAAGGGGAACAACTAGGAAGTGGCATGGATGCCATAGCGCCTCACCCAGGCTCTTCATGGACCCTCTTGAAAGGCCAGAGAGCCATTTGTAAGACTAGGGCTAATGCAGTAAGCTTCTTCTAGGGTCTGGGGTATGGGCAAACTGGCCTACAATGAGCTCCATGTGAAAAGGAGGCACAGCCCTGGTCTTTAAAGAGGCTTCTATCCATTGGTGCTGGCAACTGAAAAACAGAATTCATGTAATTATTCTACAGTATGTACTGAGTATTTACTGTGTGCCAGGTGCTGTGATAGGCACTAGAAATTCATTGGAGGGCAATAACAGATATGGTGCCACTCTCATGGAGATCAATTCTGGAAGGGAATAGGTTAATTTTTAAAAACACACAAATAACTGTGAAATTCCCACCATGAGAGCGCCCCCAAGACACAAGTAAGTGGTCCTATGAGAAGGCAGGTGAGGACTGCTGTATTCTGAAGGGCATGGACAAGATGTTTTAATGATGTGACGTTTGCGCAGGATCTAAAGGATGAGAAGAAAGTAACAAAACATGGGTGGGAGGTGCAGTGCTTCAGGCAGAGGGGACAGGGCAGGCAAAGCCCTCAGGGAAAGGCCGGTGTGACTGGAATAAAGAATGGGGAGACGGTTGGGAACAAAGTAAGACTATCCTAGGAACAATGGGACGGTCATCCTGCCTGTAAGCTGGGCAAGTGCCATGGGGATGCAGAGAACCGGTGAGGACCAGAGAGCCTTGCTCTTTATTCCTTGCACCTCATTTCTGTTTAGCAATAACTCTGCAGCCGGGCGTGGGGGCTCATGCCTATAATCCCAGCACTTTGGAAGGCTGAGGTGGGTGGATCACCTGAGGTCAGGAGTTCAAGACCAGCCTGGCCAACATGGCAAAACCCTGTCTCTACTAAAAATGCAAAAGTTAGCCGGCCATGGTGGTAGGCACCTGTAATCCTAGCTACTGAGGAAGCCGAGGCAGGAGAATTGCTTGAATCTGGGAGGTGGAGGTTGCAGTGAGCTAAGATTGTGCCATTGTACTCCAGTTTGAGTGACAGAGGAGACTCTGTCTCAAAAAAAAAAAAAAAAAAAAAAAAAAAAAAAAAGCAATTCTGCAGGATTCTGACCTCCATCTTAATAAGATGAAACCTGACACTCTGAGAAATTAAGTGACTTGCCCATGTCCACAGCTAGTTAAGTTGAAGAAACCAAGATCCAAACCACAGTCTCCGTAACCCATGATCTTTCTACTGGGGATGATATCAGCCTCCCAGAAGAAGGTCGACCCAGAAGTTAATAGAAAGTAGGATGTGGATAGCCAGATGGGAGGTGAAGAGATCTTTCCCAGAAGGGCAAGATATCATCAGCAATGTAGGGACGAGACTGCATTGAGAGAAGCAATATAGAAGCTACCTACATAGAAGAAAAGACTAAAGGAATTAAACAAAGAGATTTCTCTCAGTGGCTTGTATCTGAGAATTGTGTGTAACTTTTTCGAGACAGAGTTTTGCTCTTGTTGCCCAGCATGGAGTACAATGACATGATCTTGGCTCACGGCAACCTCTGCCTCCCAGGTTCAAGCAATTCTCCTGCCTCGGCCTCCAGAGTAGCTGGGACTACAGGCATGCTCCACCACGCCTGGCTAATTTTTATATTTTTAGTAGAGACAAGGTTTCTCCATGTTGGCCAGGCTGGTCTCGAACTCCTGACCTCAGGTGATCCACCCGCCTCGGCCTCCCAAAGTGCTTGGGATTACAGGTGTGAGCTACTGCACCTAGCTAACTTCAATCTTTTTTCTTTTTGCTTGTCTATGCTTTCTAAATTTTCTATAATGGGTGTATGTTTCTTAGGTAAATAGGGGAAATAATAGCAGTTACATATAAAAGGGATCATGTAAGCTTTTTAAGTCCTTGCAGGCAGTATCTATATTGTATTTATTTTTTCATTCTCCTACAGAGCTCAGCATGATGCCTGGCACATAGGAAGATGCTCAAAAAAAGTAAACTAAACAATGAAGTAGTTGGAGATAAGGGTTAGGAGAGGCAAAACGATAGAAGGCCAAATCCAGCATTTTGTTTTGAAGCAAAGTTCAAGCCTATGTGTCAAAAATCAATTAGTCTTGAAATAAGCCCTTGGAACTGAATTCACCTGCTGTTTCCTTCATAGCATATAGTGACCACACTCTGACCATATGCCACCCTCCCAGCCTACAGATTCCTCCACAAATTTTATTTGAGCTCCTTCAATGTGTCCAGCCCTGCAAGGCCTCCATAGGGGAGACAGACCCAAGAGAAGAATAAACCAGCACCCCTTGCCAGAGCAAATATTTTGGTGCTGAATGATTTGGCGAAACCTGAGAACATTCGCTCAGAGGAGGACTGCCTCTCCTCACCAAATGGCACAACATACTATGATGTTATAATATTAGGTTCTTTATCACAGAAACACTGGCATCTGTTTCGGAGGAAGCTCCCTCCCAGATGGTGCATCCCACTGTTTTTGTCGTCTGGAACAGTGTGAGGTTTCTTAAATGGCTTTCAGCTTCCAAATCATCCTCCATAAAATGGCAGCTTGTTAATTAAGTGGTCCCTTTGTGATTGCATTTGATAAATATAAGATGAGAAGCGTTTATTGAGATGTGAAGGAAAGCAACAGGGAGGAGCTCCTTGGAGCAGACAGGTCTTTGTGTGGGCGTCATCCACTGGGCTTCAAGGGAATAGGGTACAGCTTTGGATGAGCACAAAGGAGTTTGGGATTTGCACAGACAGAGCCGTCTCTACCCAGTGGACACCCAGCCATATGCAAACAGTGTATAAGGGGCTTTGTGACAACCTCACCTCATCCATCTCTTTCCACCAAGGGCAGGCAGGGAAATGGAAACCTTCCAGTTCTTTCCGGGAGCTGAGTGACTCGTGCCATTCGCAGATGTGCAGTTGTCAGTTACACTGCCAGGAGCTCTTTTGACTCCAATGGATAGGATTTGGGAAGTGGAGGTCCAAAAAAGGTATCTGCTTTGAAAGCAGTGTTCTGTGTTCTTGGAACAGCAGATGACTGATGACAACGTGTAATTAAATATAAACTCTCAGGCCAAGAACTTGACTTGGAGGGTTGGTGGACTTTCAGGTTTGACTTGTGAAATTTGGCCTTCTCCAAAGACCAGGCAACTTTCTCCAAAATACAGCACACCAAGGAAGTCTAAAGACACATAGTTTTCAAGGGAATATAGATCTCTGTCAACCCCTCTCCTGCCACTAGGCAGAAATAAATCAGCCTCAGGCTACATAAAAGGATCTGTGATTACCAGATGGCATCTTTATCTTTCCTTCTGGTTCAACCTTAATGCAATCATTTATGCAACAAATCTATATTAGGCATCTACTAGGAGGAAGGCACATATCTGGGGATGTAGTGGCCTGGCTCATGCACCCCTGCTCTGGAGGGGCTTACAGTCCAACAGACGCATGACTCTGTGAGCCACTTGGGGGCACAGGATGTGGCTTTGATCTTTGCCATCCCAGCACCTAGCACAGTGCTTGCTGCATAGTGGGTGCTCAATAAATGTTTGTTGAATGACTGCATGAATAAATGCTATTTCCCACCCTCTTCTGCAGTTAATATCACTCTGTATCTTTTATATCTTCCTGCTGTCATTAATGCTTATTTTCCGGCTTTGGTTGCTATAAAGAACAGCTGTTTCTCTGTACCCTAACGCTTCATACACTTAGAAAGTATTAATAATCCATCTTTTTGCCTTCACTTCTCCAGCTCCCTCTTGTCCTCCCCTGGCATCAGCATCTGCTCTTGGTCACCTGTAATAAGAAAAATAATCTGTTTTGGTATCTAATGGTCTTTTACAGTTTGCAAAGGTTTTCACTTGTATGATTTCAAGGACTTTTGGAAGAGCCACTAACAAGCCCCAGCATCTTCCAGGCTGCACCCTCCCAAATATTACCCCAACCCCAAATTAACACCCCCAACCCCCACAACTTGCACCCTCAACCTTAAAGTCCAACATCAGAAAATTTAAACATTAATTCTATCATTAAAATAAGATCCAGAGAGGCAGGGCACAGTGGCTCACGCTTGTAATCCTAGCACTTTGGAAGGCCGAGATGGGAGGATCACTTGAGGTCAGGAGCTCGAGACCAGCCTGACCAACATGGTGAAACCCCGTCTCTACTAAAGGTACAAAATTAACTGGGGTGGTGGCACAGGCCTGTAATCCCAGCTACTTGGGAGGCTGAGGCATAAGAATTGCTTGAACCCAGGAGGTGGAGGTTTCAGTGAGTGAAGATTGCACCACTGCACGCCAGCCTGGGTGACAAAGCGAGACTCCATCTCAAATGAAAAAGAAAGAAAAATAAGATACAGAGAGTACCTCCTCTAAAACAGTCATCACATTGACCTTGAAATTTTTTTACACTATAGTATAAATTATACCAGATCCTATGCTGAAAGTGGGTTATAATAAATAGAAAACTGGGAAACCCACAGGAGAATCCAGGTTTGCTAAACCTGCCCAGCAGCAAATCTTTGACCTTAGTAGAGAAGTTCAGCAGTTATATATTTGTATCATTACTATTTCTATTATTAAAACTACCACTCCTACTATTACCATTAGTATTGTTTCTACTCTATGAACACCAGTTCAACAAATGTCCAACAAATTTCAGCTTCTTTCGTGAAATGTAAGCTTGACTGTCAATTATGTTTTCACAGCTATCCACAAACCAAGCTGATCCTTTGGTTTTCATTCATTTTAAGTGTCAACAGATGTTCTCTTAAAATATTCACAAGCTGTACCAAAGGGAAAGGTTTAGATGGTCAGTAAATTTAAATAGAATTGGGACTAAGAGGAAAGGATTTCTTTGGGGTTATAAGCACATGAGTGTGTGAATTATAAGCACAAATAAGTGTTGTGGTCTAAAGAAGCCACTTACTTCCTTGACTGTCTTTTAACAGTTTTTTCTCCTTCCCAGGGATGGGAAATCCTCAGTTCAGTAGCTGACATCCTAGAGGACTTTGTGGAAACTGGTTAAACTCTCTTATGTGTTCACCTGATGCACCAGTAGCATCCTTAACTCTGAGCACTTCCTTCCCATCACAGCCAGGTTACCCTGGAAGACCCACTTGGGTCTTCACTCCTGAAGCCAGACCCTAGGATGGCTGTCTTCATCTCACACCTGCTCCCCCATAGAAGAAAGTTGCTAAGAGGCTGTTCCACCAGTCAGGTGCTCCTGCCTCCTCTCCATGGCCCAGTCTATTCATGTGACTTCTGATCTGCTACCTTCTAATTCTGTGTATTGCTTGACTCTTTGCCCAGTCTGTTTGGGTCTTTTCCCATCCAAATGCTTCTGAGGTACATGCTACCCCTTTTGTCTGATTTCCCCTGGCCTAGCTTCCTTCCTGATCTCCACAAGCTATAGTGATTGTAGCTCCTGCATAACAAATACAAAGAATACAAAACTTTCGCTTCCCAGACATTCCCTCGGGATGAGAGAGTGTAGAAGTCTGGCTGCAAATTGCGAGACAGGGAATGGGTCACAACCTGCTGCAAATAAGGCCTTGATCATCCTGGTTATTCCAGTCCATGGCCTGAGCCATGTGATGACAACTTCATTTGGATCCTCCTTTTGTCTTGATTGGCCCTCCCAGTAAGGAGGAAGACATTGAATGGTAAATGGAAAATCCATAGAGGATCTGGAATACTCAACTCCTCCCTTCACCCTTGCTTACAGGGAGACATCATTTCCTCCAGAAGCACGGAAGAGAATGTTGTTTGTTTGTTTTCTTTTTCTAAATAGACTTTATTTTTTTATAACACTTTTAGGTCACTTCAATTTATTTAATTATTATTTTTTTTGAGACAAGGTTTGGCTCTGTTGCCCAGGCTGGAGTGCAGTGACCTGATCGCGGCTCATCGCAGCCTCGACCTCCTGAGCTGAAGCCATCCCCCTGCCTCAGCCTCCTGGGTAGCTGGGACCACAGCCACTATGCCCAGCTAGTTTTTGTATTTTTGGGGGGTGGGGGGTTAGAGATGGGATTTTGTCATGTTGCCCAGGCTGGCACAGCAAAATTGAGTGGAATGGTAGAGAGTTCCCATATACCTCTTACCCACACACTGCACAGCCTTCCCCACTCCCAACACTTTCCAAGAGAATGGTATGTTTATTACAAATATTGAACCTACATTGACGCATCATTATACACAAAGTCCATAGTTTACATAAGGATTCACTCTTGGTGTTGTACATTCTATCTATGGGGTTGGGAAAATATATAATGACATATATTCAACATTATAAAGTCATACAGAAGAATAGTTTTACTGTCCTAAAAATCCCCTGTGCTCGATCTACTCATTCCTCCCTCCCCACAAACCCCTGGAAACCACTGATCCTTTTACTGTCTTCATAATGTTACTTTTCCCAGAATATCATATCATTGGAATCACACAGTACATAACCCTTTCAGATTGGCTTCTTTCACTTAGGCATTAAGTTCCCTCCATGTCTTTTCATGGCACTGAATAATATTTCAGAGTCTGGATGTACCATAGTTTATTTATCTGTCCACCTACTGAAGGACATCTTGGTTGCTTCCAAGTTTTGGCAATTATGAATAAAGTTGCTATAAACATCCATGAGGAATGTATTTTTAAATTATAGTTCTTATCGATGATGACATGTTAATGACCAAGGATTAGTTATGACAAACGTGCCGTTCAGTATGTAGAATACATAGCCAAGACTTCCCAAACACCTGTTCTCAAGTAGTCCGTAGATAAATCACTCGAGGAACTTGTGAAAAACATAGCTTTTGAACACCATTCCCAAAGACTAATTCAGGAGGCCTACGAAATCACCAGGCTTAAGAAACAGGCTTAACCTACAAAAGGAAGAAAGCAATGGAAAGTTAAAATCACTGTATTTGCACCAGAGAGGATCATGCACAATGAGAAGGTTGGAGACTAACATCGAAAACTCGTTTGATGGAGACATTTTGTTCTTCACTGAGCCTCTTGGGGAAATGACATGGTGGCTTAAAGAATTGTTGATATGTGCTATCCTCTCCCATTAAAAGGAGCTAAAAAAGCCCTGGGCACCAAGATGTGAACTATTTCCTTCAGGGTAGAATGGAGCCACTAAAAATAGCCTTGGAAAATAAGGAGTTGTAGAGGTTCAACAAGAAAAACAAATCAGAAATAAATCTGGTACTGAGAAAGAAATGGGGAGAAAGACGAGCTCTCACAGGCAGTAGAGAGAAAGAACCTATTAGCTTGCGCACATAAAAGCAGGTACATTTTTCCCACCCACAGAGCTGCTGGCTGGCATTCCCACAGAGTAAATCAGTCCCTCTAGAAGGAAGGAAGATGAGTCAGAGAATCAGCCAGGATAGGACAGGTTATGCCAGGGTAACAAACAACCCCTCAAATTTCAGTGGCTTAAAAGCACAAGTTTATTTCTCCCTTGTGTTACACATCCAGTGTGGGCTGGAGGGGGCTCTGCTCCTTGTCATCACTCAGAGACCAGGCTGGCAGAGGCCTCATTTCCACAAGTGCTTCTAGAACCTCTGTGGCAGGGGACAGCGGGTGCTGCACATCCAGCACTGGCAATTAAATGCTCAGAAGTGATGCATGTCACTTCCACCCCCACATCATTGGCCGATGGCTGATGCGTGTCACATGACCTTGCTTGTGTTTAAGTGGAATAAGAAAGTGAAATCACGTCACGTGCCCAGAAGGAAGAGAATGAAAATTGGTGCAAACAGCTCCATGGCTACTATAGTCAGATAAAGGAGCTGAGGGAGGATGCACAGCAGACAGTGGAGGGGAAGCCCCTTTTGAGCCACTAATTTGCAACTTGAGTTTCATCTCTCTCCTTCCGTCAAGAGGAGCAGGCCCATCCAGAGCCCCTGAGGGTATTTCTGGATTCAGTTTCTGCCTGAAAGTAAAAGGACAGCATGGTGGTGAACAGCCTAGGCAACGGAGTCAGACTGACTTCTGTTTGTATCGGGAAACTACATTTACTCTCTCTGGACCTCGTTTTAGTGGTCTAAGGTGGATGACAATAGTGCCTGTCTCATGGGGTTGTTGTGAGGATTGCTAAGTGAGATCACACAAGGAAAGAGCTTTAGGCCAGAGATGCTCAAACTGGGCTGCAACAGTGAGCCACTTGAGGAGCTTGTTAACATGCATTTCTGATTCAGCAAGTCATAGGTAGGGCCTGAGATCCTGTGTTTCTAACAAGCTCCTAGGTAATGCCAATATTGCTGGTCCATGAACCACACTTTAGTAGCAAGGATTTAGAGCAGGCAGTGCCCAGACATGGTCCGTTATATGTATTCTTAAAACTGGATCAAGAGATTCCAATAGTTCTGCTGCCCCCACCCTCAAAGAATGAAAGTTACAACTGCTTGTTAGTAGAGATGTTCATGTCTGATGCATCCAGAGGTGAATGTTCCAGGGAACCCTCGTAGTTAAGGGAGCAGGTGCTGAAGTCAGAAGTCCTGGGTTATCTCCAAGCCTTGTCACTTAGCAGCCATGTGACTTGGATGAGAACCTGTCTGAACCTCTGTATCGACATCTGTAAAATGAGAGTAATAATACAGACCCACTATCCCTCATCTGCAATTCCCTAGTTCAAAGATCTTTTAAAAAGATGTTTCTTTATTAAGTTGGTACGCATTGACTTGGGTGCAAAAGTCAACCTGCATTAACCTGAAACCATTTATGACTTTTTTTCCTTCTTTTGTGACTATTTCTATGTTTTACCACAGAAAAGTGAATGTGTTTGATAGCAAGATGCTGCTGCAGATTCTGTTGAGGGTGTGAAACTATGTACAGTACCTACTCCATGCTACCTTCCTAAAAACTAAAATAAATCCTGAACTCTGAAACACATTTCACCTCAGTGGTTTTGGAGAAAAACAAAAAAAGTACCTAAAATGTCTCTTTCTCCAGTAGTTGAAAGGAGTGAGGGGAAAAAAATGCATGAAAAACACCTACTACCATACTTAGCACATTGTAAGTGCTTAACAAATAGATGTTACTACTGAAATTATTGTTTCTCCTAGTGCTTCTCATAGAAAGAGGGGAAGGGAATGTGGAAGATGGTGCCTTCAGGTGCTCTAGAGATAGGAGGACAGGAGCAAGATTGTCCCTATCTGTTTGAAACCCCCTCAGTTTGTCTTCTACCTTCTCCTTAAAGAAAGAAAAGAAATATGCAAGGAAATGAACACATGCAGTGAGTATGCACACAGGAAGCCTGGACAAAAGCAAGACTCAGGCCGTGGAAAGATCTCTTCTTTCTGCCTGCAGAAGCAGCCCAGCAGGAACCCAGCTTCATAGTCAACCAAGGACAGTTGGCCTTTTTTTGATGTGTCTTTGAATATACTGTTGAGGAGTCTCACTCGAGCTAAGGACTCTGAGGGAGGAGATGGGATTTCCATTTCTTACTCTGTCATTCACCTGCTGGGGAACTCAGGAATGCCTTCATCTCCACAGGGCTCGGTTTTCTGATGTGAAATGGGCCAATAATACAGATCCTGCTGCGACTGCCTTATTGAGGGGGCTGAATAAAAGCGATCACAGATGCGAATGCATTTTGAAACGGAAAATCTGTGTTTGCACGTAGAGTACAATTATTAATCTGACCACAAGCAGGAGATCAGTGAGAGGACTGACCCCATGCAGGGAACGCTGGTTAGCACGCTCTTTAATCACACTTCTGTTGTCAACTCTGATGGCATTGTCATTTGCATTTGGCTCCCTCACCTTCGCCAGAGCCATTTGTGCTTGTCAATTAGGCTGGTATGATTGGGTTTTCACAAAATGTGAATTAAGTCAGCTGCTCTAGCCCCACCCCCACCACTGACACACACCCAAATCAAGGCTTTGGGATATTGTTTTTTAAGCTAATCAATGACAATGATTAGAAAAAAAATAATGGGGTGCAAATTTGAGGAGTGTCCCAGGAGGTGTCCCTGAATATTCATTCAAAGCTTTTGAGAATCTGCAAGTATATCCTGGAGTGCCAGCAAATGGACAACTGCCCCAAAGTAGCACCAATGGCTGATTCCAGCATCTTTGCAAGGGACTCCCTTCTTCCTTAATCCCCACCCTACCCTGACTCTGAAGGAGCCAGCCACAGAGACATAAAAGAAAGTTCAGCGCAAGTGAAAAAAGAGACCATGTGCCCCCTCCCAACCCACAAAAGATCCCTATAGCCTGGGTTGGGGTTGGGGGGACGTTGAATAGGATGGGAGACTGAAGTTTAGTATGGTCTGAGGGGCCATTTAGCATCTGAAATTGAGTATAAATGACAAAAGTAAGACAGAATAGGGACCCTCTTTTTTAAGAGCCTGCAGATCCCAAATCCTGATTTCCTTCAGGGGAAATCCCAGGCACCTAGCTAGTCCCAGAAGTAAATAATTTCTTAAGCAAAAAAGTAGTAGTAGACTAAAACAATAGCTAAGAAAATTACAGTCCAAGAGATGTTTCCTTTCCCTATAGAACCTCAAGATAATGTCTTAACATATGTCCTTGAGTTGTCTTCCAGAAACTCAACCCCCACCCACTGAATAGATCCAGTGACATGTAGATCTCAGATAAGGAGAAAATAATGACTAAACTTTAACCATCATTCTTTATTCTAAGTTTCTTCCTGGGGAGCTTAGAAAAGTCACACCCCTAGCCAATTAACAGTCTTCCACTGACTCCGAATTTTTAAACAAAGTTTTTCTTCCCTAACCAATTACAAATCATAAAGTCTAAATCTACTTGTGACTTGTCAGCTCCACTTCAACATACCTCACCCTTTTAGGTCTAAACCAATGTGTAACCTTCATGTATTAATTTATGATTCATACTGTGACTTTCACTTACCTGTAGTTTACCCCTGCCTTAAAAATCCTTGCTACAAGCCATCAGGAAGGTCAGGATTTAAACATTCAACTGTTTGATCCCCCTCACTCAGTCCCCTACAATAAAAGCCTTTTGTTCCATCACTACAAACCTTGGGGTAGATACCTGGTTTTACTAAGCCAGGCGAGCAGACCCAAGTTTGGGTCCTAACAAAAACAGTACTTGTTAACCTAAACTGATGAGAAATCAAAGTATGAATCTGCCCAATATGTCATCAAGGGGCTGGAGGGAGTTAGCAGAGTGTTTGGAAGTGCAGCATTTGGAGGGAAAGAGAAATCCATTTCCTGTCTCTGTCCCTGTTGTGTTCAGTCCACTCAATAAACTGGTTCCACATATCAAGGACTTAACTCTGGGACTGGTACATGGCTCAGCAGTCAGATGACAGCAGTTATTACCATTATTTTTATCTTAACTTTCACTGAAGGCAGATTTAGACCTTTTAAGTAAATGTACAGAAATACAATATACTTAGTAAATGAGAGAGTAGAGAGACGTCTTACCCTGTTTTTAAATTTTTTTACGTTCCTGTCTTCGCAGGTGAATTTGGAACCATCTTCAGAATCAGGTTGCCGTGCAGTCTGTCAATGTATTGTAACTGAGACCTGCAAGAGCTCTTCTCACACCTGGAAACATCATGGTGACATTGTGTCTGCCACCAGCTCCAGCCCCAGGAAAGTAGCATGTGAGGACAGGTGTGGCTGGTTATCTTCCCAATGCCTGGTTAAGGCATAATAAAAATCAGATGCTGTTGGTGTGGAACAGGGTCCCCAAAATGCTCAGAGCCCTATTCTCATTGTTCCTGCCTCAAAATCTTATCCCAGAGCTCTTTTCCTCAGGTCCTGCTCTCTGCTTTCCTAGCCTGTCTGATAAACCAAGCCATTTGTTGACATAGCTTCAAAAGGCCAGGGGCTCAAATTCAAATCCTTGTTCTTCCATTTACTACCAGGAAGCCTTAGCCAATTATCTTCCTCTCACCTGACTTCTGCTTCCCATCTATAAAATGGGAACGCTGGCAGCTGTCCTATTGATCAGGTGTCACAGTGTTATTCTAGGGTTCAGTTGCAGTTATAGATGTGGGAGAATTCAGGAAAACTTTAAAGCACCATATAAATGATCATCAAGGATCTCAAGAATGTAATGTCTTCATCTCTTTTGCCCAGATAACATTCTGCATGTGAATAGGTTGAACCTCAATCCTTTTCAAAAGTAGAATTCTAGAAATATGATAGGGTCAATGTGAAACACATTTTTGACTAACCCCAATCTGTCCCAGTAACTGATTAAAGATCCAGTCGGGCTTTTGACTAAAATCCCTATAGACATAGTATTTGATCTAGCCCATTCAGGATCTGTCCAAAATTTACCATTAAAAAAAAAAAAAAAACTGTCAAAATAGGAGGTTTCTTTGGAACTTTCTGCCTCTTATGAAAACAGTCCCCAGGCTAAGCACTGTCAGTGCCTCTAAAACAGTCAATATTGTGGCTCAGCCCTGCCCTCCTGTTGAGTAAGGATTGCATCTATCAGATGTCCCTTGCCGGTCTCCTTGATTGCTGGTCTGGTCAGATTCACCTGCACAGTACCCTGCACTGGCCCAGAATCTTACAAGAGGAAGCCTTTGTCCTCAGGGCTGACAAGCAGGACAAGAGCTCGCAAGCCAAAAAAAAAAAAAAAAAAAAAAAA
>NW_016808195.1:530808-582781 GCF_001698545.2 Rhinopithecus bieti
CATTTCCATGGGCCCCCAAGAAGTAACATCCAAGTCCAGTTGTGGCTCCAGACTGAATTGAGCAATTAAATCCACATCTGCCCCTGCCCAAAACCTCAGAAATGTTAACATCTTACACGTGTCAAGAGGGTTATTTATGAAACTATTTGCTTGTCAACCCCAGGAGGACATTCTGTACTTTTTCCCTGGAATACTGTATATTTACGAGCCATGGCTCAAAAATTAACCTTGGCAGGAATATTTTATCCAAGAAAAATTCTATCATCCCCTTGCAAAGCACAGCCTGCGCTCAGTCACCAGCACGTGGTGGCTGGGCCGGGTCCTGGCACAGAGCTGGTCCATGGCTCACTGCCGCAGGGAATGAACTCCAGATGTGTGCTTCCTCAGGGGTAGGATTGCAATTTCAGATAAGAAGCTTGCTTTTTTTTTTCCTTCTCACTTTTTTTTTTTTTTTTTTTTTTTTACCTCCATTCCCAATCTAGAAGCATGCTCAAATAATTAGCCTTGAACGTGTGGAGCATGCAGCCTATTTGTCATCTCCTGCACTGGATATTTGATGTGTTATCACCCTCCTCTCTGACCTTGTAAAGGCCCTCAGTTTGCAGAGCTAAGCTTCTGATGTCCTTGTTTTAGGATCTGGTCATCTATTGCTAGCAGGTGACTCACAGAGAATCACTTAGTGGGAGAGTGGGAGGCCTAGTGCCATGTGGAGAGGCTCTAATCTGAGACAGTAAAATACCCACCAGGAACTGTTGGTATCAGCCCTCCCTAGGAACTGGTGTACCTCCAACATGGCCCTGCCGTCAGCTTCATCAGCCAATAGAGTCTTCTGCTGACAGGGACCCCAAGCCCAGCCATCATCATAGCAGATTCCTTGCTTTCCCATGGGTTTGGCCAATCAACTCACAATCCATTTTCCTGCTCTCTTCGGGGTTGAAGGGCCTAAGGCAGGAGTAGGCTCTGAGTGTGTGTATGCTGTCCAGTGACAGGTAAAAGGAGACAAGGACATGTATATGGGGACCTAGAGAGACAGAAAGATCAGAGTAACAGAGAGATCTTGACACTCAGAGACATGACTGTGGGATTGATTCTTACACAACCTCTGCAACATGTTTCCATAGCTGAGATGCCTATATTTTTAATTCTTAAGTCTCTTGAACCTTGATTAAGGACCCATTCCTAAATGTCTTGGTCCACAGCATTCTTAGAGATAAAATAAAATCCCTTTAGCTAATTTTTTTTTTACCAGACCATATGGTAGTATACTAAAGTATTATTGTCATTGTTGCTATTAATTAAATATTTGGCATTTAGTATACTCTATTTGTGGTTCTTAAAAACTGCAAAGATTTTATCATCCTTAATTTACAGGTTTAAAATGCCAAGGCAGGGAGAGGTTATGCAGTTTTCCAACAGTCACAAAGATGATTGTAAGGGAGCTGGTATTTGAACCCGGAATGTACTGGTTCTTTCATGAGAGAGAAAAGAAAAGAACTAAGAAGTCGAAGGAAGGAAAGGGGGTGAAAGTTGAAGTATAAAACAGAATCATCAACTCTTGAGAGTTTGATGTTGTTTTCCCCGAGCTGCCCTTCCAGCCTCAGTCGACCTTCCTGAGTGAGGCATGCCGTCTGAAGGTCATGTCCCTGCGAGGAGGCTCCAGTGTGCACATCCAAGAGGGCTGAGGGTGGGAGGTCTCTATGGGGGAGGCTTCCATGTCCTCCTTAGGCTTTTTGGCAGTGGAGACACCAGCAGATCCAGCAGGGGGTTATTTGGGGCCAAGTCAAGAATCTAAAATGCCTGAAAGCTTCTGGGGCCAGTCACTGGAACTCAAACTCCCCTGAAGACCTCTCCTAACCAAGATCAGGGCACAGAATCAAGTTGTCTCTCTACTCATTCCCCTCCTGCCCCAAGCAGACACCTTCTTGGCAGGGAGCACTGCCTCCTGAAAAAGACAGGTCCATGGAGCCTCAGGCCACAGCCCAGGGTCAGGAGGCTACGGGAGGTCACCCCAGGGATGTGAGGGCAGCCCAGGCTATAAACCCCAGGCCTGGGTGTGGGCACAGAGCCAGCAGACTCACCTAAGGATCAGGGACAACAGGAGAAAGGACTGCTTGAAGAAGGACTTTGGGCAGCCTCCAGACCTCACTGGGGAGTGGGGTGTCATCCCAACATAGTTTGTTTCATGGAGTCACCTAGAACTGCATTTCTGAGTCTCCACATCCTTATGAGTTTTAACAGAGATTAAGATTGTATCATAAAAGCCCCATCCTTAAAGTAAAGCCCATCCTGTTTCTTATCCTTATTCCGCTGATGTGTTAACTTGGCCATGCCTCTGGGCCCCCCTGCCTTAGTCCTCGTCCCTGAACATTGGAAGGAATATTTTATTCCCCTGTATAAGAGGGTAGAAGTTGTGGATTTGAGCTCTTCATTCAGACAGGTCCTTTACTTCTTGGATGAGTTACTTCATCTTGGTTTCCTCATCCTTAAAATGGGAATAATGACATACCTACTCCATAAAGATGTTGTGAGGATAAATCACAACATGAATATAAAGATATTTTGTTCTTGGCACATTAAAAAATGCTTAATAACAGTAAGCTCTTTTTTAAAAATTAATTTAACTTCCTGGAGAAAAAAATAAAACCATAGTAATGGTGACATGCTTGGACACTGTCAACTAAAGTGGGAAATTATTAATCTCTATATACAGATAGGTAAATTAAGTTCAGAAATGTTAGCAGATTTGACTAAGTTGAATAACCAGACATTGTGGTTTGGGAAGTGATCTCCCATCTGAGATGATAAGAAAACTGTTCCCAGGTTGACCTTATTACAGGAAAGTCTGTTTGCTGGGGAGGAATGTGGGCAGCTGGAAGAGCTCAAGAAATGGAGTGATGCACCAGATTAGGGCCATTGACAGTGTTGGTGCCATTAGACCTTGAAAGAGGATGAGGCCTCCAAAATGTGTCTTTGCCAGGCATCCAATGGCCCACACTTGCTCAAGGCCACCACCCGAAAAAAGAGTGACTGCTACACGTTGGAGGGATGAGTTTTCCAGATTTGAACTGCATCCTACCCAATGTGGGCTAGTGGGAAGAGCAAATATATGGGAGGTAAAGAATCCTAAGTTCTTAGTCACTACCTTGTTGACTTTGAACAACTTACTTTGGGAACCTCTGTGAGCCTCAGTTTCCCCAGGCTCTAAGATATGGAAAACAAATGCCCATATTTCAGGTTTGTTATAAGGATTAGAAGATAGAAGTACTAAGCACTTAATAAGTTAAGCAACTACCTTCTTTTTTTAATGAGGATTTTTTTTTTATTTTTCCATAAGTTTTTGGGGTAAAAGTGGCATTTGGTTACATGAGGAAGTTATTTAGTGGTGATTTGTGAGATTTTGGTGTACCCATCACCCAAGCAGTATACACTGCACCATATTTGTAGTCTCCTATCCCTTGCCCCCCTCCAACTCTTCCCCCCAAGTCCCCAAAGTCCATTACATTATTCTTATGCCTTTGTATCCTCTTATCTTAGCTCCCACATATAAGTGAGAACATACAATGTTTGGTTTTCCATTCCTGAGTTACTTCACTTAGAATAATATCTCCAGTATTATCTAGGTCACTGCAAATGCTGTTAATTCATTCCTTTTTATGTCTGCATAGTATTCCATTGTATACATATCACCTATGTTACTTCTTCTTGCTCACTTCAGTTAAATGGGTATTGGACACATTCTCTAAAATAGGAGAGCCCTCCACCTTTATTAACACCCTGATGGTTGAATATCAGCTGAAGACACAGGAGCCACATCTAGTCAAGAGGGCAGTGTGAACTGGGGCAGGAAGCCCTGCCCTTTCAACCTTAGAAATGTCAGACTGATATTATTTTTAATTTTTAAGAAAATGTGTTGGCCTTATTGAAAAATCAAGAGAGAACCTTCAAATGCCAGCAATGAAAAAAGAGGAGAAAACTTTTGGATGTGACACATCTCAGAGGGGAGGCAAATCCCAGCCTTGGGTCTGCCTCCGTCACCGTGGAAGCCCATGCCTGCCAGAATGATGACCATGCAACTATTCAAAACCTTCAGTCAAAAAACAGTCATTATGGCTGTAGTGCTACTCTTACAGATGCAAGAAAGAGGACTCGTACACTGTAGAAAGATTAATTCTTAATTATCCAGAAAATTCCATTACCCCGAATCCCACACTCTGCTGCTTTCTTTTACTCCAGGTTTTACCATGTGTATCGGGAAAGAATTTTACTGACTTTTCCCTTTATCCATAATCACACAGGGTGTTCAGCCATTTTTCTTTTCTACATTGTTCTGCTCCTTTGGAGGGGAATGAGAGACCCTCTCCAGGCATGAATGAAATAATCCAACTATAATTTCAAGGGACCATGAGCTTCTTTTTGAAGCACCACTAAAGTCAGGGGGTAAAAGTGGACACTAGGGTTATTGGTGTGGACAGCATAAGTGAGAGTTGGAGAAGGAAGGCAGAAGGGGATCCCGATGACAGTTTGGTGTGTAAAGAGGGTTGTTTAAAAGAAGCAAGGGCCCAGGTCAGAGGAGCAGAAGAGGACGCAGCAAAGGGCTCCATTTAAGCCATGTTGGATTAACCATCCCTTATAGGATCTGAAGATGTGAGAATGGCGTGAGCTGAACCCAGAAAGGAAGAAAATTAGAGTTAGCAAAAGCACTGCACCTGCCAGGAAGTATACGATTATCAGGGCTATAGGATTTAAGATACTAAAGAGAAACCCACTCCTTGAAACATATTCCTACAAAGAAGACTGCAAAAGCTTTACTAACAGGAACGCTGCTTTGAGATTTGTGAAAATGCCCTCAACTTAAATCTCCAGCTGACAAAGAAATTTCCAAGTCACTGATGTTGAGTGCAATAATAAAAATGAAATAAAATACATCTTTGAATCCTGGCCTTACCACTTACTAACAGCATGGCCCAAGCACATCATTTCTTATTTCTGAATCTAAATGTTTTCACCTGTAAAACAGTACCTACTTCATTAGGAACATAGTAGGAATTAAATGAAAGAATGTATTGAAGTATTTACTGAGTACAGAGGTGGTTCATTGTAAGCCCTAGATACACGGCTGTGGCTGTGATTAGGATTATCAAGGCAGGGGCAGGGCTGTTTACCCAAGATGCTAATCAGCTTTTCTGTGGCCTTAGCAGACTTTCCTCTGCAAACCTGAGCTTGTAAATCTAGTGATCAAGTGTATATGAGCTCTGGCTATAGAGCTTAAGATTAGCTGTAGACAGCTTGAAATTGAACCCCAGGATCTGCTATCTACCAAGGAGTGAGTTGGGACATATTATGTAATGTCACTGAGCCTCATTTTTTTAATCTGTGAAATGGGATGATGACAGTACTTACCTCACAGCAAACTCAAAGCATTGTGATGATTGATTTTAAGAAGACTGTGGATGTATTCTCCCTAGCTCAGACCCAAGGGGTTACCCCTTTCCTGCTGTCCTTTGTACCTTTTCTCCCTACCTGTTATGTTTATGGTTCCCTTCCCACTATTGGAAAGTGGCACAATGAGGATTCCACACCCATGAAAGTCACATTCCATATTGGGGACCCCATGCAAGCAACTTTCAGGTTCTAATATTCAAACTGCACCGCCACGGTTGCTGCCTCAGAATCATCACACAATTCCTCATTGTTACAGGGGTCTGCCCAAATATCGGCAGCTAAAATCATAATTAATGTTATTAGGGGCAACAACAAAAAGGTGGGGCCGGGACAGGGGCTGCACAATTACCCAACAGTAAAATCAACCTCCAGGAAACAATCCTTGTTAATTGTCCAGAAAACAAAAGCTTCCATCTCCCCTCCCACTTCCTATTCCTTCTGAAATCCCTTTCAGAAAGACAGAGACATAAATATAGATTAGAGCTCAAATAAATGGCAAGTGAGTCAAAATATTTAAAAGGAAAGAATCTCTGATTCATATGCCGCTGATTGCAGCTTCTAATTGCTCCTTTCACACTGAATGGGCTTCCCGGGTAAGACTGGGAAATCGAGCGGGCCCCAGTGCAGCAGCCAGGTGTGGAGTTCTCCCTTACATGACTGTGCTGTGCCGGCACCGGCACTCAACAATGGAGCACCAGAGGCCAGGAAGGAACTGTGAGCATGTCCCAGGAGATGTTTGGGGCACTAGAATACTGAAGCCAGGGAATAGGGAAGTTGCGCTGAATCGTAGTTTAGAACCCAGATTGTAAGGGAGAATAGACCTGCTATTAATCCACCACTTCCTGTGTGGTCTTAGACAAATGACTGAATCCTCTCTAAGGCCCAGTCTCCCCGCCTATGAAATTTCGTAGGACTAATGACAGAATTAAATTAAACTGTGGGTATACACCTTGCAGCACAGTGCCTGGCACCCATTAGAGGCTCTACAATTTAGCCATTCAACATGTGTTTAGCCAAAAAGAATGACTTGATGCTTGTAATGTAAATCTCAGATCCAGAGAGGGCAGGCATTTGCCCAGAGTTACTCATCCAGTTATTAGAATTCAGGGGTCCCAACTCCCAGGCCAGTATTATTTCCCTGGCTGGTGCAATTTAATCATTCCTCCAACTTTTGGGCAAGCCCACCCCTGGAGCATCATGCTCCTTTAGAGCTGGGTGGTCTCAGGGACACCCTGGGACCGCAGGTGCCCCCACAGGTTTCCCTAATGGGTTCTCTTCTTCTCCCTTCTAATCTGAAGTTCTCCATTCACTCTAGGTTAGGCAACAGGGCAGAAAGGGGATGAACAATTCCTGAATTCTCTTATGTACCAAATACTGTCCTTGGTATGTTAAATATATTCATCTCCGTGTTTATTCTTCCTTACTCCCTGTGAAGTAAGTATTTGTGTTCCCAATCTGCAGGTGAAAAAACTAAGGCTATTCAGGGTTGCATTGTATCTTCTGAAGCTGATCTGTTGAAGTCTTAACCCCCGAGAACCACAGAATATGACCTGAGTTGTAAATAGGATCATTGCAGGCATGATTGGGTTAAGTAATATGAGATAATGAGGGTAGGCCCTAATCCATTATAACTGTTGTCATTATGAAAAGAGGAAATTTGGACACAGAGGGGTGCCCAAGGGAGAATGCTATGTGAAGATGAAGACAGACATTGGGGGTGATGTGACTACAAGCCGAGGAACATCAGGATTGCCAGCAAACCACTAGAAGCTAGGGAGAGACCTGGAACAGATTCTTCAACACAGCCCTCAGAGGGAGCCAACTCTGCCAGCACCTTGATCCAGCCTCCAGAATTGGGAGATAATAAGGTTCTGTGGTTTAAGCCACCAGTATGTGGTACTTAGTTATGGCAGCCCTAGCAAACTAATGAAAAAACTGTGGACACACATATAGCCACTCAGTTATTCAAACCAGAAACCTGGGAGTTATTATTGATTCCTTGCTCTCTCTCTTATTCCTCAATCCAATCCATGGCAAAATCCCACTGATGCTTTTCCTTCTTGGTATGTCTCAAATACGTCACCTCTTTCCATCTCCATTGCCACCATCATGGTCCAAGCTCCCATCATCTCTCAGCTGGGTCAGCACAAACACATTGAATCAGGCTTCCCTGACTCTTGGCCTAGCCCAACGCAGATCCATTCTCTTACAAACGTCTGGGTAATCTTCATCAAATAAATCAGATCGCATTACTCCCCTGCTTAAAAACCTTCCAAAGGCTCTCCTGTCCTCTTGGGATAAAACCGAAACTCTTTGCCAAGGCCAGCAATCCTAGTCTCTATGCCAATCCTACCTAATTTTACCTCTAACTTATGTGCTTCATCCACACTCAGTTACTTTTGGTTATTCAGGCTGGATGGATCAAGCTCCTAGCTACCTCATGGTCTTTATGCATGCTGGTTCTTATGCTTGGAATGCTTCTCCATCCACCTTCCACCCATATTTTCCCTTCAGCTAACTCCAATGTAGCCTTCAACTCTCAACCTCAATGATTCCTCAAAGAGACCTTTCCTGGCCACAACCATCCTCTAAGTGATTTCCACATTGTTATTCTCTGACTGGGCACCATGTTCTTTTTTCTTCAAAGACCTGATGACAGTTTGATAGATGTAGCTCCTGTGTCTTCAGCTGGTATTCAACCATCAGGGTGTTAATAAAGGTGGAGGGCTCTCCTATTTTAGAGAATTTGTCCAATACCCATTTAACTGAAGTGAGCAAGAAGAAGTAACATAGGTGATATGTATACAATGGAATACTATGCAGACATAAAAAGAAATGAATTAACAGCATTTGCAGTGACCTAGATAATACTGTAGATATTATTCTAAGTGAAGTAACTCAGGAATGGAAAACCAAACATTGTATGTTCTCACTTATATGTGGGAGCTAAGATAAGAGGATACAAAGGCATAAGAATAATGTAATGGACTTTGGAGACTTGGGGGGAAGAGTTGGAGGGGGGCAAGGGATAGGAGACTACAAATATGGTGCAGTGTATCAACACATTATTTAACGTAAAGACTTCTGTCATGAGTGGCACAAGGTCAGACATAACCAGGTCCATACATATTTGTGTCTTTCCACAAGGTCAGACTTTGTGGGATTTTGTTTGCTTGTTTGTTTGTTTTGAGACAGAGTCTCACTCTGTCGCCAGGCTGGAGTGCAGTGGCACGATCTTGGCTCACACAACCTACGCCTCCCAGGTTCAAGCGATTCTCCTGCCTCAGCCTGCCAAGTAGCTGGGATTATAGGCACCTGCCATTATGCCCGGGTAATTTTTGTATTTTTGTAAAGATGAGGTTTCACCATGTTGGCCAAGCTGGTCTTGAACTCCTGGCCTCAAGTGATCTACCTGCCTCTGCCTCCCAAAGTGCTGGGATTACAGGTGTCAGCCACCATGCCTGGCCATGGTCAGACTTTTATTGATGCTATCTCAATCATAAAAGCCACAAGCTACATGGGATTCCCAAGGAGGCAATTCTCCTCAACACTACCACTTCATTCGGTATTAGAGCCATGGGCACACAGGCTCAAACCATTCCACAGGTCAATCTGTATTGCAAACCATACATAGTAGTATAATTGATCAATATATAAATATTGGAGATTAAAATTTCACACCAAACAGAGTGATATTTAACATGAAGAGAAAACAGGAATCGTAAAAAAAGGGGGATTAGGAAGCAGTCCAAGGAAAGTGACATGGACAAGGAGAGTGTCCTGGTTTGATCCTGACAGTCATCAGTGTGCTGCAAGGAAGAGTCCTTGATTTGGCCAGAGCCTCCCGCAGCAAATTCCAGGTGCCAATCATGAGTGACAGCCAGACGGGGCCGGTCAAGACAACCATCTTGAGCTGGTGAAGTCCTGCTAATTTTAAGGTCCTTGAGTCCTCTGGTGAGGACTGATAGTAAAGGGTTATGCCCTTATCTGGTTGGATGTTGTCTCTATTGATTAAGTGAACATCTTGTCCGTGTTGGCATAATGCCCTATGAAATGTAAAAATCGAGTCTTTTTCTAAGATGGTGTCACTTATGTCAAGGGTGTTCTATACTACTTCCCGAGGAGACTTTATGAGAAGGAGGACCTCATGTGTGGGTCTCCATTGTATCCCCAGTGCTGAGTACACAGTGCTTAGAATATTGCTGACATGCAATACATAGTTGTTGAATAAATTCATGAACGTCAGTGCCGGTATTCAAGCTAGGTTTCATATGTCTGAGGTTCTTCTACCATAACATACAGGAATCACCTCTTGAAGGCCGTAATTTAAATTAAACCATCCCATAACTTTTGTTTCTGATTAGGATGAAGTAGCTTAATTCAGACCATCATCCTACTGAAAACAAGTATAAACGTTGGATTAAAGTAAAATACCAAAAAAGAGTCTGTTTAACAACATCAGAGAACAACCAAGGTAGCCAGGACTTGAGGACACAAGATCTCAGAGAAAAGAGATTCAGAGAGAAGCGAGCCTGGCATTTTGGTCCACTTTCTGCCTTAAGGCATTTGCTGAATCTTAAACTGGGTGAGAATGAGAGGCCAAGAAACCAAGTGGAGGGCATCTGCATAGGGGCTAAAAAAACTCTCACAGAGCAGGAGAGACAAAATTTGGAGGGAGTTCACAGATGCTACGAAGGAGGGGCCATGGTAAACATGCCAAACTTCCAGTTAAGACCAAGAATAAGGAGAAACTGGAAATAGACCAATCCTCACTAACTGCCAGCTTAGAACTATCTCAGTCACTGGTTGGGTAAGCTTGATCTGTCCCCACTCTAACTACAGGCCGGAATAAAACAAAGTCTTCTTGGGAGAAGGATGACATCATCTAGAACATGTACAAGTTTTTGTACATGATGTCCAGCATTTTCCTCATTGAGAACCCAAAAAGTCTATCGTTTTCAAAGAAGACCTAATGTGAATTCCACGTAAGTCTGAATCTGATTGGTCAGGCCCAGGCAGATCTCAGGGGTGGAGGACAGAATGAGGAGGAGAATCCTGAGTGACCAGACAAAGCTGACAATTTTAAATTGTTAACTGAGAGCTCCACTGACTCAAATTTCACCTGGAAAATGGAAAGCTGCCTACTGTGCAGTCAGCATGCAGACATAAGGAAGTCCTACACAGAAAGCATGCAAAGCACATGTCAGCGAAGGTCCTACTTCCCTTTTGATCAGCTTAAAATAGGCTTCAATTATTAGAATAATGTAATGCTCCAGCTGGAAGGACCTTTGAAATTTGTCTAAGCCCAACCTTTAAACTCTTTGCTTTTATGAACTTAGAGGCCCCAAGATGGGAAATGGCCCTTCTATGACCATTTAAAAAACTCGGTTCATTCTTGAACCCAAATAACTGGGCTCCCTGTGCAGCCAGAGTCCCTGCTTCACTGCCTTGCTAAAGCTCCAGGCTCAGACAACTCTAGCCCGCAACCTATCAACACTGCAAACAGCTTCAACAAAACTATAAATGTCATGTTAGATGTCAGATGATAAATGCGATTCCTTCTCAGCAAAGGAGCCCTAATGGGAGAATACAATGGGATTCCCAAGGAATTAAATTCTGCATCTTCCCAAGGACATCACAACAATTTCTCATTTATAGTGTTGTCCTAATAAATACAAAGGAAGTCATAATTCACTATTATTTAAAATAGTCATCAAGTCCTGGCTTTTATAACTCCACATTGGGCAGGATGTTTTTTATCAAGTAGCAGCTGGGCTTTTACAAAACCCAAACCTGGCGCCTCTATCTATGTTGTTACCTGGAAAACAGTGATGGAGTTTCAGCATCTGGGGAAAGGGCAGCCAACGGGGTGGCAGGAGGGTCAGGTTCTAGTCCTGGCTTTGGCACTCTCTGGTCTAGGGGCTTTGAGCAAAAAAGCTCAAAATAATGATAATACTTGCTGAGCTCTGTGTTAAGAGCTCACAAATATCCTCCTGTGTGAGAATGGGGACTGAGGAAATGGAGGCTCGGGGGCTTTTGCATAGGGCCATGGAACTGATAGAACAGCTGAAATTCAATCTCAATTACGGGGCATTTGGCCTAGAACCTAAATCTTTTCTGTTTTGTTGTAGTGTATTTGTTTTTATTTGTTTTTACCAATGTCCTGTTGCCGTAGCTTCCTCATCAGCATGCAACCCTACTGTCAGCTGAAGCCTCCCATCCCTCAGATATCTAAATAACCTTAACTCAGACATCATCTCATCCACTGCCTGTGGCAGACTATAATTTCTCTAAATCTTCAAGGATGTGCCTTATCCTGGGTGTCTTTGACTTCGGATCTGCAAGTACAGAACTGTCCCTATCCATTCCACAGCAGCATTCCCAGATAAGAAACTCAGGCCTCTGAAAAAGAAAAAGGAAAAGTGCAACAATGAGTCTATGGGGTTAGTGACTTTAAAAACAATTCGAGAGTTCACAGGAGGAATCACAGCACAGGGTTCAGCCTCATCCTCACCGCACCCCATCTGCCTGACTCTCTCAACTCTTCTCCCTTCTCCCTCCTTCTCCCAAGTCCCCAAAAATGTCTTCAGAGCAGCAGCATTGGCCCCTTTTCAGAGGCCTTAAGGTTGGTCAACATTCATGAACTACAAGGACTCACCTGCCCAAGCAGGCTTTTCCAAACAAACATTGTCTCAACACACAGCACTCTCTCTAAATGGTAGCCTCAGGCATTGGCTAAGAAAACAAATCTTTTTCTATACCTTACATCCAAAATATAGAGGTTAAAAGGATCAAAGATACCAAAACTGGGTTTTATAAACCCGTAGGATCATGAACTGTTGTCAGTATTTCCAAAAGTGAGATAACTTCTGCCCATTTATTTTCAGTGAAGGTATATACAATATTAGATGTCTGTTTGGGGTTTAAAATTATATCAGTTCTGTGTAGTATCTGTGGTTTTCTCATGCTGATCAAAAACTCTGATAGACACCTATTTATGTTCCTGGTTCAATAAAAGAGCTCACATCAATCTCTTCTTATTTCACATGTGTTCATTCACTCATTCAGTAAACATTTATTGATCAATTACTGTATGCCAGGCTTGTGTATACTGTGGTAAATATGATAAAGTCTCTGCCTTCAAGGTGGTGACAAACAGCGAATAGATGAATATATTTTCATAGTAGTATTAGATGATGATGTGGGAATTCAGAATTTAGGAATATATGTTTGAGTAAATCTCCCATTTAAGCCCAATCTGAAGATTTCAAATCAGTTTTACAAGTTTTTCTGCAAAGGTTTTAACCCAAAACACATTCTAACTGAGGACGTGAACCCAGATGAGATTTGGTGTCTGGTCTTCATTGGATTGCAAACATAAAATATTTCTTCTGGGGACACTTGACACTACTGCAGCAAATGCTACAGGCTGCACAGTGACAGCCCTAGTTCAGTACCTGATTTGCATACAGTGCATCTTGGTTCTTAATTTAGACCTGGGTGCCAAAGCCTTTTCCACTGAAAGGTAATAAGGCAGTGAAAGATGGCTCAGAAACAGCAAAGTGCCTGAAAGTTCCTCTTTTGCTCTTTCATCTCCTCAGACACGTAATTAACCAGGCAGCCCCTTCCCACCGCTTTCGTGACTCTCACTCAGAATGAGTCTTCTCAGGGCACAATCAAGTGCTTTCACAGCTTTAAGGTCACAGGTTTTCAGTGAATGTAGCTTGTCCATTTCCATTCCATTCAGAACATGAGGGGAAAAGATTACTCTTTGCCAAGTGAATAAGAAATAGGGGATAGAGGGGAAGGCAGAAAACCAAAGAGAATCTATATTCCAAAGGTGACAAGTAACTCTGGAGCTGTTTAAACATACAGGACTACGAGCAGCCTTTCAAGATTCCATAGGCTCACCGAAGGTAGAGTTGAAGAAAGTCTCAGAGACAGTGCAAGTCTAATTCTGTGCGTGGGCATGAGGAGAAACTGAGTTCCAAAACGGAAGAGCGGTCTTTCCACACACGGTCACGTGGTTGGTGGCAGAACAAGGACTAGAACTCTGACTATCTGAACAGCACCCTTTCCATCACAGCAGACCACTTCCATATTCCCTTTCTTCACTTATCCTTTTCCATGTTGGTTTTATTAATTTGTCCTGCACGTGGGGTCCTCCCTTTTGTACTTACGCAAATGCTCCCTCACTTTCAAAGACCATTCTCTAGTCCGTGTGCTTTTTGAAGAAGTTACCCCAGTTACTCCAGGCATAATTTCTGCTTTGTTCACCCAAATCACCACATTTGTAATCTGAGTCATGTGCTTGTTTGTGTTATATCTTGCAAGTGACAATTTACAATTTAAATTGTCTTAAGCAATAAGAAAAAGGAATCTTTTGTTAGTTGCAAAATTGAAAAGTCCAGGGGTGGATCTCACTTCAGGCATGACAGGATCCTGGAGCTAGGACAATAGCCTCACTATTTTTTCCACCTCTCTGTCTTTTAGGCAGGGTCTCCACCTTGGGAGAGCAAGATGGCTTCAGGAAGCTCCACGTAGAATTTTGTCATCCTAACAGCTCCAGATGGAAGCAGATTCTCTCTTTCCCAGCAGTTCCACAGAATTCCCACATAGGAAGAGTCTCATTGGCTCAGACTGGGTCATGTGTCTGTTAGCCCACTATGCTCACCTCCTCCTGGACCCGGGAGATAACTGTCATCATCCAATGGTTAAAGTGCCAGTATAAGGACACTTGGTTATTATTTATGACTTGTGGATGATGTAGCATGATGGTGTTAATGGCAAACTGAGACACTGAGAAGACTTGCTAAAGTCAGTTCTTGCAACCATAATGCTGAAGTTTTATAGTATGATGTTTCACAGGGAGCTTCCTGAAAGCTGATAGCAGCTTTTGCCTTACAGGGACAATTTCATCACCACCAACCCAAGAGCATCTTCCAAGAGGAATTGGAGCCCCTCAAAAAGTTGAAGTCTCTGAACATCCCATAGCCTGTTGTCTCCTGCTATAGTCTGCCGATAATATATCCTTTGAGCTTATCAGAGTAATGTGTAACTTCAGTAAGAGTGAAGTTCAGAAAATGCATTTTTGAAAGTTTCTGATGACATTGTCCTCATCTATGAACCAATCACTGTAGCCACAGATATGGGATGTTCCAGTTGCTCAGGGCTGGGTCACATGACTACCTGGGCCACTGCACATGGCCACAAGGCAGAAACGATTATAGTGTCGGCTTCTTTTAATAGTACATTTCTTCTGGAAAACACTGAAGAGCTCCTAAGAGCATGGAGTGTGGGAGTGGTGATTCCACCAAGGAAAACCACAGTCTGTTGTCAGAAAAAGAGGAAATGGATGTTGAGCGGGGGAAAAAAATGAAACTCTATAGTAAGCATTGTTCTCCCATTACTTCATATGTATAAACCTTGCTTTTCCCAAATCAAATATAAGCTCATTCATGAAAACAGAACTCAGTATCTAACTAATAATCAACATATTCTTATTGATTAGTCAAAAGCAAATATTTATTGGGCATCCACAGAGAACAAGATGCTACGATGCTTAGAGAAATCTTAAAGATCCAGATTTGAGACTTTAGTTTAAGTGCAACAAACAAATCCTGAATATCCACTGCATGTCAAACACAGTGCTAGTGCTAAGGATGCAAAGTTGTATATGATACAACCCTCGCCCTTAAAAATCCTCCCTTAGCAGAGTAAAAACAGCAATACCAACATTTATGGAGTGTCTACTATGTGTCTATATTCCATATACATTAATCTTAAGTCTTAGTACAACCCATGCAAAGTATGATATATTTATTTTAATATGATTTTACTGAATCCCAGAGAATGATACTTCAAACCTGATGGTCAAACTTAGAGGTCAAACAAAATGTTAAGAATGTGCAGCTAATTAGTAGAGTGGAGAAATCTGGTTATGAGGTGGCTCAGAATTGGTTCTTATAATCTAGATATGTAGATAGTAAAATAGCTTTAAAAAATCCATCGCACAAGTACTTTTCGCAGTCTTTCTCTTCTGAAGAATTCTGAAAAGCCCTTAAGACCTCATTGCTTGTCTCTGTAAACACGTTCACACACCCTTCTTTAATCTTACTTTTCAATGAATTGCATCCTCAACCTTTTTCTGTATGAATTTCAAGCTATTCAACCTATTAGAGGAGCTCAGTGCCAGATAAATACGATGTATTATAATAACTATTTTGGCCATAAGTCTTTTTTTTTCTATAATGGAGCATACTCTTTGTGGCCACTGAACCCTACTTCTGGTTGATTAGGCTCTTAGTATTTAATAAGCTTCAACAGGAAATGAGTAGAATTAGTACAGTGTCTTGAATAATGAGCTATTAATGTATTTTTAATGACCAAGATGTTCCAACAAGAAACTTGTTGATTTTTGTCACTAAAACGTTATTGGAAAATGATCTGCACGTAGCTTGGATGGTGTTGTATGTGAAGTGAGATGATGTTTTACTACATTCCGAGTACTCTTTTACAAGCCAACTTGATTTAGGGAAGTTGTTACAGGAAGAGGAAAGAGCTTAGCAATTAGAACTGAGTATAAACTGTAATTTTTTTAGGATTTCAGTCAGAAAAAAATGTATTTTCTTTTCTTTTTTTTTTTTTTTTTTTTTTCTTAGATGGAGTCTTGCTCTGTTGCTCTGGCTGGAGTGCAGTGGCATGATCTCAGCTCACTGCAACCTCTGCCTCCTGGGTTCAAGCAATTCTCCTGCCTCAGCCTCCCAAGTAGCTGGGATTACAGGCACCCAGCACCGCGCCAGGCTAATTTTTGTATTTTTAGCAGAGACGGGGTTTCACCATGTTGACCAGACTGGTCTCGAACTCCTGACCTCGTGATTCACCCACCTTGACCTCCCAAAGTGCTGGGATTCCAGGCATGAGCCCCGCTCCCAGCCAGAAATATATTTCTTACAGAGGATCTCACTTTGTCTCTTTTGTTCCTTGCTTGATAGTAGTTATTAACCCATTTTACAGATAGACAAAGTGGAAAAGCTTGTTCTGCTTTTTTTTTTTTTTTTTTTGTAAAATAGAAGGATCATTTCTGCCTGGGTCTGACTTTTAGTGCAAGAGATTATATAAGCTTTCTGGGTCTCAGTTTCTTTATCTGTTAAATTAAGATAATAAAGTGCATGTGTCACAAGATATTGTAAAAACTAAATGAGATAATTCATGTAAAACACTACTAGATCTTTCTCTTCTGTGTTCCTTAGGGCAAGTTAATTAATATCTCCTTAAGATATTACTCGTTTGGGAAAATTTTGCATTTTAGTAGCCTTTAATACTCTAATTGCATCGTGAGCTCCCTAATTGTACTTTAGACATTTTTCTTTTTATTCCTTGCATTTAGCACAATACTGGGCTCAGAGCAGGTGACAGATAAACACCTGTCAAAAGATTGCCTCCAAAGTGTCTTCCAGGACTTACATGCTGTAATTACTTCCAACAGACTTCTCCTTAAGGAGATACAGAATGTAAATTTGTAACTAGAGTCATCTGTTTCTTTTGTAGAATCATGGCCCAAAAATCCCAGGTTTCGAGTTAAGAAGCACAATTGGTTCATTCAGTGATCATTCACTATGACATCAAAACCCTGCAATTCCAGGATAGTAATTAATTTAATTGCAATGAATCTATGGCTAGATACTGTCTCTCCAGCAAAAATGTAGCTGCAAATGCTTCCTGGGGGCAAATTTGAAGAGTAACATGAAGTAGAGTTGACCCCAGAAGAGAATAAACAAAAAAGCTAAATATCCAGGAGTAGAGTTGACCCCAGAAGAGAATAAACAAAAAAGCTAAATATCCAGGATATTTGCATGTAGTGTTTCACTTTAGATGGTGATTTTTGGTATTTAAGTGGATTGGGATATAAGGTAGGAAGAAGTAACGAAATGAGAGAGTATTTGCCTCTAATATACAATTGATGATGATAACAATGATAGTTACCATTTATGAGCAGTTACTACATGAAAGTGCCATGCCAAGCAATTTATATCCATTGTTTCATTTCCTCTCCATAGCTATGCTAAGAGGTAAATGCTGCTGCTTCCATTTTACAAATGAAAAAAAATGAGGCTCAGAGAAGTTAATTCCTTTGACAATGTCATATAGTCAACATGTAGTAGAGGCAGAATTTGAACCCAGTTTTGATTATTTTAAAATAGCATATTTAGCCAATTCTATAGCTGAATCCTAAACTTCTCTCTTCTTCTAATGCAAACAATAAATTAAATAGTAATTTAAGTTTTATAACTACTACATGTTAAAAGAAAATCCCATGTTGGATAAGCAGATTTATTTAACAATGTAATAATAACAACTTCCAGGGCCTTATCAAGGGTTAACTATGAATCAGAAATTTTATACAGTGATATTGTGGGTTTTATCTCTTATCTACAACTCTGCAAAGATATAATAGCCCATTTTACACATGAGAAAACTAAACTCATGCAACTAAAACAACTTCCCTTATTCCCAGAGGTGACAAGTGGCAGAGGACGGATCTTGAATGCAGGCCCTGATTTTTCCTTTGATCTCTGCTGAGGTAGTATTATACCAGGAACATACTCTGCTACATGGAAAACGTGGTTGGAGATAAGCTATGGAAAAGACATTATAATTCAGCCTACTTTTTAAGTTCTGAGTCTCAAGAGGGTTGTTTTGTTTGTTTTGCTTTTGCTTTTAACGAAATTATTCAAAGGCATCTCTCAAATGTTTGGGATTTGAGTAAGAAATGCCAAAACATGCTCATTCTCTTAAAAATGTTCTTCTCTGTCTGTTAAAATCTCTATGTAATTTCAGGCAAAATTTAATTCATATGTTTCTGATTCACTTCCCAAACTTACCACCATGTTTTCAGAGGCCATTTAAAGTCTATGACTTTTGGAGTTGCTCTGAGCTACTTGTCTTTAAAATAGGAAGTTAGATTTTTTTCATAAGGGCAGAGGACTTGGCCTCAGAGGAAAGGGGATGTGTTCCAAGTCCCAAGCCACAAAGAGCATGTGGTTTCCAAACCTGGCTGGTGTCTGCTTCTCCACCCCTCTACTGCAAGCCTCAGCGCAGTGTCATTTCTCTCAACACCCAGAATTGGAATTTATCTCCCTTTTCTGTTCAAAGTTCATTATAGTATTTGAATCTAATTTTAAGAGCAATCAGAGAAGAAAAAGAAATGAAAGACATCCAAATCAGAAAGGAAGAAGCAAAATCCTTGTTTAAAGATGACATGATTCTATATGTAGAAAGCTTTAAAGACTCCACACCAAAAAATTAAAAAATAAAAACTGTTAGAACTAATAAATGAATTCAGTAAAATAGCAGGATACAAAGATCATCATACGAAAATTAGTAGCATTTCCTTATATCAACCACTACCTACCCAAAAAGGAAAATCTAGAAAATAATCCCATTTACAATAGCATTATAAAGAATAATTAAAAAGCTATGATAATCAAAACTGTATGGTACTGAAATAAAGATAGATACATAGACCAATGAAAGAGAAATAAACCCAAATATACAAGGTCAAGTAATTTTCAACAAGGGCACTAAGAATACCCAAAGGGGAAAGGATAGCCTCTTTAATTAATGATGTTGGGAGAACTGCATACCAACATACAAAAGAATAAAATTGAACCCTTATCTTACACCTACCAAAAATCAATTCAAAATGGATTAAAGACTCAAAAGTAAGAATTGAAACCATAAGATTCCTAGAAGAAAACAAAGGGGAAAACTTCTTGACATTGACCTTCACCACGATTTTTTGGATATGACAGCAAAAGTTCAGGGAACAAAAGCGAAAATAAACAAGTGAGACTATATCAAGCAAAAAAACTTCTGAGCAGCAAAGGAAACAATCAACAAAATAAAAAGGCAATCTGTGAGCTGGGAGAATCTTTCTTGGTTAATTATTTTTAATGCATTGAAAGTTATTGCACAAATAACAGAACTGCTTTTTTAAAAAGATGAAAAATAGGAACTATGTTTAAAATAAAAAATACTTTTACTCTTTTCCAAGTTTCCTTCCAATTCTTGTTTACATATACTCACAAATTTTTACACAGCTACAATGAAAGTGAATATATGATTTGGTATCATACAAATGTTACTTAATCATAAGTATGTTTCTTGGTTGCTATTTGGTCTAAATTGTTTTTAATGACTGCATAATATGCTATAAAGTTGAAGTCCCATAACATAAATTCAGGAGTTTCAGATTCTTTCAAACAGTTTGAGATATGTATAAAGAGTTAATACATTCAGAGTTCCATTTCTGGTATGGTAAATTAAACTGCTAACAGACTGACCCTTCTGTAAATAACTACAAACTCTGGAGGACATGTGAGGGGAAAAAAACTATCCAAAGGCCACAGAAAATGAACAAAAGCAGATATATTTCAGAGGAAAATTAAAACTTGAAGGAAGGGACCAGTACAGAGTGAGTTTCTGGTTTGTGTAGTTTTAGCCTTAGGTGAGACCACAATAGTAGCACAACATGAAGCAGCTAAAACTCCAAAGAAAATCCATCATTTTTCTAACCAGAAGAACCAGAATACAAGAGACTGGGCAAGCATAGCCACTGGTCAGTAAGAGGAAAATCCCAGAAAAGAGAGGTCCAGAAAAGGTGCCCCCAATTCTATTTAAAACCCTGTCCAAGTCTCTGGGTGTACCCTATGGCAGCTAAAACCAAACCAAGATTTAAGCTGCCAGCCATCACAGGCAAACGTTTACACTTAGAGTCAAACCAAGTTAATTGTCAGCTAAAACAAAAACATCAAACCTCCTGCAAGAAATATAATAGAATTCAGTCTTTATACATGTACAAGTATGTTTATTGCGGCACTGTTCCCAATAGCAAAGACTTGGAACCAATCCAAATGACCATCAATGATAGACTGGATAAATAAAATGTGGCACATATACAACATGGAATACTGTGCAGCCCTAAAAAAAGATGAGTTCATGTCCTTTGCAAGGACATGGATGAAGCTGGAAACCATCATTCTCAGCAAACTAACACAAGAACAGAAAACCAAACATCAAATGTTCTCACTCATAAGTGGAAGTTGAACAATGAGAACACAGGGACACAGGAAGGGGAACATCACACACCGGTGCCTGTTGGGGGATGAGGGACTAGGGGAGGGATAGCATTAGGAGAAATATCTAATGTAGATGATGGGTTGATGGGTGCAGCAAACCACCATGGCACGTGTATACCTATGTGACAAACCTGCACGTTCTGCATATGTACCTCAGAACGTAAAGTATAATTAGAAAGAATAATTCAGTTTTTATATCATTGCATATGTATCATTTGCAATATCTAGTATACAATTCAAAATTACTCAACAAATGAAGAACCAAAAAAAATGTGAATCATTTTCTAGGGATGACCAAGCTCTAAAATGACCCAGATACTAGAGTTATCAGTCAAGGACTTCAAAGCAGTAAAATGTTGCTAAATGAGNAAAAAATACTTTTACTCTTTTCCAAGTTTCCTTCCAATTCTTGTTTACATATACTCACAAATTTTACACAGCTACAATGAAAGTGAATATATGATTTGGTATCATACAAATGTTACTTAATCATAAGTATGTTTCTTGGTTGCTATTTGGTCTAAATTGTTTTAATGACTGCATAATATGCTATAAAGTTGAAGTCCCATAACATAAATTCAGGAGTTTCAGATTCTTTCAAACAGTTTGAGATATGTATAAAGAGTTAATACATTCAGAGTTCCATTTCTGGTATGGTAAATTAAACTGCTAACAGACTGACCCTTCTGTAAATAACTACAAACTCTGGAGGACATGTGAGGGGAAAAAAACTATCCAAAGGCCACAGAAAATGAACAAAAGCAGATATATTTCAGAGGAAAATTAAAACTTGAAGGAAGGGACCAGTACAGAGTGAGTTTCTGGTTTGTGTAGTTTTAGCCTTAGGTGAGACCACAATAGTAGCACAACATGAAGCAGCTAAAACTCCAAAGAAAATCCATCATTTTCTAACCAGAAGAACCAGAATACAAGAGACTGGGCAAGCATAGCCACTGGTCAGTAAGAGGAAAATCCCAGAAAAGAGAGGTCCAGAAAAGGTGCCCCAATTCTATTTAAAACCCTGTCCAAGTCTCTGGGTGTACCCTATGGCAGCTAAAACCAAACCAAGATTTAAGCTGCCAGCCATCACAGGCAAACGTTTACACTTAGAGTCAAACCAAGTTAATTGTCAGCTAAAACAAAACATCAAACCTCCTGCAAGAAATATAATAGAATTCAGTCTTTATACATGTACAAGTATGTTTATTGCGGCACTGTTCCCAATAGCAAAGACTTGGAACCAATCCAAATGACCATCAATGATAGACTGGATAAATAAAATGTGGCACATATACAACATGGAATACTGTGCAGCCCTAAAAAAAGATGAGTTCATGTCCTTTGCAAGGACATGGATGAAGCTGGAAACCATCATTCTCAGCAAACTAACACAAGAACAGAAAACCAAACATCAAATGTTCTCACTCATAAGTGGAAGTTGAACAATGAGAACACAGGGACACAGGAAGGGGAACATCACACACCGGTGCCTGTTGGGGATGAGGGACTAGGGGAGGGATAGCATTAGGAGAAATATCTAATGTAGATGATGGGTTGATGGGTGCAGCAAACCACCATGGCACGTGTATACCTATGTGACAAACCTGCACGTTCTGCATATGTACCTCAGAACGTAAAGTATAATTAGAAAGAATAATTCAGTTTTATATCATTGCATATGTATCATTTGCAATATCTAGTATACAATTCAAAATTACTCAACAAATGAAGAACCAAAAAAAATGTGAATCATTTTCTAGGGATGACCAAGCTCTAAAATGACCCAGATACTAGAGTTATCAGTCAAGGACTTCAAAGCAGTAAAATGTTGCTAAATGAGATAAGAGGGAAAAACTTGTAATAAATTAAAAATAGGAAACCTAAATAGATAACAAAATATTTTAATATTTTAAATTAAAATATTAAAACGAATATTTTAATAATAATGAAATACTTTGGAAGTCAGATAAATGAAAGAGAGATAAATGAAAGTGAGGAAAAATGGGACTGAAAACTGTATCTGATTTTTTAAATAAAAAGTGCTGGATGAATTTAATAGCAGAAGGGAAATGACAGAAAAGCATCAGTAAACTAAAGACAGAGCAATGAAGACAATGTAATCTGAAAAAGAAAAAAAAGATTTTAAAGATGAACAACATAACACCTCAGAGAACTGTATAAGTAGTTTCTTTAAAACATGGATAAGTAGTTTCTTAGAAAAGGAAGGAAAAATAATAGAATAGAAAAAAAATATGTAGAGAAATAATAACAGAAAACTATCCAAGTTTGGTTGAGATAAATAAATGTACAGATTCAAAATACTCATCAGAACCCAAACAGAGGAAAAAAATATGTCTAACACATTGTAGTTAAATTGCTGTAAAGCAAACCTAAAGAGAAAATCTTGAAAGAAGACAGAAGAACAACACATTACATATAGGGGACTGATGACTGAGATGACCACAAAATTCTTACCAGAAATCAGGGTGGTCAGAAGATAGTGGAGCAACATCTTTACAGTGCTACAAGTAAAACTCTATCAATCTCTCATGCTATATACTGGGGCATAATTCTATATCTAACCACTTCAAAAAGGAGGCTGAAATAACATTTTCATACAAAAGAAAATGAAGACAACTTTTTGGTAGCACACTTGTACTACAAGAAATGATAAAGGAAGTTTGTCAAACCTAATGAAAATGATGCAGTGGGAAACCAAATAACCAGAAAGAGCATCAGAAATGGTAAATATCTGGATAAATATAAAAGCTATTTTTACTCTTAAATTCCTTAAAATACATATGACAGTTTTAAGGAAAAATTACAGTATTAACTTGCTGGGTTTATACTGTAAGTAGATAGACAACCTATAACAACTATAGCATAAATAATGCAGAGTAGGAGGACAGAACTAAATGGAACTATATTCCTGCAAGTGTTATATAGTTTATGTGATGTGGCACAATATTAGCTCTAATTAAACTCTAAGAATTAAAAAAAAAGTTATCATGTTGTCCCCTAACTACTAAAAATATAATACAAAGAGTCATAGCTAAAAAGCCAATAGAGAAATTAAGTGAAAATTCTAAAATATATTCAAAAATCCAGAAGAAGACAAAAACACAGGGGAAAACAGAAATCAGATATTGAAATGATAGGCATAAATCCAACCATGTCAATGATCATATTAAAAGGTAATGGACTAGTAGCTTAAGATGTTAATAACAGGTGAAGTTGGATGTGGGATATATGGCAACTCTCCAAAGTATCTTTGCAATTTTCCTGCAAATCTAAAACTGTTATAAAATATACAGTCTATTTTTAAAGAGGTAATGGTCTAAACACACCAACTAAAAGCCAGAAATTAACAGAATCGATATAAAAGCAAGACTAGACTATATGCTCTCTGTAGGAGACATACTTTAGATATACAGACACATAAAGATTGAAAACAAAGATGTCCCATACATATCCATGGTGTGTATGGGTATACCATGCACACAATAAACATAAGACTAGAGTAGCCACTAGTTTTTAATTTAACATATTAAATTAAAATTAAACATATTTGGAGACCAAAATAAGTAATACCAGAGATAGACAGAGAGACATTTCAAAATAACAAAGAGTCAATTCATCAAGAAGATGTGGTAATTATAAATATGTAAATGCTAATAACAAGCTTCAAGCAACATAAAACAAAAGTTGACAGAATCAAAAGAATGAACTGATAAATCATAGGAAATTGTAACTCCACTTTCTCACTAATTGATAAAATGAATTGGGTGCTATAATGGAGACCCCAAATATCAGAAGCTTGAATAAACAAGCAAAAAAAGCTGTTTACATCTCTCTTTCTATCTTATTGATCCACTGTCCCCAGGAGATTGCCCTTATCCCCATGGCCATGCTGGCTGGTCACCAAATCCTCACTCTGTCCAGTAAGAAGAGGAAATGGGGAAAGGGCGTGTCCTGTCCCTTTAAGATAATGACCAGAAGTGGCACACATTTCTGCTCACATATCATTGGTCGGAATTTAGTCACACAGCTACCCCCAGCTGCATAAAGGAATGGAAAACATGGTCTTTATTTTCTGTGGCTAAATGCCCTGCTATAAATCAGGGGTCCTGTTACTGTAGAAGGATGGAAGAAGAAATATCAGGCTATGATTAGAAGTCTTAGACATACCTGATTTTCATAATGTCTTTATTTGTAGAAGAAAGGAGTTATTTGAACTAGTGAAACAATAGGTTTGCTATTGTTTTGGGGTCTTTTTGTTGTTGTTTTTTGTTTGTTTGTTTGTTTGCTACGATCATGTCATGTGATTATAGATCTTAAAGCCAGAGAAACCTTAGGGGATCGCTTGGTGTAGCTTCCACTTTTAGTGTGAAAAGTAGAATCACATTTTACGGTCTGTCTCGAGGCTCTTGGAGGAGGTGCTATAGTCAGAATGTCTGTGTTCCCCCAAAACTTCATATGTTGAAGCTTAATCCCTAAGGCAATGGTATTAGGAGGTGGTGTAATTTTGGAGGTGATTATATCATGAGGGTTGTGCCCTTGTGAATGGATTTAGTGCCTCTATAAAATATGGCCACAGAAGTTCATTTGTCCCTTCCACCATGTGAGGACACAAGGAGAAGGTGCTGTCTATGAGGACCAGGTCTTTACTAGACACTGAATTAGCTGATACCTTGATCCTGGAATTTCCAGCCACCAGGACTGTGAGAAATAAATGTTTTCTGCTTATAAGCCACCAGTTTGTGGTATTTTTTTAATAGCAGCTTGAAAGTACCAAGAGAGAATATTGGTAGTATTTTGATTTGCATTTCTGTGATGACCAGTGATGATGATAATCTCCTCTTTTCTTTCTGTGCTCTTGTTACCAGAAAGGGGTCCCAATCCAGACCCCAAGAGAGGGTTCTTAGATCTCAGACAAGAAAGAATTAGAGATGAATCCATACAGTAAAGTGAAATGGAGATACTGCTATACAAATACCTAAAAATATAGACATGGCTTTGAAACTGGGTAATGGGTTGAGGTTGGAAGAGTTTTGAGGTACATACTATACGAAGCCTACATTACTAGGAGCAGACCTTAAGTGCAATTCTGGTGAGAGTGTCAGAGGCGCTTGAACCAGAGAGACTCCATCTTGAATAGGGGCTGGGTAAAATAAGGTTGAAACCTAGTTGGACGCATGCCCAAGAGGTTAAGGCATTCTTAGTCACAGGATGAGACAGGAGGTCAGCACAAGATACAGGTCATAAAGACCTTGCTGATAAAACAGGCTGTGGTAAAGAAGCCAGTCAAAACCTACTAAATCCAAGATGGCGATGAGAGTGACCTCTGGTCTTCCTCACTGCTCATTATATGATAATCATAATATATTAGCATGCCAAAAGACACTCCCACAAGCACCATGACAGTTTACAGATGCCATGGCAATGTCAGGAAGCTACCCTATATGATCTAAAAAGGAGAGCAACCCTGGGTTCAGGGAATTGCCCACCCCTTTCCCCAAAACCTAATGAATAATCCAGCTTTTGTTTAGCATATAATCAAGAAGTAACAATAAGTATTCTTAGCCGACCAGCCCATGCTGCTATTCTGCCTATGGAGTAGCCATTCTTTATTGCTTTCACTTTACTGCATGGATTCATCTCCAATTTTTTCTTGTGTGAGATCCAAGAACCCTCTCTTGGGGTCTGGACCAGGACCCCTTTCTGGTAACAAGAGCACAGAAAGAAAACAGGACAGTTATCATCATCACTAGTCATCAGAGAAATGCAAATCAAAACCACAAGGAGATACCATCTCACACCAGTTAGAATGGCAATCATTAAAAAGTCAGGAAACAACAGATGCTAGAGAGGATGTGGAGAAATAGGAACACTTTTACACTGTCGGTAGGAGTATAAACTAGTTCAACTATGGTGGAAGACAGTGTGACGATTCCTCAAGGACTAGAACTAGAAATACCATTTGACCCAGCGATCCCACTACTGGGTGTATACCCAAATAATTATAAATCATGCTACTATAAAGACACATGCACATGTATGTTTATTGCGGCACTATTCACTATAGCAAAAACTTGGAACCAAACCAAGTGTCCATCAATGATATAGACTGTATTAAGAAAATGTGGCACACCATATACCATGGAATACTATGCAGCCATAAAAAAACATGAGTTCATGTCCTTTGCAGGGACATGGATGAAGCTGGAAGCCATCATTCTGAGCAAACTATCACAAGGACAGAAAACCAAACACCACATGTTCTCACTCATAGGTGGGAATTGAACAATGAGATCACCTGAACACAGGGTGGGGAATATCACACATGGGGGCCTGTCATGAGGTGGGGGCAGGGGAATGGATAGCATTAGGACAAATACTTAATGTAACTGATGAGTTAATGGGTGCAGCAAACCAACATGGAACACATATACCTATGTATCAAACCTGCACATTGTGCACATGTACCCTAGAACTTAAAGTATAATAATAAAAATAAAAGAAAAAGAAAAAAGAAAAAAAAAAAACAAAAAAACAAAAATGAAGTGAGGCCTAAAGATATGATTGAATTGCTGCAATCTCACAGTCAAACTTGAGTCAGTGAAGAGTTCCTTCTTATGGATGAGCAAAGAAAGAGGTTTCTTGAGATGGAATGTACTCCTGGTAAAGATGCTGTAAACCAAGCTTGTCCAACCCATGGCCCATGGCCCAGGGGCCGCAAGATGGCTTTGAATGTGGCCCAACTTAAATTTGTAAACTTTCTTAAAACATTATGAGTTTTTTTGCAATTATTTTTTAGCTCATCAGCTATCATTAGTGATAATGTATTTTATGTGTAGTCCAAGACAATTCTTCTTCCAATGTGGCCTAGGGAAGCCAAAAGTTTGGACACCACTGCTTTAAACATTGTTAAAATGGCAACAAAGAATTTAGAATGTTGCATAAACTTAGTTGAAAAGCAGTGGCAGGATTTCAGAGGTTTGACTTCGAATTTTGAAAGAAGTTCTAGTGTGAGTAAAGTGCTATCAAACAGCATTGTATGATACAGAGAAATCTTGCATGGAAGGAAGAGTCAATTGATGCAGCAAGTTTCATTGCTGTCTCGTTTTTGAAAATGGTCACAGCCACTCTAAGCTTCAGTGACCACCACCCCTTATCAGTCAACAGTCTTCAACATCGAGGCAAGATCCTCCACCAGCAAAAAGAGTATGACTTACTGAAGGCTCAGATTATCGTTGGCATTTTTTAGCAATGAAGGATTTTTTTTTTTTAGAAACGGAGTCTCGCTCTGTCACCCAGGCTGGAGTGCAGTGGTGCCATCTCAGCTCACTGCAAGCTCCGCCTCCTGGGTTCACACCATTCTCCTGCATCAGCCTCCCGAGTGGCTGGGACTACAGGTGCCTGCCACCACGCCCAGCTAATTTTTGTATTTTTAGTAGAGACGGGGTTTCACCATGTTAGCCAGGATAGTCTCGATCTCCTGACCTCGTGATCCGCCTGCCTCGGCCTCCCAAAGTGCTGGGATTACAGGCATGAGCCACCATGCCCAGCTGTAATGAAGTATTTTTTAAGTAAAGTATGTACACTATTTTTTAGACATAATACTGTTGCACAGTTAATAAACTACAGTATAGTGTAAACATAACTCATATGCACTGACAAACCAAAAAAAGAGGAGAGCTATAGAGAAAGCTTCAGGTTTCTTAGAGATTATCTAAATAGTCATGAATAGATTGTTAGTAGAAATAGGGATGGTAAAGACCATTCTGATGAGGTTTCAAATGGAAACGAGGAACATGTTATTGGACAGTGGAGGAAACGCAATCCTCATTATATAATGGTAGGACTTATGAGCAATGAAATTGGATATTTAGTGAAGCTATTTCTTAGCAAAGTGCTGAGGGTGCAAAATGGCCTCCCTTGAGTGCTTATAGTAAAATGCAGGAAGAGAGAAATGACTTAAAGACAGAATTCTTAATCAAAAAGAAAGTAGAACATAAAAATTTGGATTCTCAGCCTATTCATATTGGAAAAAAATGAGAAAGCCTGTGGTGACCAAGTGAGTTTTTGATAAGGAGATTTAATATGGATGGGTCTTGTCAATGAAAGCCAGGTGCTACTCATCAAGACAATGAAAAAAATGATCCCAAAGGCATTTTTAGAGATCACAAGGCTGGCATTTCTATTACAGACCAAGAGTGCCAAGGCCTGTGGGGCAGAAGAATTTCAAAGTTTTGCTCCAGCAGGTGGCTGTGCTACTAGGCTGCCCCAGGTTTGGCTCCAGCAGACCCAGTTGTTCATGAGCCATGGTGACTGCCCCTCCCCACTCAGGGTACAGGCAATAAATCTTGATATATGTAAGATACTGTCTGCTGGCTCATGAGCCAAGGGGGTGTGGATGTCCTCACTTAGATTTAAAAGGATGACCCATAGAGCCACGGGCAGGCAGAGAACAATCACAGAGGCACAACCACTGCAGAGAGACCTCATTAGGGCAAAGTCTGGTGGAGGTTTAGGGATGGGGATGCCCTGGAGATCCCAGACCAGTAAAGCCAGAGGAATGAGATTCTAGCCTGGGAGAGCTGCAGGCACTTGACTCCAACACGTGAGAGCCGTGGGGGAACAGGGAAGCCCGAGGTCTTGGAGGCATGGCTTCCCAGAGTCTTGGGGGCCCAACTCCTGCCTGGAGGGCAGAGCCTGGGCTCAAAGATTAGCCTTGAGACTTAAGGTTTTGGACCTGCTTGAAATCTATTTACCCCTTCCTTCTTTCCTATTTCTCACTTTGGAATGGAAATGTCTATCCTGTGCCTGTCCTGCCATTGTATTTTGGAAGCACAGAACTTGTTTGTTTTCATAGTTCACAGCTGGAGAAAAATTTGCCTCGGGATGAATCATACCTTAAGTCTCATCAATTTCTGATTTAGATGATATTTAGATAAGATTTTGGACTTAGACATTAAAACTTGATGCTGCAGCCAGTTAAGACTTTGGGGACTATTAGAATGAAATGAAAGTATTTTGTATGTGAGAAGGACATGAATTTTGGAAGGCCAGGGGAAAATGCTATGGTCTGAATGTTTGTGTCCCCCAAAAACTTCATATGTTGAAACCAAACCTCCAAGATGATGGTATTGGGAGGTGGGGCCATTTGGGTGGTGATTGCATCATAGGAATAGGATTAGTGCTCTTATAAAATAGGCCCAAGGAAGTTAATATTCCCCTTCCACCAAGTGACGACACAGCTAAAAAGTGCCATTTATGAGGAAAGGGCCCTCACCAGGCACCTTGATCTTGGACTTCCCAGCCTCCAGAACTGTGAGAAATTAATGTTTACTGTTTATAAACCACCAGTTTGGGACATTTTTATCAATGCAGCCCAAATGGCCTCAGATAAGTGGCCTTGGCCAGCTTGCTCATCCTTGCCTTCAGCACCTGAAATGGTCCCTGACATACAACAAAGACTCAATGAAACTTGTTGAATAAGTGTCTACATGCTTCCCAATTTGTTTTCCTCATTGTTTGGGAGTTTCTGGGTCTGTTCCATTAAAAACATGAGGTAGAAATAATTGTGAGCCCAATTTGACAAAGAATGTTAGGAATTTTCTAAAGCAACTTAAAGAAAAGCTTTTATGAAAGGGGGCAGAGTAAAAGAGAAGCCTTGTCAGTCTTCTAGCAGGCAGAATGGACTTCATGCAAACCCAGAGCAGGCTCAGCCCTCCCTCCTTCATGAGTTCTGTGATGTGATTTCAAGCCTTCTCCTCCAAAAATGTCGCCCCCATTGGCCTATGCAGATGCCTGAAATTCTGCCACTAATGATTCCTTTGGGTTAATTGAAGCCCCCCGCGTTGGAAGGTAAATAAACTACTGGAGAGGGCACTATGACACATAAGATCTCCATTAGTTAACAACACCTTTCTACAAGATGATTCCATGAAACAAGCAAGCAGGGGCCTGAAAAGCAGGAACAATAAGTAGCCATATTTGTTTTATTATGGGGAGAAGTCCAGATCTTAGGGACTAGCCAAAAACAGCCAACTAGAGTGAAAGGAGAAGGTGAGCAGACCAGCCCAGCCAACCTGAGGGGTAATCTGAGAAGGCTGGGCACAAGGTGGGAGTGAGAGGAGACCCAGGCTCCAGTCATAGCCACCCTAACTTTACAGGTGTTAGCAGGTACTAGAGAAATAGCTGTTGAAGAGGGAAGTGAAGTATGATATTTATTTAATTTAGTTTTTAAATAAACATTCATATCATGCTTACTATGTGCCAGACACCCTCCTAAGTGTTTAACAAATATTAACTTGAATTTAACTAGAGAAATGGCATTGTCCAAAGTCAGAATCTGAAAGTCAACTTCACCAGTTTCTGGCTGTGTGACCCCAGCCAGTGATTCATGCCTTCTGGGGCTCACTTTTTTTTTGTTTTGTTTTGTTTTGTTTTTTCTGAGACAGAGTCTTGCTCTATTGCCCAGGCTAGAGTACAGTGGCAGGATCTGGGCTTACTGCAACATCCTCCTCCCAGGTTCAAGTGATTCTCCTGCCTCAGCCTCCTGAGTAGCTGGGACTACAGGCGTATGCCACCACACCCGGCTAATTTTTGTATTTTTAGTAGAGATGGGGTTTCACCATGTTGGCCAGGATGGTCTCAGTCACCTGACCTTGTGATCCACCCACCTCTGCCTCCCAAAATGGGGTTCATTTTTATTCCCTATAAAGGGGACACAATAGTAAAACTACCTCAAAATTATTGTATGAACTATCAAGCTGTGAGCCATAGAGACATTTTGTGGACTGTGAAATGTTTTGCAAATCATTGCTTATATATAAGTAAGCCTAGAACTGGCTCAGCCTCTAAAGCAAATAACAGTAACAACAACAACAAAATCATCCTTTTCGTCCTCATAACTGTTACTGTCTATTATGCAGCTTGTGGGCAGCAGAGTTGGATGACTTCATTCAAGTCCTGGTTCCCAACCTATTAGCTGCATGGCTTTAAGCAAGCTGCTTAATCTCTCAGCAATTCTGCATTCTCCTCTATGAAACGAGGGCTAATAACAGATCTACTCCATAGAGTTGCTGTGAAAACTTTTTAAAATGATGGAAATAAAGCTAAGGACAACAATCTAGAGTAAATGCACCATAAATGGTGCACACCTCTGCTCTTTCAAGCCTCATAGTGTTACAGAGTAGGTACTATTATAGCTATTATCCTCATTTCCAGAGGAAAAAGCTGAGAGCCAGAAAGGTTCAGTAACTTGCCCAATGCCACATACCTAGGGAATGATAGAACTGGGATTCCTAGACAGGTCTGTCTGACTTGGATATTTTTGTGGTTGCCTAAGTAGATGTTCTCACTGTCCATAATGACATACCAGAAACACCTAAGGAAATTCCTGAGCAAAAGAAAAAAGAATTGCTTGACCAGGTGCAGTGGCTCACACCTGTAATCCCAGCACTTTGGGAGGCCAAGGTGGGCAGATCGCTTGAGCTCAAGAGTTCGAGACCTGCCTGGCCATATGACAAAACCCAGTCTCTACTAAAAATACCAAGATTAGCCGGGCATGGTGGCACGTGCCTGTGGTCCCAGCTACTCAGAAGGCTGAGGTGGGAGGATTATTTGAGCTTGGGAGGTGGAGGTTGCAATGAGCTCAGATCACGCCACTGCACTCTAGTCTGGGTGACAGAGTGAGACCCCCATCTCAAAAAAAAAAAAAAATTGCAAAACTAGAAAAGGATGAGGGGTGACAAGTGCCTTACTTCTCCTTAGTACTTGCAAGTACTAAGGCTAAGTCGTTGCAGAAGGGAAACACAAAACCTTTCAATGCAAATGCTCAAGAGGCTCCCAGAAGCCATCTGGTTCCACCTCCTGCCCAGTGCAGGCATGTCAGAGCCTGGGACAGAGCCTGGGAGGTTATGAAACAAACTTGTCTCTGCTTCCTTCTGGGCCATGACCCAAACCTCGTAATTAGATACGACAGAGTTCTAGCCCATGGCGTGTGAGTGGAAGGGATGTGCACCTCTTCTAGGTTTGGTCTGTAATCACCTCCTTTTTTCTCAACTGTTTGATACAATTCAGCATGGTGACCAAAAAAGCCACAGATAGAAAATGATGGAGCCACAAGATGAAAGATGCCAGAGTTTCTGAGCCACCTCCTAGAGGAGAGCTGCCTACCCATCAGAAACACCCAGCTAGAACTTTACATGAGCAAAACTAACCCTCTTTCACAATTGAACCATCATATAGTCCATTAGTCCCAGCATCAAGCATAACTATAACCAAATCAGGGGCTAGCAGACTTTCTGACTTTTGGCCGCTCAACTTCTGCTTAAATCCTCCAATGGTGGGGACTTTATTTCCTCCTGCAGTATTAACTCATTCTCATTCTTCATTTGGTCAATCCACACATATTTATTGAGCTCCTACTATGCGCCAGGCACTGTGCTAGGCACTGAGGAAGCAGTAATGAGCAAAGCACAAAGCCCTGTGCCCCCAGGAAGCTCATCACCCAGACTGGTGTGTAGAAAATGAACAAGGAGGCAGGCAAGAAGCATGATATGTATAGACTTTGATAAGTAATTTGCAAGAAAGAAACAGATTGATGAGACAGAATCACTGGCAAGAGGATCAACTTTAGCTGGAGAAAGAGAGAGCTTCAACGGAAGCTCACTCTGAGGAGGTGACTGAGACCTGAGACACAATGGCAGACACCCTAATCTTTACACTTTCTTTTTTTTTTCTTTTAATAATAGGAAAGTGGTCTCCTTTAGGTCTGCTCCCAGTCCTAATTACATATTCTGGGACCCCAGAGATGCCTATTGCTCCCTTTCCAATGACAGCTTCTCCAACATCCAACATTTGCAGACAGCTGTCACATTTCTGTCCTCCCCACTGGCCCCAGCAAGAGCCCCCCAGGATCTGCAGTTCCAGACACCTGCTGCAGGTATCAATAACAGCAAGCAACTTACAGCAAGGATCGGGGTAAATGAGGGAGTCCTCAGGATCCCTGTGCCCAGGCTATGTGGACCCTCCCAACATCTTAGAGGTAATCGGTCCCCCTCCCACAACATTGCTTATAATATCTGCAGAGCTGCTTGCTAACTGCTGGCTCCTGTCAGGCATTCATTCTCTGAGATCAGGGGGAGCAGGCAGGGTTAGAAGCCTTCGGGAGCTCCCGCTGGAAGTCTTCTCTCTCTCTTAAAAACATTTATTTTTTCGACGTGAAAACCATGTTCCCCCTACGCCCCGGTTTGGACACCAAAACAAACCCAGCTGTCCCCAACACTAGGCTGAAACCACAGGCGTTTGGCTGCAGAGCCAAAGAGGCAGCAGGAGGAACTGCTCAGAATCTTGCCCCTCCAGCTTCCTGCCAAGCTCCACTCCAGAGGCAGGGAGGCCGGTGCTCCTCAAAGGCCCAGCCTCCCCGTCCTCAGAATTAACCAGGACAGCACCGCCAGGGTCATAAGCCTGCTCTCCTCCTAGGGGTGGGGGGTGGGGGGCGGTTCACAGGAGGCAGAGGCAGAGGCTGCCCTCCTAAGGCCTCTGGGTCAACTAACACCCACTGCCCCGTGTGTCACGAGTGGTCTCCAGCAGCTCCAGGGCCCTGGACAGTCAGGAGAGCAGAGAGCTGATAGTCAGGCATTATGTCAACAACTGTTTTCCTTGCTTGGTTTGGGGATAAAAACAACTGCTGCTCCTTACTTTCTCACACTTTCCACTGAGGTCACTTGGGGCACGACTGAGTCAAGACTTCCAGAGGGTGTGGAAATATCAGGGAAGCAAACAGTGAAGCTGTAAGCACAGGATGCACTGTGCCCAGCTTCCTCCACCACAGGGAAGTCACAGCAGAAGCATGCACCCTGCAAAACTGGCCTTCACACCACTTCATCTTCACATTGCTTCATACAGCACTCAATCTGACCTCTAGGTATGGTTCTCCCAAATCACCTGGCCCTCCCCTCTCTCATCCTCCCGCTCCACAATCAGGGTTGGGAGTAGGGTGAGGCCAGTGAAGCACAATTTTTTCTTTCTTTCTTTTTTTTTTTTTTTTTTTGAGACAGAATATCCCTCTGTTACACAGACTGGAGTGCAATGGCTCAATCTCAGCTCACTACAATCTCCACCTCCTTGGTTCAAGCGATTCGCCTGCCTCAGCCTCCCAAGGGGGTTGGGATTACAGGTGATGCCCATGACCAGCTAATTTTCTTTTATTTTGCATTTTTAGTAGAGACAGGGGTCTCATTATGTTGCCCAGGCTGGTCTCAAACCCCTGAGCTCAAGTGATCTGCCTGCCTCGGCCTCCCAAAGTGCTAAGATTACAGGAGTGAGCCACCACGCCAGGCACAAAATTTTAAGGAGGTGCTCACCCTCTGGGTCATGCAAGTTCAGGGTCCATCCTGAAAGCAAGCACCTTACATTTTGCACCCATGGCATCTCACTCCCCTTACCCTGCAGAGGGCTCTGGGCGTACTACTCAAACCCGGCTTTCCACGCAGATCCCTGGGAAAATACTTTCTTTGATGTCTCTCACCTCATGTCCCAAACTGCTATTGGAAAGAATCTATACATGACTTTACACACGTATGTGAAAGATCAAATCCAGTTTGCAGAGGTTTTGGTTTGGTTTGGTTTGGTTTGGTTTTGGCCAGATAATACTTTAATTTTTGAAAATGTATTGACGATGTTTAAAATTCAGAGAAGAGTTCAAATTTTAAAAGACACACACACACATTTCTGGCTCCCCTTGAAAACACAGAAGACACAGTCCCTCTGGGCTGAGGTGGAGTGGCAGCTGCCCCTTTAGGCCCTGGAGACATGGGCCTGTGCCCCTCAGTACCCCACAGTCCCACCTGTGCAAACTCACCATTTATATTACCTGCTTGATCCTTATAAACATTTGGATTACAACCTTTGGTCTAAAGAAAAACATAAAATGGCTTGTCTCTAATGGTGCAATTTCAGGTACAGGCCAGGGTAGAAGACTAGGGTGGACAGGAGGAGGAGAAATTTTCTGATGTCCTTGAAATCAGGCCATGGAGGCAGGTCCCCATTCCATCAGCGAGGATGCATAAAGAATTGAAGTTTACAGGTAGAAAAGTGTTATATGACAGCATCAGGAGTGTGGCTAGCACAAAGGGACTAACGCTGGATGGTAGGAGCCCTGGTGCGTGCAGGGTCAGGGAAGGCCTCTGTGGGCTATCCCACATTCACCCTGATCTCTGTTTGATGTTGAATATGATTCCTTTGAAGCCTCAGATTCGCTCTGTGGGCTGTCCCACATTCGCCCTGATCTCTGCTTTTGGATGTTGCAATGATGCTCTTTGCAGCCCCTTCAGATTCCTCTTCTCTTTCTTAAGGAGAGTCAGCGCTGGATTGATATCCGCATCGGCCTCTAACTCTGAGTATTAATGCTTACTATTCTTAGGTGGAATTATTCTAGTAAAAGAGGTCTCAGAAACGAGTTGTTCAGGCTAGCTTAGAAGCGCCCAACTGCCTGCTGAAGGCAGAAACGCACATTTATTCGATAGCAGGGAAATTTGCCCAACATTTGCAGGCCCTCTCCTGATTCTTCATAATTTTCTTTGGTCTGCTGAGATCATAACTTAGAGGAGCCCTCAACAAATAACCTCACTCAACGTCTCTTGCCCCTTAACAACGGTTTGTCTGGTTGAGAATTCATCGGTGTGAAAATCTACTTTCAAAGCCTGCCATCTTACGCTGAAGATGGCTGGAAGCTGAGCAATAAAGCTCCCTGCCTTCTACGCAGTCTGCGTGGAAAGGCGTTTTGGCAGGGGGGGGAACCACGAAATATAAGCCATTGAGTTAAAGGCCAGTCCTTGTCCTCAAAAGATTTACAGTATGCCGGCGCGGTGGTCAAAGGGGCCTGGTAATCCAGCCACTTTTGGGGAGGCCCGGAGTATGGGCGACAGCGAGGTCAGGAGATCAAGACCATCCTTGCTAACACAGTGAAACCCATCTCTACTAAAAAATACAAAAACGAGCCGGGCTGGAGGTGGCCGGGCGCCTGTAGGTTCCCAGCTACTGTTGGGGAGCGCTGAGGCCAGCCAGGAGAATGGCGAAACCCGGGATGGGTGGAGCGTGTACAGCTTGAGCTGAGATCCGGCCCACTGCCACTCAGCCTGGGCGACAGAGCGACACTCGCGTCCAACAAAAGAAAAAGGGCAGGGAGGGACACACAAAACTCATAAAATTCAAAGATGACAGATTAAGATAAAAGTCTATCAGAGCATCATGGCTCTCACTGTAGCCTTGAACTCCTAGACTCAAGTGATCCTCCCAGCTCAGCCTCTTGGGTAGCTGGGACCACAGGTGCCCGCCACCACTCCCGGCTTTAGACAAGAAACTTTTATATCCAGGGAGGCAAAAGCTTGTGGGAAAATCAGAACAAAAAGCAAAAGCAGCAGAGCAAAGCTACAAAAGCAGCAACATGTTACTGCTCTTGACCATGTCTGGATCCTAGACACAAACTGAACTTGGTAGAGAACTTGGGGCTCAAACATGTGTACATAGCATATTTCAGTAAACAAACTGTTTCCATTTAAAGAATAAAAAAAAGGTCCATCAGAGCTATGAAGTACTTGCTAGGAGGAGTCAAAAAAGGAAGGACTTACATAGATCTAAGGAGGTGGGATTTAGACAGATAGTGAAGGATGGATAGGCACTGAACAGATGGGGATAAGCGGTAAGGAACAAGGGCTTCAGCCATTCATTCAACCACCAAAGATGAAACCTTCCTACTGCCCGCCGTCACCCTAGGCATTGGGATATAGGCATTAATGAGACAGCCAGGTGTCCTGCCTTCATGCCACCTAGCTTCCAGTAGAGAACATAGACAAGTACACAAATATCTAAGATAATTTCAGATACTTTTAAATGCTATGAAGACTATTAAATGAGGTGATTATCATAGATAGTGACTATTAGATGGACAGGGAAGCCCTCTCTGAGCAGGCTCCAGTTGAACTGGGTCATGAGATACTCTTGAGAAAATAATTTCAGGAAGGAACAGCAAGTACAAAGGTCCTGAGGCAGAAACGAACAAAAAAAAATTAGCAATATAGCTGCAGGCAGGGAATGTTGGTGAAAGAAATTTGGAGATGAGGTTGAGAGGTGAACAAGGGCTAGGTCATTTGGGGTCTCATAGGTCAGAGTAAGGAATCCAAATGTAATTCCTTTTGCTGTGGGAAGCCAATGGATAGAAGCTGACTTTATAATTTTAAAATACCCTCTGGCTATTGTATAACGAATGGACTACCAAAAGGTCAAATGGAAATGGGAGGCCATGTTACCCTGCTCAGGCTGCCATAACAAAATAGTGTAGACTAGGTGGCTTAAACAGTGGAAATGATTTCTCTCAGTTCTGGTGGCTAGAAGCCCAGGATCAAGGTTCCTAGTGAGGGCTCTTTTCCCGGCCTTCAGAAGGCTGCCTTCTCACCGGGTCCTCACACGGACTATCCTCAGTGTGCTCATACAGAGGGAGAGAGGGATCTCTCTCCTCTCTCTCACTTCTTTTAAAGCCACAAATGCTATTGGATTAGGACCTCACCTTTAAGCCCTCATTCAACCTTAATTAAGGTAATTACCTCCTAAAAGCCCCATCTCCTAATACAATCATATTTCAGGTTAGAACTTGAAAATATTTGGGTGTGGGGAAGGGGATGGGGAATAATTTGATCTTTAGCAGATCCTAATGAAGAGCTAATGGGTATCTTAGCAAAACTCATCCCAGGGATCTGAAAGAACAGAATGATGAAACAGACTTTACCCTGGTGAGGGGACTCTGGCCTCACAGGGTCATGTTTATAGCCTGCTTTGCCACTTAGATACTTTTAATCACTGAAAAATAGAAGGAGGCCACGCACAGTGGCTCACACCTATAATCCCAACACTTTGGGGGACCAAGGCAGGCAGATCATTTGATGCCAGGAGTTTGAAACCATCATGGCCAACACGGTGAGACCCCCATCTCTACTAAATATACCAAAATTAGCCAGTGTGGTGGCACATGACTGTAATCCCAGCTACTTGGGAGGCTGAGACCCAAAAATCTCTTGAACCCAGGAGGTGGAGGTTGGAGAGAGAGAGAGAAAGAGAGAAAGAGAGGAAAGAGAAAGAGGGAGAGAGAAAGAAGAAAGAAAGAAGAAGAAAAAGAAAGAATGAAGAAAGGAAGGAAGGAAGGAAGGAAGGAAGGAAGGAAGGAAGGAAGGAAGGAAGAGAGAGAGAGAGAGAGAGAGAGAGAGAGAAAGAAAGAAAGAAAGAAAGAAAGAAAGAAAGAAAGAAAGAAAGAAAGAAAGAAAGAAAGAAAGAAAGAAAGAAAGAAAGAAAAGAAAGAAAAGAAAAGAAAGAAAGAAAGAAAGAAAGAAAGAAAGAAAGAGAAAGAAAGAAAGAAAGAAAGAAAGAAAAGAAAAGAAAAGAAAAGAAAAGAAAAGAAAAGAAAGAAAGAAAGAAAGAAAGAAAGAAAGAAAGAAAGAAAGAGAGAGAAAGAAAGAGAAAGAAAGCACTTTTCTTGTTTCTAGAATAATTAGTATGGTTCTCCATCCCAAGACAGACTTTTTGGTCCTGTGCTAGAAAAGACTTCCTGAGCTAATTCATTTCATTTATTTCTAAGTATCTTGTTTTCATCATGGCATCTCCTGCAGGAAATGAAAATAGCCAGCAGCTCCGGCATAGAGAGACTGAGAGGTCCCAGCCCAACACCTCAAGACAAAGGCAGAGCATAGCAGATTAAACGCCACCATTGCTGCAGTCGCCTGCTCTCACTTTTCTCTCCCTGTCAAAGCTGATATTGAATGTACTCTCCCTGTGAATTGAGCATTCTGTCATCAAAAAGCTCGATGATGAAGCTTTTCTCATTTTTAAAATCAAGACTTGTCTCCTGTCTTTAATACTGGATGACTAATACTTAGATTATTTTTTAAATATTAAATTAATCTGATGCTCTGATTCCCTGTTACCGTGCAACAAATTACCTTAAAATGTAGTGGCTTAAAATAGCCATTTTATTTTGCTCACAATTTTGTCAGGAATTGTTCTTTAAACATGACAAGATGATAAAATAAAGTATGACCAATTCAGCAAAATGTACTGAGTGCCTACCAGGTCTCCATTACACCAGTCTATCCCGCAGTCATAAGCAAAGACACAGCGGGGAAGAATTTCTGGGTGTATTTGGAGAACTGCAAGTCCTGGGTATGGCTGGAGTCTGGGTTCATGTGGAACCCAACAAGGGACAGGCTTCAGAAGTAGACTGAGGCCAGATCCTCAAAGCCCTTGAATGCCAGGGTAAGAAATTTCAACTTCATCCTATAGGGTATGGGCAATAGGGAGCAATGGAAGATTTCAGCAGGAAAGAGTCACTGTCAGATCTATGCTGGGGGATAGGCAGGGAATAGATGCTTCTATGTGAAAAGAGTGAAGCATCTGGAACTTTGCCCTCTTATTTAACACCTGAGGGGCTCCACAGTTAATATTCACCTTCTGCAGAGCTGCCCTCCCGGACCTCATTTTACCCTAGCCCTGTTTCTTTGCCACTGAGTGCAGCTCAGCATGAAGAGTGCACGAGTGAGAGCCAGGGGCCTCCTTGGGGGATCAAGAACAAGTACTGCCCAAGTTGCTACATTGCTCAGATGCATTCTTACCCTGAAAGGGTCACGGTCCCTTGCCTCTACAGGGAGTGAGGAATGAGGCTGCCTTGGTGTGGCTCAGAAAACATATTGAGGCTTGGCAGCACCTGAGAACATTTTGAAAAACTTCCTACCAGGTTTTATTTGTTTTGTTCACAGGCCCTTAAAGTTAGCAATAGAAATCACCTCTGTGGGTTTGGTTCCTGACGGCTCTCCAGTTCCCAACAGCTGTGGAGGGCCTCGCCTGGCCCATTTCCCTGACTAACCACTCCCTGCCCCTGTCAGGCCCCTCCTATCACAGAGGAGGCCACAGCCGCAGGTCAGCTCCAGGCAAAGGCACAGGGTAATTCGAGGCTGCTAATCACCACCACGATAATACTACTTAGTGAGTTAGGGAATGATTCACAGATACCAGACACCAAGTTAAATACATGTATCCTCTCATCTAATGGTCAGAACAACCCACAAAGGAGGCATAACTATTTATCAGATAAACTGAGGCATGCAGAGCAACTCACCCAGTTGCACAGCTAGTATTTGGCAGAACCTAGATGCAAACCTGGCTCTGATTCTAAAGCTGAGGCCTCTTGGCCCTCCAGTCTCCCATTTCCTAGTGCTTCCCTTGGGGAGCTGCCTCTCCTACTGCCCCCTCAGGTACCCAACCGCCTGCACCTAGATTTTATCATGTAAGCATCCAGTTCTTCCGATATGTAGCTGCTTTGTCTCAGTTCTGTCATTAATTAATTTTATTGCCCTGGGAAAGTCCCTTCATTCCCCTGTGCCTCAGTTTCTTTATCAGTAAAATGGGGGTGCCCAGTCTATCTTATAGAGTCAGTCCAGGCACTAAATCAGTTGGTGTCCCCCTGAGGCCCCAGGAACCTGGGATGGGCACATAACTGTAAAGTCTTCTTATGACAATGCAGAAGTGACTCACGTGATCGAGCTGCCCAAGCCCTTCCTCTAGGCAGTGAGCACTCAGGAGGTTTCCACAAATAGATTCAAGCAACAGGTGTCTGCACCCTGGGTCGCTTGGTACCTGCCAACTCTGCTGGCAATCCTCTCTCTTGGCTCTTTCCACAGAGAGAGGTCACATTCCATGGCCCAGCAGCCCAGCACAAGGAAACAGCCCTGCCCACACACAAGAAATAGTGGACATTAGGGGTTCTGCTTGTTTTTAAAAGGCTTATGAGCCTCCAAGGCAGAGGAGAGAAGAGCAAGGAGACCAGGTCTAAAGGGAGGGTGGAGACTCTCCATGTTCCCAGCTGTGGAACAGCAGCACTGTCTCCTCAGGGTGGAGGCCAGCGGCTTTCCCAACAGGTAGACTATGAACTGCTCTGCTCAGACTTCAGACTTGGGTCTGGCTTAAAAGGAGCATAGAAGCTCATGTCATATTTGCTAGATTAGTTTCCTAGGGCTGCCATAATGAAGTACCACAGACTGGTGACTTAGAACAACAGCAATGTGTTGTCTCACAGTTCTGGAGGCTGGAAGTCCAAGACCAAAGTGTTGGTGGGGTCATGCTCCTTCGGAAACCTGTAGGGAAAACATCCTTCCTTGCCTCTTCCAGCTTCTGATAGCACCAGGTGTTGTGAGACAGGATCACTCCAGGCTCTGCACTTTCTGCTTGGCATTCTCCCTGCTTTACCTCTGTGCATGTCTACCTCTGTATCCAAATTTCCCCCACAGTGTTTGTTTTTGTTTTGTTTTGTTTGAGACAGGGTCTCACTCTGTCGCCCAGGTTGGTTGGAATGCAGTGGTGCAATCTCAGCTCACTGCAACCTCTACCTCCCAGGCTCAAGCGATCCTCCCATCTCAGCCTCCCGAGTAGCTGGAACCACAGGCACACACCACCATACCTGGTTAATTTTTTGTAGTTTTCATAGTGACAGAGTTCCACCATGTTGCCCAGGTTGGTCTTGAACTCCTGAGCTCAAGTGATCCGCCCGCCTCAGCCTCCCAAAGTGCTGGGATTATAGGCATGAGCCACTGTACCTGCCCTTCTTATAAGGACACCAGCCATTTTGGATCCAAGCCCACCTAATGATCCCATTTTACCTTGATTACCTCTATGAAGGTCCTATTTCTAAATAAGGTCACATTCTGAGATACTGGGGATAAGGACATCAACCTACCTTTTTGGGGGGACACAATTCAACGCATAACACCTGCCTTCTTCACACTGTGTTTAGTGGGGAAAAAATGGGAGTTCAAAAGATTTGAGTTTGAGCCCCAGTTCTGCCAATAACTAGCTGCTTGGTTTGGATGAGTGATTTTGACCACAGTTTCTCCTCTTGCTTACTTGGGGAAAAGATTAAATGAGATCATAGAAATCACCAAATTTATAGCCTGAAGTGGCCTCTGAGATCATCCAACATTTCCCAGAGTGTGCTCACCAGAATATTAATCCTACAAAGTCCCCTTGGGAGAAAAAGGAGGGCTGGATGTGTGAGTCCCTCTCTGAGACTCTCAATGTGCATCAGCAGAGGGAAGGTCCTGAGAAGCTGCACAGTAAAGAAGCCTTTCTTTACTGTTTGTCCCTGCATCTCCCAGACTCATTTCACTATGGATGCTGTTATTTGGGTGTCCATAGATGTTTGTCCCTGCATCTCCCAGAGTCATTTCACTATGGACACTGTTATTTGGGTAATCCCTGGTAGCAATCTCTTGATCACTGATCTACATTTGGAAAATGCCCACATAGATTAATCCCTTTAGTGAACATTAGAGAACCAGGGTTTAGACTTAGATCACCTTTTACCTGCTCCCAAATCCCTGTCTTAGGCTCAGCTTTGAGGAAAATCCAAATTGAGACAGATGGTTGTTCCTGGGATAAAAACAGCATTACTGCTAATTTTAAATTTTTAACATTATATGTAATACTATGTACTCAGTAAATTTTCAAACAACACAGAAAAGAATAAGGAAGATAAGTAAAACTCACCTTAAATCTTCCTACCCTAAATTAACCAGCTGATGTGGGTTACTTCTTTATTACTCTATTATTTCTGCCACTTTTTTTTTTCTTGAGACAGGATCTCACTCTGTTGCCCAGGCTGGAGTACAGTGGCACAATCTCCACTCACTCCAACCTCCACCTCCCAAGCTGAAGCAATTCTCATGCCTCAGCCTCCCAAGTAGCTGGGATTACAGGCGCACACCACCACACATGGCTAATTTTTGTATTTTTAGTAGAGATGGGGTTTTGCCATGTTGGCCAAGCTGGTCTTGAAATTCTGGCCTCAAGTGATCCACCCGCCTCAGCCTCCCAAAATGTTGGGATTACAGGTGTGAGCCACTGTGCCCAGTCACTTCTGCCACCTTTTGATTACACAAGGAGGTAATGAGGCTCAGGAACTGGGATAGGAGTTGAACCCAGAATCAGTGAGTTCAGAAGCATATCCCGACATGAGTTGTTGCTTAAATTATAGGCAAGCCCCTTGGTCTCCCCATGCCCTATTCCTCCTTACTCCTTTAGTGTCTGTGGCAGAGTCTGAAAATTGATAATATTCATGGCTACCATTTATCGGGTTCCTACTACATACACATAATATTATGTTATATGTTATTGCATCCAGGAAATTAACCCTCACATCTACCCAAGGAAGCAGGTGATAGTTAAGGCTTTGAGAGTTTGACTCGCCTCAGATCTCACAGCTGCTAGCAGCCATAGAGCCAGGACCCTAACTCTGAAACTGACTTCCAATTCTGCCTGACTCTGAAACTTTCTGCATAACTGTAACTCTGTGACTTCATACACCATATGCAGCAAACATCAGTCCTATTTTCTGACCTCTCGGCTCCTGTTAAATGCCTTTGCTATGTTTGGAATAGTTTTAGCCCTGTGGATCCTACTACTCCAAAGCAAAACCCAGAAGATTCCAGTCAAATCTGAGTCTCCCTTGCAGATTTGATGGAAGTGTGTCCAAGGCTTGGACAATCAGACACATTCCTATAAGACCTTGATTCTAAGAGAGCAACTCAAGGAAAGAGACTTTCCAGGGATCCATTGTGCTGGCGAGGATGGCAGCAAGAGGTCTGGCTTTTGGGGTGACAATGTTTGCAAGGATGAGATCTTGGCACAGCAACAGTGGTGGTTTCTTCTAGGGCTTAGTGGGACAACAGCAGGGTAATGGTCCCTCCGTCAATCTAGTTCTATGGAGCGGTGTTTTCATTGCTCCTTAAGTTTACCTTCAGACCTTGCTCTCCATCTCTCCTGATGATTCTGAGAGCTCTCAATATCCTTTTGATAAATTCCTTCCCTGCCCAATCAGCCAGAGTCAGCTTCTGTTGCTTGCTCCCAGAAAACCTGACAGGTGTGTGCTGTATCAGTGAGAGAGAGAGAAACCTCGCACTACACAGAACTCTAGTGGCTTTGCATGTCTACAAACTACAAAGCAATGAAAAGAGCTGGCCAGTTTCTGATCAATTTCATTAACATAGACAACAAATTCATTAGATCCAAAAATGAACTTTTGGCCAAAGTGGTACAAATTGGTTTAAACCATATTGATTCTATTACCTCTCAATTGCCTAATTTCCAATTCACATTATATTTTGTGCCTTGAGTCCAGGTGTTAGAAGCCAACAGGAAAACTAGACTTTCTTGAATGAGTGTTCTGAAAGAAATTTAATTGAAAATCATATTTATTCTTTAATCCAGTGGTTCTCAAACTTTTAAGGCTCAAAACACCTTAAAAATATTAAAGATTCAAACAGATTTTGAGTTGGATCTGTCTATAGTGAGACAGTGGCACTGTTTGAAATTTCTGCAAATCCCTTTAGTGTCTGACTTTTTGGAAGACAGCTGGGTTCTCACATTTCCTTCTGTATTTAGCCTGTTGTGTGTCTCATAACATGTAACCTCTTGAACATTCCACTGTACACTTGTGAAGATTGACAATGAAATGGAAAATATCATTTTAACATTATTATGAAAAGAGTGTGACCTTACACACCTCCTGGAAAGACCTCCGCAGTCTACATTTTGAGAACTGCTGGCCTAATCTCTAAATCTTTTCATGTCTTACATCTTAGATTGCAACTGATTCACATGACAAGTCCCTTTTACACCCTTACTGTTAACCTAATAATGTGGTCTCATCCTTCAGAACCATTTTATTCACTGGACCCTAATCTCTCTGCTTGATTAGAAACCATTCTGCTCAAAAATCAGAAAACCTAGTTCTGCCACTAACTGGCTGCATGATGCTAGACAGGTCAGGGACCTTGGATAGGTCCATCGGTCTCTCTGGGCATTAGTTCTGCACTTGCCAAATAGATACTTATTTAACTTATGAGAATACTTAAATATCAAATAGGATGGTACACATGAAAATACTTACAGCACACATATATGAAAGAATACTATTCCATTATTTGAATGGTTGTATTACTTTGGTTGTTTTGGGTTGCCAGTAACAGAAAATCTAATTCAAATATCCTTAAATAGATTGGCTCATTTAACTGAAATGCCTAGAGGTGGTCCAGATCTCAGGCATGGTTTGACCCAGAGGTTCCTGAGGGAGTGTGGGCTCTGAATCATGTTTTCCACCATACTTTCAACTCTGCAACTCTGCTCTGTGTTGCTTCAGCCTCAACTATTCCTTTTTCTGTTAGTAACAATAACCACTGAACTTCCTATCCCACCTGCTTATGGTATACCACTCAAAGCAAGAGAAATCACCCATTCCAGAAGCTTCCATGAAAGAGAGAGAAACCTTTTTTTTTTTTTTTTTTTGAGATGGAGTCTCACTCTGTCACCCCACCTGGAGTGCAGTGTGCTATCTTGGCTCACTGCCAGCTCCGCCTCCTGGGTTCATGCCATTCTCCTGCCTCAGCCTCCCATGTAGTTGGGACTACAGGTACCCGCCACCATACCCGGCTAATTTTTTGTATTTTTAGTAGAGATGGGGTTTCACCACGTTAGCCAGGATGGTCTTGATCTCCTGACCTTGCGATCTGCCCGCCTCGGTCTCCCAAAGTGCTGGGATTACAGGCGTGAGCCACCATGCCTGGCCAAGAGAAAGAAACTTTCTATCTCAGAAGTCCTCAGCAAATGTTTCCTCCTTGGTCCAAAATGAGTCAAGTGTCCATCCTGAACCAATTGCCAAGGTATAGGTAATAAGATAAGCTGATTGGCAAAGCTAATCAAAGTGCACCCTGGAGCTAGGATAGGTGACTCCTGCAAACTATCTGGTTTGGAAATTCTGTGTTCTGTTAAGAAATGACAAAGTTGGAATAGTTGTTGAGAGAACAATCAATGAAAGTCCAACACAACATCACAGATCTGTATTTCTTGACCACCAAAGATGATCACAATGTACTATACATTGAAAAGCTAAAGAAGAGGAGTATGTCTATGAAGATTCCCATCTTACAAAACACATGTGTATACATGTACACACATATGTATATGTATAATATATACACACATATGCGTGTGTATGTATGTGTGTGTGTGTGTACACATACTGTATCTGCTCAGTGGTAATGACTGGGGTGGGATTATGAATAACTAAGCATTTTTGTTTTTGTTTCTCTACCTTTTACATAATTAAAAGTATAGTATTTTATGTAAAATTTCAATATAGGAACAAAGTCTAAGATACAATGTGAAGCATGTTCACCAACCATCCCATTTCCTGCTCCTAGCACCCTCTAGTCCTCTGTCCTAGAACCTAAGGCTGACCTCACCTACCATCTTTCATGTCACCTAATGGAACTCTAGACAAAGGGTTGAGCCAGGCTCAAGAAACTTCTCCCATCTCTGTACATTTTGCTTCAATATCCCTAAAAAAATCATGAAACTAGGATCTCTTGCTCAGAATAGAAAGCAGTCTATTTTCATTCATAAGCAATTCTAATTTCACTGGTTCTCTTCCCTCTCTTCCCCTCTCCCCAAGCCCTCCACCAACTCCCATGACCTCATCATGGTATTTAGAATAATAGCCTTTTCCCACAGGTCATCAGCTTCTAAAATAAATATATTTCCATCCACGGAAGCTGCAGAGTCACTGGAATTATTATACCTCAGTTCAGAGTCACAAGCTCATTAAAGACTGATTATTGTGCTTTCCAAAAAGAACGGCAGTGGAAGAAGCAGGATGATTATTTTTTATTTAACTGAGGAAGGAGATGCACAGGCAGATTAACGTAAAAGTCGGCCTCTGGAGGAGGTAGTTGAGACAGCTAGGAGGTAAGAAAATGAGAGAAAAACAACAACAATCTAAATTCTTGATAATCTGAATTTCCCTGGAAGACACCAACAACAATGAGGCAGTTTGGTAAGAAGGAAGAAAACTTAAGAATAGAAATCAGGAATTCTAGATCCCATTCTGTTCCTTCCTCCAGAGGGACTTTGTCTACATCTCTGAGCCTTCAAAATTGGGTTAAATCAAGGATGGCGAATGACTGACCTCCCTCCACCACCCTTTCCTTCCTCTTCCTGGCAGCATCACTAATCCATCCCAGCACCTTTTCGAGTGAACCCAGATGTGGTCCTAGAAGCAACACTGTGCTCTAAGCAGCCACTCTCCATTTATCAAAATGGGCACATGAGGCTGTCTATTATCCCTAGCCTAACGATTTCTAAAATGCCCATAAAATTCTGACATTCTGATTTGCCTCTGCTGCGCTGGGCCTATTTCACTTGCTAAAAGCTTATAGCTGGCATTTAACAATCAGTCAAAACATCATTTATTAACATCACTTATAAAAACAACCGCCGGGCACGGTGGCTGACACCTGTAATACCAGCACTTTGGGAGGCCGGGGCAGGCAGATCACGAGGTCAGGAGATCGAGACCATCCTGGCTAACACGGTGAAACCCCGTCTCTACTAAAAACGCAAAAAATTAGCCAGGCGTGGTGGCGGGTGCCTGTAGTCCCGGCTACTCTGGAGGCTGAGGCAGGAGAATGGCGTGAACCCAGGAGGTGGAGCTTGCAGTGAGCCAAGATCGGGCCACTGAACTCCAGGCTGGGCGATAGAGCGAGACTCCGTCTCAAAAAAAAAAAGTTATGATATGTTGACTTTTGAGAGGAGATGGAAACAATGGTAACACATCAAACTTTAAATGTCAAAGGGACTGTCACATGCAAGAGGCAGTCGGTATAATCTGTGCAACACCCAAGAGACAGGACAGGGGCCACGGAGTGCAGGTTACAGGAAGACTAAGGACGTTGTTTGCAAGACAATGAACTGATCCATACAAGAGCATTTCTCAGTCTCTGGAGCAGACAAAGTGGCCTCAGCCACCTCCAGGGGAGGCTGTAGAACACCAGTTGCAAGACCAACACCTACAAAGGCCAGGCAGGTAAATGTAGTTAGGGTGTGTGGCAGGGTGTGGTGAGCAGAGAGCACAGGTCTGGTCTGGAGGGGACAGTCACTTTGCATCCCCACGTTTCTCCCTCCCTCCATTCCCTGCCTTCCAACTGCCCTACGTCCTTTCATTCAAGCCTCCTTCCTGTTGTTTTCCCTGCTAAGCAACGTGTCGTGTCTGCCTGCATGGAGGCATACATAAAGAATGAGAAGATAGCGGGAGTGGCATAAATGAGGTGCCATGGGAACAAAAGCAAAGAGAAATGGAGTTGGTATAATGGGATTGATGGAGAATAAGACATTGGCTCTGGACTTTAAAAGGGGGTTGGGGTCTAATGTGCATAGTTAAAAAGGAAGTGTCCACACGGGGGCCTGACGTGGGGTTGGGGGAGCAGGGAGGGATAGCATTAGGAGATACACCTAACGTAAATGACAAGTTAATGGGTGCAGCACACCAACATGGCACATGTATACATAAGTAACAAACATGCACATTGTGCACATGTACCCTAGAACTTAAAGTATAATAATAATAATAATAATAATAATAAAGGAAGTATCCTCCAGGCAGGAAGACAGCAAGAGCAAAGGCACTGAGGAAGGAAGATGTTGGAGCAAAGAGAATATGAAGAAGAAGGACATAAAGCAGAACACAGATCCCAGGCAGGTCACGAAGGTGCTCAGATGCTTTGCAAAGTAACTTGGGCTTTATGAATCAGGTTAGAGATTTTCACGTTGTTCCTTGATTCTCAGCTTTCCCAGGATAACCCTCCTAGCTGCTTGCCCCACTCCTTACTCATGCCTTGCCTCAGGAAGGAAATGGGAAATGGGTACAACTCATCTGACCGATGGGTTTGGGAGGAGGAAAGAGCGTGGCTGACTCAGTCCCTGGGGACCTGCCTACTGCAGAGCATTTGTGCTCTGAGCTAACCCTGCCATGGCATCAAAGGCAAAGATCTTCCCCACAGCAAAGCACATAGTGGCCTCACTCTGCAACCAGGTAAATCTAATTCAGGGGTGGCTTTATTAAAAAGCCCGATTAGCCAGTACACCTAAAAGCTGCATTCTCCAAGCAACGTAATAAAGAATGAAGGTGAACTTTTGTTCCTCGCTTGCCTCAAGTGGTTTCCTCAAGTGATTCAGAACTCAGGCTTGCAATGGTGGTGAAAGGGATGGTTGGCAGCCGGGCACGGTGGCTCATGCCTGTAATCCCAACATTTTGGGAGGCTGAGGCAGGCAGATCACAAGGTCAGGAGATAAAACCATCCTGGCTAACACAGTGAAGTCCTGTCTCCACTACAAAATACAAAAAAATTAGCCAGGCGTGGTGGCAGGTACCTGTAGTCCCAGCTCCTTGGGAGGCTGAGGCAGGAGAATGGCAGGAACCCGGGAGGTGGAGCTTGCAGTGAGCCAAGATCGCGCCACTGCACTCCAGCCTGGGTGACAGAGCGAGACTCCATCTCAAAAAAAAAAAAAAAAAAAAAAAAAAAAAAAAGCTGTGGTTGGCCCCTGAAGCACCAACAACAAACCCCTCCCCACCTCCCCAGATCCACCCAATTTCATGGATTGAAGTCCAAGCGTATGCCTTTCAAAAAGTTTCCAAAGTGTTTCAAATACACAAATAACTTCATTATTTGTGTAGTAATAACCCCTGACATAAATACTGGGAAACCATAGAAGGTTTTTGAGCAGGAAATATGTGACGGAGATTGATAGTTTCCTACCCAAGTATATATATTCCCCATCATCTTTATTTACAAAACCTTCAGTTTTATTTAGAGCATAAATGTGCCCCCCAAAAAGGACAACATTTCCCAGGTTCCCTTGCAGGTAGATATGACTATGCAACTGAGTACTGGACCATGAGACAAAAGCAAAAGTGTTGTGGTGGCAGCTTTTTGATAAACTTTCTGAAAAGGCAGCTGGCATTGGCTCTTTTTTCCATCATGTTTAACCTCTTCCTCTACACTTCTGCCTGGAATGTGGATGTGAGGCTGGAGCACTAGCTGCCATCTTGAACACTGAGTACAATGGCTATATTCTTGGCCAAAGGGAACTAAAAGCTGCCAGAAACCTGAATCCCTGATTGCCATGGAACCACCCCATATTAGAAAAAGAAATAAAGCCCTATCTTGCTCAAGCCTCTATTCTTAGTTTTGGGTCACCTGCTGCTGAACCTAATCCTAACTGGAAGAGAAGGAATACAAATCAAAATGTGCTTTAATCACACCACTCCAGTGCCATGTTAGACACACTCAAATTATTCAGTCAACAAATTGAGGACCCATAAGATGCCAGGCACTGGGGACAAAATAAGAGACAAATCAGATTATATCCTGCCCTCTTATTACTTACAATATGTTGTAGGATATAGGTGATTATTAATTAAACAAACAATTACAAACTGTAACAAGAACAATAAAGGAAACACATGTGGTACTGAGATAAGAAATAGGGGAGGTAGTAGTAATCAGAAAACCTACGGTAGCTACGGTAGTCAGAGAAGCTTCTCTGAGGAGGTGATAGTTAAACAGAGGCCTGAAGAAGGAAAGGAATCAGCCATGTGAAATGGGGGTGGAAGGAGGAGCTTTGCATGTATAAGTATGGCACATGCAAAGGCCCTGGGGCAGGAAGGGCCTGGTCAGAAAAAGAAACTGAAAGTAGAACAGGGTAGCTGGGGCATCAGTGGAGCAGAGATCATCATTCTCATAGGAACTGGCATGATCCATTGACAAGGGACAAGTTCATTTGAACATGTATCTTGCTAGCCTTCATTTTAAACATTTACATCTCATATGAAGTAACTTTCTGAGTATAATGGATGCCTCTGTGAGACCAAATGGAATATACTCATGGCCAAAAGGAAGGGGCAGACAAGCTTTCATATATTGTGGAGTTGAGGGAAGTGGTGATGGAAAAACAGACAGTTTTTCTTGTTGGGAAATAAATTTCAAGGAGAGAAGAATATGTCCTTTGAGTTTATTCATATAAGTCCACAAGGCTCTGCTTTCTTAGCCAAACACACCACACCCCAGGAACCTTCAGACACCAAATATTAGCATCTTTCCACCGGAAAGGCAGTGCTCAGTGGTAGCATGTCAGGATGGAAGGGAGGTACAATTTTTTTTTTTTTATTATACTTTAAGTTCTAGGGTACATGTGCATAACGTGCAGGTTTGTTACATATGTATACTTGTGCCATGTTGGTGTGCTGCACCCATCAACTCGTCAGCACCCATCAATTCGTCATTTATATCAGGTATAACTCTCAGTGCAATCCCTCCCCCCTCCCCATGATAGGCCCCGATGTGTGATGTTCCCCTTCCCGAGTCCAAGTGGTGTCATTGTTCAGTTCCCACCTATGAGTGAGAACATGCGGTGTTTGGTTTTCCGTTCTTGTGATAGTCCGCTAAGAATGA
>NW_016808195.1:587375-649049 GCF_001698545.2 Rhinopithecus bieti
CGATTTTCCAGGTGTTGTGTGTCTCAGTTCCCCTGGCTAGGAAAAGGGATTCCCTTCCCCCTTGCGCTTCCCAGGTGAGGCAATGCCTCGCCCTGCTTCAGCTCTCGCTGGTCAGGCTGCAGCAGCTGACCAGCACCGATTGTCCGGCACTCCCCAGTGAGATGACCCCAGTACCTCAGTTGAAAAATGCAGAAATTACCAGTCTTCTGTGTCACTCGCGCTGGGAGTTGGAGACTGGAGCTGTTCCTATTTGGCCATCTTGCTCCACCCCCCACAATTTTTTAAAAAAGGGGAAGTTGCAATGCTGATGAGAAGGAAGAATGATGGAAGAATCTAAATTTCTGGCATTTATCTAAACCTAGTTGCAAATATCACCTAGAACAGAAAATTAAGCAAAGATTCCTTATAAAGGCAAGTTGATGCTCCCAAAGCATTGGCTATCAACCCCAGGGAGGCTAAGCCCACTGGGACCCTGGCTTCAAAGTTTCAAATAGAGACACTGGGTCCATCCCAAAGATCTAGGTTCAGTAAGCTGGGGATAGGACCCAGGAATCTGCCCTTTTAACAAGCACCAGGTGTTTCTGCGATCACTGAGAAACACTGCCTTGTCTGGGTTTGGGGAGTGGAAAACAAGGCCAGAGGAAGACTAGAGGAATAGAAGCTCATTGGGTCTGCACAGCCCTGAGCTGCATTCATACTGGGCTCCATCCAGACACCCTCAACAACTCCTTGCCAGCTCCCACTCTGTTGTCTGCTGGCAAAACCCCAACCCTGAATAAATTCCACTTCCCAGAACCCCTAGCAGCTCACACTGTGGCTACAAAAGAAGACAGACACAGCTGACTAGTCTCACTTTAACTTTCAGGCCACAAATTTCAAATCCCCGCTGATCCTTGGACTAAAGCCAATGACTCCCTCCATGCTAGGGGACCCCATTGCTTCTCTCCTACTTGGGGACTTTGCTGACATATTTCTCCCCATTCTCTCCTATATGAACAGCCTTTCACTCTTTGCTGGATCATTTCTTAGGCCTACAGAGACTCACAGCAATATTTCCCATCACCTTCACACCCACATCCCCCTCCAGCTAACACACTCTTTCCTCTGCCTCCCTTAGGGCAAACTTCCTTGAAAAAAATTGTCTCTTCTTGCCACCTTCAATCCCTCCCCCACTCATTGTCTTTGCCATCTTCTTCAGCAAGGCTTCCAATCCTCTACTCTACTGAAAGATCTCCTCTTAAAGTCCCCAACCAATTCGTGTCACCAATCCAATGGGTCACCAGTGCTTTGCTCCCATAATTCTTACCTGTGCTGCTAGAAGCGTATGGCACAGTCGATCATACCCCAACTTGTTGGAACGCTTTTATCACTAGACATCTAGGGACCCTGTCCTGGTTTCTCTATGAACTCTTTGGACTTTCTTGTCTTTTTTTTTTTTTTTTTTTTTTTTTTTGCTACCAGATCTTCCTGATCTGTTGCTATAGGAGGGCCCCTGAGCTCTGCCCTGGGTCTTCTCTCCAAATTCTATCCTTACTATCCTTACTGTCTTGATGACCTCATCCAGCCCTGTGGCTTTAAATACCATCTATATCCTCACCCCAAATTTATATCTTCTGCCCTGACATTTCCTCTGAATTGCAGACTTGGATTATCTAACTTCTCACTCAACATTGCCCTTTGAACATCTTTTCAGGCATCTCAAACTTAGTATGTGCAAACCAAACCAAACTCTCGATTTCCCTTTCTCACTCCCATTTTTAAAAGTATATGCTCCTCCCTCAGTGCTTTCCTTTGTAGCAAATGGCACCTGATTCACCCAGAGTTTCAGGCTAAAACTGTATCATCCTTAACACATCTCTTTCCCTCACACTTTACCTCCAATCTCACAGCACTTCCTGCGCAATTCCAAGCTCCAACATCAAAATGCATCTTAAATCTGACCACTTTTCACCACCTCCACCCAACACTGTGGCCCATCATCCTTCCACTAGACAACTCCAGGAGTTTCTCAACTCCTCTCCCTGTTTCTGCTCCCATGGTCTGTTCACACAACAGCCAGAGGGGCCTTCTCCATCATTGAGTCACATCATGTCATTTCCTTGACCAACACCTTCTTGTCACACTTGGAATCAAGTCAAAAGCCTTTATCAGGAACAGCAAACTCCCACTCTAGGTTCAGCCTGCCTGACAACCCCATCGTCCACCACTGTTCTCACTCACTCTACCCAGCACTTCTTGCTGTCCTTCAAACACCCCAAGCTGAGCTTCACCTCCATGCCTTTGCCTCCAGTCTACCTGGAAGACGTTCCCTTCAGCTTTCCCATGGCTCCAGCCTGCACTTCATGTCTCAAAACAAACGTAACCACCACAGAGGGCCTTTTCCTCCCCACCTCATTCTCTCTTCCTTAACCTTGCTTTCTTTTTCTTCATAACGCTTAAAACTACCTCTACTAGGCTGAATAACAACCCCCAAAGATGTCCACATCCTAAACCCTGGAGCCTGTGAATATGTTACCTTACCTGGAAAAAGAAGCTTTGCAGGGGTGATTAAGTTAAGGATCTTGGGAAAGAGAGATTATCCTGGATTAGCCACATGAGCCCAATATAAGCATAGGGGTCTTTATAAGAGGGAGGCAGGAAGGTCAGAGTCAGAAGAGTAAATGTGAGGACAAAAGCAGAGGTTCAAGTGATGTGAGGAAGGGATGAGCTGAGGAACACAGGCTGCTTCTATAAGATGAAAAAGGCAAGAAAGGGGTTCTCCCCGAGAAACTCCAGAAGGAACATCCCTCTGCCATCACCTTGATTTCAACTCAGTGTGACACATGTCAGACTGCTAACATCCAGAACTGCAGGATAATACATTTGTGTTGTCTTAAGCCACTCTGTTTGTGGTGACTTGTGATGTTAACAGCAGGAAACTAACACACTAACTGATGCTATATTAATATTTCATATTTTTGCTTAATATCCTTTCCTCCAAAGAATGCAAACTCCATGAGGGGCAGGGACTTAGGGTGTTCTCTGAAGCATTTCCAGCACCTGAAACATGCTCAGGCAACATCTAGAATATTTATTGAATGTATAAACAAACACTCCAAGTTGGTTGGGTTTTTTTCAATGATGAAAGACAAAGAAGAAATTGGAGCTTGAAATTAGAAGTGACAGGCCAGGCACGGTGGCTCACGCTTGTAATCTCAGAACTTTGGGAGGCCGAGGCAGGTGTATCTTGAGGTCAGGAGTTCAAAACTAGCCTGGCCAACTTGGTGAAACTCTGTCTCTACTAAAAATACAACAGTCAGCTGGGCATGGTGGCAGGCACCTGTAATCCAGCTACTTAGAAGGCTGAGGTAGGAGAATTGCTTGAACCCAGGAGGCGGAGGTTGCAGTGAGCCAAGATCATGCCATTGTACTCCAGCCTGGGTGACAGAGCAAGACTCCATCTCGAAGAAGAAGAAGAAGAGGAAGAAGAAGAAGAAGAAGAAGAAGAAGAAGAAGAAGGAGAAGAAAAAGAGGAAGAGGAAGAAGAAGAAGAAGGAGGAGGAGAAGAAGAAGAGGAAGAGGAAGAAGGAGGAGGAGGAGGAGAAGAAGAAGAAAGAAGAAGAAGGAGAAGGAGAAGGAAGAGAAGGAGAAGGAGAAGGAAGAGAAGGAGAAGGAGAAAGAGAAGGAGAAGAAGAAGAAGAAGAAGAAGAAGAAGAAGAAGAAGAAGAAGGAGGAGGAGAAGAAGGAGGAGGAGAAGAAAAAGGGGGGGGGGAAGGAGGAGGAGGAGGAGAAGAAGAAGGAAGAGGAAGAAGGAGGAGGAGGAGGAAGAAGAAGAAGAAAGAAGAAGAAGGAGAAGGAAGAGAAGGAGAAGGAGAAGGAAGAGAAGGAGAAGGAGAAAGAGAAGAAGAAGAAGAAGAAGAAGAAGAAGAAGAAGAAGAAGAAGAAGAAGAAGAAGAAGAAGAAGAAGAAGAAGAAGAAGAAGAAGAAGAAGAAGAAGAAGAAGAAGAAGAAGAAGAAGAAGAGGAGGAGGAGGAGGAAGAGAAGAAGAAGGAGAGGAGGAAGAGGAAGAAGGAGAAATTAGAAGTGACTACGGGCACCCCAGAGCCTCTAGTGTACTAAACCCACACTACAAGTCATGTATGCCTGGAATTCACAAGGATGTTTTTTTCACCTATGGGCTTAGATGACTTCATAATCTTTTTGCCCCCTGCTCTTGTCATATCTGAGCTCATTAAATTGCTTCATTGCAATTGCAAACTCCCACATCACAGTTGCTTCTCCTACCCCCATCCTCACCACCATATGCACTTACATAGGTCACTTCTGGCAAAATTAGTAAGTATGAACTAAGACTTTTAAATGACTTTGGCAGCACCCAAAAATGTTAAAATCAAATGCTCTCCTTTTTTTTAACTTAGGCTTCCACCTCTAGCATAAGAGGAGATGATTCCAGAAGCACTTAAGAGAAATCATTCCAACTCTGTGCTCAGTTTTCTGCCACTTGCAATGTGTTTCTTGCTCATGAAACTCATGATGGCATTTAGTTCTGTCACAGACACATCTGAGAGATAACTAGGTGAACAACATTGTAACTCACCACCTGGAAAATTATAGTCTCTAACCTCATGGCACATCTTGAAACTATCATGGACTCTTGTTTCCCAGTTATGGAGAGCTCTCCTCAAACTGTCTTACCACAGAATGGAATGTGCTGACTCACATGACCAGGTGACCCTGCAGGGGCACTAACTTTAGGCGTGATTTGATGGTCATCAAGGCCTGGCCCCTCTCCATCTCTTGACTCTTCCCTCTCTATGATTTCTCCATTCTCAAGCTCTTCATGATGTCAAGAGGACTACCCTCTCCCTGACTTACATCCTTCCTGCTTCAAACCCAGAGGGAGAAAGAGTCATGCTCCTTGCTCAGCAGTTCTCTTTGGCCAGAATCAGGTCCCATGTCCATCACTAATAATTACTGTAGCCAAGAATGTCATGCCAGACTTGAACCTCACAGCCTGATCCCTGAAGCCAAAGGTGAAGTCAATATCAGTTCATCTGAGACATGTGAATTACAATTAGAGTTCTTAACAAGAGTTCTAAGAGGAAAATCAGGTGTAATAACCAACAGAATTCTGGAGGGGTGGATGAGTGCTGATGAAACAAAAGATGAGATCTCCCTATGAACATCTCAGAGACATGGTCAATCAACTTCTGCTAGTTCACTGCAAGGAACGGGGAACTCACTACCTTATGAAAGCCATTTACTCCATCTTTTATCATAAATTGTTAGAAAAATCTTCCTTACCTCAGGTCATGCAAAACTTGCATGAACTATCACTGACTCTGTTCTCAGAACAATACAGGAATGTATTCAGATACATGACAGCCCTTTAGATATTCAAAGGCAGTTTTCAGAATTCTCTCAAGCTTTCATTCTATAGGCAAAACATTCTAATTCCTTCAAGTGTTCTAGTGACATTTCACGCTTCTTTTTATGAGCTCTGACTTGTAAACATCCTCTCAAACTAGAGCAGAACCATTACATCCATAGATCTTGACAGTGTAGAGTCACATCTCACATAGAAAGTGGAATGTAAAGTTAGCACACCAGGCAAAAACAGTATTGCCTAAATTGCCCCTGAAAGGGGTGCCACTTTGTAAAACAGTATTATTACCTCTCAAGAAATCCAACATCTTCAGATTTCTCCAGTGCTAGATCACTCTCTTTAGTGGATCACATGATCAATTGCTTGCATTTAGGAAGCCACTTGCACTGTAAACTTGGCATTAAAATATGTATCTAACTACAGCAGAATCAGACTCAACACAGAGAAATATACATACTTGGAGAGGCACAAAGGAAATGAAAGTAGCAAAGGGAATAGCAGATTAACAAATCCCAGCTTTGATTCAACCTAGGGCATACACTCACTGAGTGGTAGGGCAAGCTAAATTCTCCGTCTCTCAATATCTCTCTCTCTCTCTATCCGTCCCTCTCTAATCCAGCTGTCCCATCCAGGTCAATGGACTAGAAGTAAGACTTGATTATACCGCTATTTATAAAATCTAAAATCATTATCTGGCCTGGCACAGTGGCTCATGCCTATAATCCCAGCACTTCAGGAGACCAAGGTGGGAGGATCTCTTGAGACTGGGAGTTTGAGAACTGTCTGGGCAAATATATATATAATTATCCACATTGTATTTTATATGGCAGTTGCTTTATATTAGCTTATATTAAACTTATTCTCAACCAGACTTCTAGGGTTTATAATCTTGTAGCAGAAGGTCAATTATCAAGTCAGGTCTCCCTAATACTCTATTTATATAATCAATTATTGAAATTTAAATATGGTGCCTTAATATTTACTTCTGTTCAATTTCATCCTGCTGATCTTACCCATGATTCTTACCTGTGATGATCAATTAAGAATACCAATTTCATCACACTGTGCATTTTTACCCTTCCCAGGTTAGTGCCCAGGATGGATCTGATGAACTAGAGTTCAACCCAGTGTTGCTAAAAGTATGGCCCAAATGAGGAAAGCCTGAGTGCAAAGCCCTGAGGCAACCCATCCACTTCTTCATTCTTACTTGCCAGATACAGTTGGTAACTTCAAAAAAAAAAAAATCATCCTAGTCATATATCCAAAGGAGATGTTGCCAAAGTTCTACTGAAACCCAGACTCACTGTGCATGTCACTCACCAGAGCACCAGTCTCACGACCCCTCTAAGACCAATGAGTCCTTTCCAGCAGGACTCTTAGAAACGAAACTGAAGTGCACAAACTACTCCTTAATCCAATTGCTCGTCACATTCTATGCAAAAACCCATTCCAGAATTTTGCTGCCAGCTGCCAGCAAGTGAAAATCTCTTCTCTCCGTCTTTCATTAAGGTCCACTAAAAATTATTTTCCCAATACTCTGCATCAGGGTTGGATTCATTCTAGGAGAATACCAGGAATACTAAAGCTGGGGCTGAAGGAGTGTAACTATCATCTAGTCCATAATAGATTGTGTCCATGTCACCGATAATTCTCAGTCAAAAAATCAGACATCCTCACCGCTGTCTTGTGACTGTCAGTGCCCTCCTGTGGGAGGGGTATACACACAGTCACTCCTCTATATTTACGGTCTGCATCCATTCATTCAACCAGCTGTGGATCACAAAAACAATAAAAGCAATACAACAATAAAAAACATAAATTTTAAAATACAATATAATGACTAGTCACCTAGAGTTGACAGAGTACAACCATGCAACACCCATAAAGACATTTTGGTCAATGACAGACCACATATATAAGGGTGGTCTATAAGATTATAACACCATATTGTTACTGTTTATTTTCTATGTTTAGCTATGTTTAGATACACAAATACTTACCATTGTGTTGCAAATACCAACAGTATCCAGTACAGTAACATGCTGCACAGGTTTGTAGACTAGCTGCAACAGGCTATCCCATATAGCCTAGATGTGTACGAGGCTGTACCATCTAGGTTTGTGTAATATACTCTATAATGTTCACACAATGAAAACATCACCTAATGATGCATTTCTTAGAATGCATTTCCATCGTTAAGCAATAATTTACTGTATATGGTATTATAAGTAATCTAGAGATGATTTAAATTATAGAGGAGGATGTGCATAGGTTATAGGCAAATACTACATTATTTTAAATCAGGAATTTGAGCGTCCTTGGATCTTGGTACACACAAGGGGTCCTGGAACCAATCCCCTGAGGATACTGAGGTACAATGGTACTTCCCCAACCTGTTAATTCTAGGCTCAGCCATGCGACTTGCTTTGGACAAAGGGATATGAACGTATGTGAAGTAGGTTCTGTTCAAGCAGAAGCTTTAAGAGCCATTGCACAACTCAGCATGCCTCCATCAGAGCTGCACTTTCTACCTGGTCCCACAATGAAGATTCCCAGTCATCAGTGCAGAGAAGCAACTGACCCATGTCCACGGCTAACACGAGCAAGAAATAGACCATCAGCCACTGAGATTGGGGATCATTTGTTGTCACTGCAAAGCTAATACATAGTCCATCCTTGACCTTCAAACATAAGGAAATCAAAGCCCTAAAACTTTAGATGATTAACTTGTTAGCATAATGATCAGTAGTTATCAGTAGGTTTCATAGTTATCAGTAGAACTTGAATTCAGGTCTCCTAACATTCAGGCCATCCACTTACCTTGCAATGAATGAACATGAAAATGTTACCAGGAATAAAGGATAAAGCTCTTAAAGATAATGAGGCAGTCATTTTAATAAGGTTACTATGGTTACCCTACTGATATTAACAGGAGACTTCTAAGATAAGAACTAAGATGTATTATATGAGAATTTAGACATCCAGGTGTACCAGCCACATCTTAAAATTGGCAAAGTTCATTTGGAAGATTTTAGTTCACTTGCCATCAGTCCATGTACCCACCATGGAGTCATCACTCTCATACGTACTGGGTGCTCAGGTGGAAATAAGACCCAGCCTCTCTCCCCACAAACCTATAGCCTAGTCTGTCACTTTTACCATGTGACCTGTGGAAGACCTATCCCAGAAAGTGCTGCTTGTAAACAGGTGGGTGCACTGTATATTATTTTCTCCTTTCTCAAGAATTCATGATGAAGTTAGTTTAGTAAAGCTCTAAGAAGTCCTATGGTAGAAAAACCTGCTCAACTTTATTTAAGCCACTAAGTATCTCACCAACTTATTTGACTGTGGAATCCCCATTTTGAATAACACCTTACATCCTGCAGAATTTGTGTTCCAAGTACAGCCATATGGAAACAATACCCCAGTTCTACTCCCAGTGATACTTACCCCTTCACCCCAATCAGGGCAGTCATAAGAAGGATGCCACCAAGACACTGTCTTTCAAAATTGGTTAGACCTTGAGTCCCCCTTTCTCTGGTCCCCTTCTTTCATTTCTACCAGTAAAATTACTTCATCTGGGTTTATGGGATCCTGGAGGGGAATAGCTTGATGTAGATCCAGCACTAGTTCTGGGTAAATTAATCTCTTGTTTCCCAGGAAGGAGCTTCCTGGAGCAGGCCAAGAGATGGGCCTATTTTGATCCAGGCAGGTGGTAAATCACAGTGCAGAGACAGCTGCCCACTCCTCCTGCTGTCAGGCTGCCCTGAGAGATGTTCTCACTCTCCGAAGTTCTGCTGCTGCTCTTCTAGAATGTCACCCTAACCCTGCAGTGTTAAAACAGAGCTGGGGTAGGCAATTTGCCTGCATAATGTACGCAACCTCTCTTATTCACACCTTCTTCCTGCCCAGAGTCACAAGAATCCAAAGGTTGAAGGAATTCATGTTTAAAGCTCATCTGGTCCAATACCCTCATTTTGCAGATGAGAAAACTGAGGCACTGAGAGGCTAAATGACACACCCTAAGTCAGTAAAGAGTGACAATATCCCAAGCTCTTGGGACCCCCAAATCTAAGATGTTTTCCATTCTGCAATGAAGTGCCAGTGATAGCAAAGGGCTGGAAAGAAGCTATGTATGCATGCACAAGCTGCTATGATGTGAATGTACATGCATAAATGTGCGCATGCTTTGAAAAAAACAAATGACATCATCCTTATGGTTCTGCAACTTGTTTTTGTTTTGTTTTTCACTTAATGTTTGAACATCTTCCCCGTGGTTACAGATAAACCTATATCCTTGCAAAATTTTGGTCTATTTTGGCTCTTGTCTTCCCATCATCCGTGCTGAGCACAGCAGTCGGAATAATCTTTTTAAATTGTAAATCAGATTCTATTACCTCCAGGCTTAAAAACCTTCAATGGTTTCCCATTACTCCTATGATAAAGGCCAAACCACCCAACCCGATGTCTCAGGCCTTAGGTGACCTTACTTTTCACTGTCCCCTCCCTGGCCTCACCTCTGTGCAGCCACCAGGGTTTCTTTCAGTTCTTTAAAGGAACCTGGCTTCTTCCTCCACCTCAAGGCCTCCTGGAATGTTCTTCCCTCTCACTAAAATACCCTTCTTGCATACGTGCACATACATGTACATGTATGCACATATATACCTGTATGCATGCTCTCATTTACACATGCACCCACACACATATGGGATTTCAAACCTCAGCTCAAACAGAACTTACTGCTTTTCCTGAACCCCTCCACTTCCCACCCAACTCCAGACTTACCAGACCTGACACTACTCACTCTTGTAGCAACAGCTACTTTTCTGTAAGGCTTTATCCCAGTATATGCATGTATATACACACATTTGTAGAATTATTTGATGAACACATGTCCTCCCTGTGAGACTATGAGATCTCTAGAGAATGGCGGGTGGCTTCATGCATCATTGTATCCTCCACACTTAACCCAGTACCTAACATATAGTAAATCCTCAATTAATATTTATAAAATAAATGAATAAATGGAAGTGCCAAAGCAATGTGTGCAAGTGGTATAGGAAGTATTGTCACAGGAAAAGAACCCCCTTTCCCTGAATTAGTCTGCACCCTGGAATCAAGTGGGCAAGTACAAATTGCAGGCCTCCAACTGAAGTTTGAGAAGAATATCACCTTCTTTATTATTTAAAATCAATTTATTCCTGAACAATGGAGATTGAGGGATAAAGTCCTTATTGGAGCACCCCATTCCCTCCCTCTCCCAGCTGCAAATAAGAACACAGTGTAATTGTGTGATAGTCTGGAAACAAGACAGGGGTCTGTAACCTCCAGCCTATCATGAAACCCCTGATTCTTCTAGGTCCACCTCTATGGTGACCCCTTGCATGGAAGGCCTACTCTCTTTTGATGTCCTGCATGGGAGACAGAACTCCACTGAGACCCAGGTCCTCAGCCCCAGGGTCCCCCCTTCCTGGGGGCACCAGCTGCCATCCCCATTGGGTCTCTTTATCTCCTTAGGCAGCTGCCACAGAAGGCTCACAGCTTCCTACAGCCAGAGAGACGTCCACAGAGAGCAAAAAGTGCCAGTCTTTGAGAACGTGCCTAGGAGATGCATCCCCTGGTCTCTACCCCAGGCTGCCCCTGCCTCAGACCTCTCTTCCCTTCCCATTCCAGAGAATTGCTCCTTGCCTCCCCTTTCTCCTTCCCCAAGGACACCTAAGAGCATCTCTTCACAAGATCCAGATGAACCATGGGCTGCAGGTTGTTTCTGCTGACAAGAGTCCCTGAAGCAAGAAGCCCAAGCTACCTGATTAACATGAGGAGGAGGAAGGCAATGGAGGGAGCTCAAAAACACATTAATATTCCAATAAATCACAAACTATTGCCTCACATGTCATTCTGATGCCTTTTACGCCCCCACTTCCTGCCTGAGCCTCAGCCGACTGTCATGTGCAAAAGGGTTCCAAGGGGAATGGGAGGGAATGAGGACCAGAGGAAAGGCAGGAACTTGCAGGGGATTTAGGGGACTAAAAGATTCAGAGGCAGGATGGGGGGCATCGAGTAGGACATGTCCCCAAAGCCTTCACTAGGAGACCCTTCTCCCTCCTCATGGTCACAGCTGCCCCCTGCCCTGCCTTTACTGCTTTTAAGGCACTCTTCTGAGACCTTGATGGTAGAACTGTTTATACTTACCTCTGTGGGAATTCAACTGGATTTCTTCTAAGGGGTGATGAGAATGGTAGGCCTCAAGAGCAGGACTCTTGCAAAGGGCGAGTGGTGAGCGGTGGGTGAAATTAACACTCCCAGTATTAGACTGCTAGGTAGAAGGGAGCACAGGCCCATTCCTCCCCAACTAATCAACCCGAAGGATCTTCCCACCCCATGGGACACAGATGAGGGTCCCTGCCTACCCAAATCACATAAATGCATAAGCTGTGGCCTCAGCCCTTGGAAGACAAGTCAAGGGGCAGACTGTGAGCCCAGAGCCTGAAAATAAGAGTTAATCCTACACTCTGGAGTCTGGACCTCCCCATCCACAAAGCTTTCACCTGAGCCCAGCTGATATCTCCAGCAGCTCCCAGCCCTCCCAGGAAGACCTTCCCAGCTCCCACTCTGGCGCCAGCCCTTGGGGGAACCACAGGCAGCTGGGATGACTTATTTTCTTAGCTGATCGGTAGCAGCAGCAGCCCAGCTGGCTCATACCTCAAAGGCAGGAATTCCTCCTTTAGCTCATCAGCACTGGTTTGTGCCAAGGGGCCAGGGAGGGGACAGACTCTGACCTCCCACAGGCCCCTGCCTGGCACCTGGTCCAGGGCTCAGGCTGTAGTCAGTGCAGCCACTGATTACATGGGACCTCGCGAGCTCAGTCTGCGGTGTTATCGGGAGTCAGGTGTCTCCTTACCACAGGCCCTGCTTGGCCGGAAATCTCTATCTGGACCCTGCTGGTGATAAACAAGGTAATTGTGAGGGCCTCACCTCACCTTGTTTTAGAGATAAGAAACCCAGAGGACTAAATACCAATGGCTGTGTCGGCCCTCGATGAATACACTGAGGGGAACACATGTTTTTGCATCAATAAATATCAACTGTATGGCATTCCAGAACCATTTGAGGTGCAGTGGGGGATACAGACATAGTTTTGGATACTCTCCACATGTAACTACAGCCTAGGTGAAGAAACCAAACTAATGCAAAGAACGTCTTCATCCGATAAGCATTTACTAAGGCCAGGCATGGTGGCTCACACCTATAATCCCAGCACTTTGGGAGGCCGAGGCAGAAAGATTGCTTGACCCCAGGAGTTTGAGACCAGCCTGGGCAACATAGTAAGACCCCAATTCTATAAATTTTTTAAGAAAACATTTACTGAGCACCTACTCTGTGCTAGTCACTGTGATGGGACAATAGCTGTGACCAAGAAGCCCCTGTCTTCCTGGAGGTTATACTCTTATGAGTGCAATAAGAAATTAACAAGTAATTTATGATACAGTATAATGGGTATTAGTGCACGTTGGGGAATGCAAAAGAGGGTGGCTTCGATCAGAACATGCTATTGAAAAAAAAAAGGCTTTCTGGGGAAGAAAGAAGGAAGGGGAAGGAAGACACCCATGTTACAGAGGCTTGGAAGGCAGACCGTGAATAGACACACCATCTCAGAAGCTAGTGCAGGAATTGAGATGTGAACAGTTCCTCACATTCAAACCCCAGCTCCCCTACTTGCTATTGTTTGATCTTGGACAACTTTCTCATTTGCAGCCTCAGTTGTACCATCTATAATAAGATGGTAATAGTAATAGCGCCTATCTCATAAAGTGGCTGGAAGGATGAAAAGAGTTAATTAACACAAGAAAGGCTCTTAGCAGAATAAGTCTTCAATATGCAATCACTTATATTGTTGTTATTATCACCAGAGCTTAGCTGAAGGTAGAACAAGGGAAATCATAACAAAAGCCTGAATCCAAGTCATCCTAATGGAACAATGTCATGGGACTTGGTGACAGGCTATGTCCTGGTAACTGAGAAGGAGGAAGAACCAGCATTGGTTCTCTCATTGTTCATGAACAGAATGGAAACTGCCATACACCCTGAATTAGGATGCTGAAAGACCTGGCTTGCTTTCTGGCTCTGACATTTGGTATCAGGGTAACATTGGAAAATCACTTGAGACTCTGCCTCAGTTTTCACATCTGTAAAAGGAAGAAAACATTGGCTGCTCTGCCAACCATACAAGGTCATACTGCAAAGCAAGCAAAAAGTGAGTGTGATGGCCTTTTAGTCACATTGTGAAGTGCTACCATCATGGGAATTATTATTATCCTAAAAATTGTAGCTTTGAGAAACAAAAGTACATGTTTCATACTGAATCTCTAATGATGATAAAGAGATTCTAGACCTCTTTTCTTCTTTTATTTGCTTTTTAAAGTTCTGAGGCTGTGCTTCTTAAACTACTGTGCCTACAAAATACCTGGTGATCTTGGTAAAATGCATCTGATTCAGGATGTCTGGGGAGAGGCCTGGGTCTCTGAATGTCAAACAAACTCACAGGTGAGCAGTTCACTGCTGTTGCTGGTCCACGGACTGCACTTTGATTAGCAAGGTTCTCTAGTGGACCATATAGAAAAAGTGGTCATATTCCTCAGGGTGAGCTGACAGAGTAGACAAAGGGGAGAGGTGTTCAGGATCCACAGCTGTAGGGGCCCAATAAGCTGCCCTCACCCGCCTTTATTAACAGTCATTCTGTGTGCTTGCTAAGTATCAAGCATCATGCTAGATGCTTGGCAAATATTTGCTAATATAATCCCTGCAATATCCCTATCTAATTGATACTATTATTGTCCCTATTTTACAAATTAAAAAAAACTAAGGCCCAGAGAGGTTAAATTATTTGCCCAAGGTCACACAGCACACAGTCCTTCTACCTCCAACTCCAGAGCTGAGCCCAGAGCAGAAGGTAATAAAACAGCACATTCTGTGATCAGCTCCCATCCAAACCACAGAGCAGAAAATCAGCTGCTGAACATACACTCCTGAAGGCTGAGTCATTCCATGGCAATGGTCTAAAGAAACAGTCCCAGATCTTCCTTGGTTCCTGTCCCACCCAACGTTTCTCTCACTTCCATTCTGTGAGCCACCTAGAATCTAATAAACCTCTTCTTTTTGCATATCGCAGGGTTTTTAAAGCTTTGGCTCTGAAGCCAGACTGCCTGGCTTCCCATCTTGGCTTCACCACTCACTCGTTACTTAACTGCTCCAAGGCTCAGTTTTCTCATCTGTAGTGTAGGGATAAGAATAGTACTGACTCCACAGTGTTGAAGAGGACTAAATGCGATCATGCATGTTGAGCCCTTAGCCCAATGTCCCATACACAGCACAGGCTCTATAGCTGTTTCTAGTATGATTATTAAGGTAAAAATAAGAGTAAGTCTGTAGTCCCTGTTATGTGAAATCAGCCCACCACACCCCAGCCACCTGACGCTCTCCCTGGATGCCTTGAAAAGCCGCCAGGGTTTCAGGGCTTGGGCAAGCGTGAGTGATACGCACTCTGGCAGGAAGTTCCAGGCTATTGCACCTGCCAGAGGCACTTGACTCTCCTTCTTGTAGAGAATGGGGAATGTGTCACATTTATGGGGGCCCTTTATCGCACATCAGGGAAGCGCTTTGCACAAATGTTTGGATCAACTTTTCATGACTCTGGCCCCAGGTCTGCTATGAATCAGTCTTGCAGTCCCAGCTCATTCACTCCAGAGATGGTCCTGAGGCTGTGGTTTCCATCCCTGCCTGCCTCCCACCCCTTCTTCTTCCACTCCTACCTGCTGTCACCAGCCACCACCTTGAATCCCCCAGGAACCCAGGACGAAAGAGATGTGGGGTGATGTGAATGACAATTACCACGCTGGCTCTCCAGGATGTGTTAACTGCTATTAAAAGATACTCCAAGTCATTATTGGAACATTATGAGGACTGAGCTGATTGCCGCTAATCTCAGATTCCCTTTGTGTTCCTAATGGAAGGGAGCCGCCTTGTGTGAAAAATCCCATTTTGTGTCTCTCTTCTAAAATTTCATTTAAGAAAAATAACTAGGGGCAAAATGTGATATTCCGCAATGGAAAAGGAGTAAGATAAGGATTTAAGTACAGAGCAAGTGAATCACAAAATAGAACTTCGTGCAGTCAGGTAGGCACTGAAGAGAGCGGACACACAGGAGGAGTGAAGGGGTGGAGGACATCAAATCGCCCTTCCGATCCGCTTTCACCACCTCTGATGACATCAGCAAGAAAATCTCTTTTTGTGTTAGTGTGTCTTTAACACCCTTGGACACAAGACAATCTCCCTTTGTTAACAAATGGACAGCAGACCCACACCATTAGGCAAACAGCACAGTTTGACTGGGTTAAAATCCCTGCTAAAGCACACAAGCACTCTGTGGCCTTGGAGATGTTAATAAACCTCTCGATGGCTCAGCATCCTCCTCTGTGAAATGGGGTTAATAGTAGTCCTTCTTTCATAGATTTACCATGGGGATTCAATGAGTAGCTTCACAGGAAACAGGTTTGTCACTCCGCTGATGTGAGCAACCATTACGTGGCAGCTGACGGTATCTGAATTGAATATAATTGCTTTGTTCTCATTGTACTTATTTTTAGGATTATTTTCTACTTGGGGAACATGATACTGGTTTTTCATTTTTAATAGCAATACAAAGTATGTTTGTAAGAGATGTACTTAAAGTCACCCAAAAAAGGTATAGTAACAATAGAACAGATAATATGAGATTATGGCAAAAATCATGAAAGTGGTACTTAAATAACTAAATTTTGGGAAGCCTGATCCAGTCTAATTTACTCATTTTGCAAATGAAAACCTGAGTCCCAGAGAGGGAAAGTGACTTCCCCAAGATCACACAGCAAGCTAGCAGCAAAGTGATCCTAGAATTCAGAACCCAGCTGAGTGTTTTACCTTACACACTGTATTCAGGTCACTAAGTTGATCATGTTCTAAGAATGAACAAATGAAAAGGTACCCCTTGAAGTGAGTGATCACTTCTTTGACATCTTGGTACTGGAGCTATTATTATGGAAATCCTCCACTACAATGAGCCACTTCCCTCTTTTTTTTAAAAAAAAAAAAAAGGAAAATATCATTTTCAGGGTTTTCAAAGAATTCAGGCAAGGCGCAAAAACAATTCAGAACTCAGGATACCGTTTTATTTGGAGCATGTGTAAGATATGCCTTTTGGTTCCTAATTTTTTTTCATAAAAGCATATTCAGGCTAAAACAGAAAATACTGTGATGACCTTTTTTCATAAAAGCAAAAAGGGCAGGCAAGAAAACATTTGTTTCATTGGAGGACAAAGGATGAGTTTATGTGGTCCAGTGTAACCATAGCATAACAAGATTACATCGCGGGGGTAAAATCAGTCCAGTGGCAACTGGAGAGCAAAAAACAAATTGCTCTCCAGCCCTGTCTGAGTGGTTCCTGGCTTCAAAACTGAACAATAAATTCCCAGTCCTCTCCAGTTCTTTCTTGTTAGTAGGCAGGGCTGGGGGCCTTTTAATTTCCAAGTTACTTTAGGTATTGATTACTTGTAAGTGCACTAGAGACCAGGCAGTGGGCTTAATTCTATTAGTAGAAATGAATAACCACCTCTGTCCAGCACCCACTGCAATGAGCAATGTATTAAACTTCTCCACCTCTGAAGAGGTTCTTCCTTCCTTTTAGGAGATGGAATTCGTGTCTTTTGACTAGAATCTGGGCAAAATGGAAAAATTTGAGGTGAAACCAGAAAAAGAGGTTTACCTAGGAGTTATCCAGTGACTGTGAGTGTTCTCCCCTCAGTGTATTTCCTACCCCTTACTCTATATGAGGATCACAAATGTGGAAGTCCTCAGCAGCTAGGCAAGGAATGGAAATGGAGGGAGCTGTCTAGGGAAAGTGGGGACCTGGAGCATGCCTGCCTCTCCAAAGGGGTGGCAGCCACTCGGTTGCAGTCACCTGTCAGCTTGTGATGTAGGCCCAGTATTGCCAGATATTCTCACCACTAAAGAAATGCCAGAAACCTAGATTTTTGTAAATTGCTCTGATTTTTAAATGTCAATGACTGGTTTGCTTTTTTCCAAAATTTAGTGTAGGCTCAACACAAGCATCAGAGTGCGGCTTCAGCCTGCAAGCACCTCTGCTCTGTCCCTTCCCCTGAGCAGTCTTGCTCTCTCTGATTTTCAAATGCCAAGAAAAAGCAATGACTCCCCAATCAGCACTCCAGCTTGACCCCCACCAGAGCACTACATCTGCACTTCTCAGCTAGGGCCCGCCTCGTGGTTTGTGTGTTGTATATGTGGGCTTTTTGCTTTGTTTTTTTATTTTCTTTTGGCCAACATTTAAGGCATTGATGAAGAAGAAGGAGCCAATGAAGGAAATAGAGGAAAGGAACCCAGTTGATGGCATCCAACATGGCAGAGAGGTCAGGATGGTCTCTTGTTCTTCTTGTTCACGGTGCCTGCTTCACAGAAGGTGCTTAATAAATCTTTGTGAACAAATGACAAAATGAGGGAATAAAGTGAAAGACAAATGGAGTCACTGTGTTGTCCATAAGGAAAACTGACTAAGATCTGAAGCAGAAACTATCAGCCACTGAAATTGAATCAACAATGGAGAAACCAGAGCTTATAAAGTCAGAGGTCCAACTAGGAGAGAAAAGAAAGGTAGAGAATTTAAAAGCCCATAGCCTGAGTCAGTTGGGATGTATCATTTGGAGACAGAAAGCCTGAGTTTGAATCATTGCTCTGCTAATTAGTAGCCACAAGATTTGGGGCAAGTCATGAATCCCACTGGGTGTTGGTTTCTACATCTGAAAACAGGGACTGAGATTATCTAGCTCCCGGAGGTTATTAGGAGAATCAAATGAAACAACGGAACTTAAAATGCTTTGCAAACTGAAAGACACCCCAGAATGGGGAGCAGAGAACAGGAGAGTCCAGTCACGTAGAGGGTGGTGAGTCAGAAGGACAGTGCAGAGCCAACATGTTTCTTAGGCTGTCTGCATCATTTAACATGTCAAGATGGCTGTTGGCTTTGCCCTTGGCTTGGGTCACCCTGATTAACAGGTGCCTGGCCAGCCGGAAGTTTGACTCTTACTAAGCTGACTGGATGACTGAGTTGGGAGGAGCTCCTTAACTTGGCCAGTGATGGAAGAAAGCTAAGACAGCAGCCAAAAGCAAAAGCAACCTTCCCCATCCAGCCCAAGGATGACTGGATTATCTGTGAAACTCATCCGACAATCTGTCTCCAAGAGTACACATGAAACAATCCTTCCAGCGCCTCATTGTTGATCAAGAGGGTGCACCAACAAACAAGCTCATTGAGGGTGTGAATTATTTATGTTCGTAGGATGCAAGTTTACACGGCTCCATTAACAAAAATTACATCTGGCAACCACTTCTAAACAAATGCAGTGACTGTGGTTTTAAGTAGTGAGCTAGACAATAAAATAGAGCAGCTCCCTCAAGCCTGCTAAGTAATTCTCTCCTTGACCTCAGCAGCTGGAAGCTCGATAAATGGTTAAGAATGTGGGCGCTGGAGACAGATAGACCTGGTTCAAATCCTAGCTCTGTCGCCTTGGGCCACTTAACCTCTCTGAGTCTCAGTTTCCTCAACTCCAAAATGGAAACAATAATAGTAGCTACTTTCAAGAGAAGTTGTTGGGATTAAATGAGATCATCTTTTCAAGAAGCTGAGCACAGTGCTTCTCTCAAAGAAAGCAGTCCTAAAATGATAGATAACACATTTGCTCCTACGGTCACCCCAGAATTTCACTGTAGATCTACTCTCTTATTGCTGCGATTTGGAGGATTCTAGACTGTTAAAGATGTGAACACTATTGAATTAAGACAGTTTAGAACAAAGAGTTTATTTTCTTGGGGCCTGAGAGCATCTTGAAGGCCCATAAGAAGCTTTTTGGGAAGACATAGAGGACCCCAAATTTAAAAAGCTCTAGGCAACCTGTAAGCTCTTCAACTAGAATGGCTCCACTTTGACCTGCTTTTTTTATATAGGAGCTGTATGTACCATTTTGCTTGACGAATTGTTTTTTACTAGTAAAAATAAGTCAACATCTTCATTGTACAAAGAGAGAAGCTGAGGCCCAGAGAGAAGCTGAGGCCCAGAGAGAAGTGACTTGATCAAAAATACATTGTGAACATGTACCAGACACAGGAATGGGTTTTATGTCTCCAAATGTTTGTTAAGCATAAAAAAATTAGTTTAAATTATTAACTATTAGATAATTAATATTCTCAATACAACCATTCTGTCTTTAATTAGATCCATGTTACACTCCATCCAACATGCTTCTTCTCCTTTGAGACATAGACTAAAAAGATCTATCTTACATCCAGACACATGGAGAGCCTCACTTAGGCACACATATACCTTGTACCTAGGAACTGCAATACAGTCCAATAACTTTCACATTCTGTTATTTTGCTTTTGCTTTTATTGTCAAAATGGTTCATAGAAGATCAAACCAAGACAAACTAAAAGAGATCGGGACAAAATAAAGAAGGAGGGAGAAAAGAGAATCCATGAAATCCCAAATTAGGCAAGTTCTACATATATACAATGTCTACTTCCCAGGAAAACCATTAAATTATCATCCTCACATCCTCACATGCAACCTCATAGCTGGCAGCTATTGAGTGTTTATCTGAACCAAGTTCCATGCTTAACACGTCACACATGTTTGTTTTCTCATCTAGATCTCTCAAGAACTCTATGAGGCAGGTATTACTATTCCCATTTTATAGATGAGGAAAAAAGAATAGAATTAAGTAAGTAACACAAAATCACAAGGCAAGGACAGAGCCAATATTTGAACTCACATCAGCATAACTCCAGAGCTCTTGCCTTTAACCATGATATACAGTGGATTTACCTACAGCCACATGTAACTTACATGAATTGAACTAGATATATTCAAATAAACAATCAAAACAAGCAGAGAGAGAAAAACAAGTGAACAGCATACGTGATCCCACCTGTCCTTCCTCCCTCTGACCATGGACCCCAAGATGAGTGCCAGATTGAATATGTTCTTTGATGGTCCATCCACGGCCACATACACATCATCACCACCGCATGCAGAGAGTGACTCTAGGGTTTAAAGACACACTTTAAACACTTTACTAAGTGTGAGCCAGCTACATCATCTGAGGCTCCAAGAAGCAGTAGTGATCTGGTCCAAGGTTGGGAGAAAAATGACTGCATTCTACCAGTCTCCGACAAGAGCAAGGAAGTCTTTCAGAGGGACATTCAAGGGAAATTTTGACCACACCGTTTTCCTCCTTAGGTGTTCACTTGAGACCTCCCTTAGGAGTTGTGTATTCTGTCTCTGGACTGAAAGGGAGCCTAATGGGGAGGCAGGAAAGCCAGCTTCTGGCCCTCACTCTGCCACCATACTAGAGTGAGATATCTTCTGTCTGCCAAAAGAGGATCACTTAGGGAGCCAAATGATTAAGAAGCCGTCACTTGGTATTTGGGTTTAATCTCTGAGGGCTGCGGGAATTGAATTACACCAAGTTGATCTCTACGAGGGGACTGTCCAGACACTCAGGAGATTCCACATCTCACATGGAGGACATCTACCAATACCTCCCCCATTTCCAACAACTCCATGTTGTTTAGTGCTTGAGGCAATCCTTTCCCTGGGTCTATGAGGAAATAAAAAGGGACAGCCTCTTGGCCTGGAGGCATCATTGCAGCTGGCCTGGGGCTCAGACCTAGACTTGGAAACAAGGACAGGCTGCAACCCCTCGCCATCCCAATCGGCAACCCCTGTCCAATCCCAGCAGCTGGTCACTGGATCATTCACAATATCAATGACAAAAGAAGGTGGCAGGAGCCAAGAGAAAAAAGGAAATCCTTTCTAGCCAACTGCAATCTGAGCTGTCCAATCCAGAAGTTTATATTATTAAAAATAAAAAGGGAAATGAAAAAATTGACCAAATGTAGTTATAGGGAGGCTGAGATGGTACATTGTAGGGCCTCTTGGTGAAAGATGAGGACTTCTCTTAGCCAGTGGGTTTTGTCTTTATCATGCCAAACAACCATTCTCAATGGCTTTGTTTCCTTTAAAGGAATTGACCCATTTTATTCGAACGAACAGAGCAGTTGTTTGAGTGCCAGACAACATAGCCTTCATATTCTTCTGCAGCTTAGCAAAGTTTCTCAAATAACAGCTTTGCATGCCTGCCTGGGCTGATGAAACGTGCAACTTAATCATCTGGGGTGGCCAAGAGCCAATGTGACTGTTGGAGGAGAGAGTCAAACATAACTGTGTGGAATGAAGGTCCAAGCTCTGTAGAACTCAGTGGACAGCAATGCTCTTTAGAGCTGGACCCAACTACAGTAGTTAGACCCTCACCCAATGTAATTTCACCTGCAAATACTGAAAGGACCTAGAAACAAACACTCCTAGACCTAATTGTGCTGCTGCTTGCATTGCACTTTGTAGCACAGTAGCCCTTGACTTCTGTGGTCTGCTCATTGGAGAGGGACCCTCTGCCTGTAACCAGAGGGCTGCTCTGTAGGTCAACCTGCTTAGCTAGGGCTCAGGAAACCAAGCCCTACCCTGACTCCAAGGCTAAGGCAGATAGCCATTTGCTACTAGTACCTTTATTCCCCAGTTTTAGGGAGGGGTGAATAGGTGTGCATGTGCATGCATGCGCGCATTTATTACTATTGTATATATGCATATATATCATATGCATATTTTGCTGTTATACAGCCCAAGAACCTTCCTCTCCTATAACTTGCTTTTATTCTCAAATTGGATTATAGTTAAGTCTTTTCTTCTCTTTCCAAGTTATAACTTACTAGGCCAGAATTTTCTCTTGCATCCCTACATTGAGAGAATGCCAATGGATCTTAAAAGAGGAATCACAGAGATCCATTTTCCAGTCCAATGCTTGGCTCCCCACCCAGAGCCCAGTGCAGGACTGGCTCACAGTGGCACTGGGTAAATATCTGGCAACTCAATCAAGAGGTTGGTCAAAAGGCTGACTGGGGTTTGCCCCACTCAAAGGCAGCTTCAGGTCCTTGGCTCTGTGTCCTTGATTAAGCTAGAGCTAGAGAAGACCCCAGCCATTGTCTAATAAACACATGCACACACACAATTGTAAGCTCTACAGGACAGGTTAGGATGTCCCAGTCCCTTCAAGGGGCAGCCCCTGAGCCAAGGATACAAGCACCAGTAGTTCATTTGGGAGGTGATCCCAGAAAGCACCAGTAGGCGATTTGGAAAGTAAGATGGAAAGGAAGGAAGCCAAAACACGACATGTTAATGAGCAACTGAGTCATATTCCCAGTGGGGACCTCTGGCTGACAATGGAGCACATGCCTCAGAGTTGCCCCTACCAAGGGATATTTTCTACCAACCCCCGTCTGTTAACTGAAGGCTTCCCCTGCAGATCGCAGTCCCTAGCACCCCCAGACTGCCCCGAGCATTGGCCAAGCATGCTGAGAAAGCCCTGTGGCAGAGTCCTGGGTGCATGCAGCAAGAAGCTGGGGAGTAAAGGAAAGATGAGTGCCTGTGGGTAGGAGGAGGGCTGTAACAGCAGCCGACACAGCTGGAATCCCTGGTGCCTATAGCAGTGCCTGGAACATAGCTGGTGTCAAAAAACCAAGTTACATAAATGAATGCATTCATTCCATTTGTTTTACAAAACTTTTTAAAATTATTTTTTAAAAGGGGGACACTTTCTTCAAAGGAAATCTTATGAACAAAGTTCAAAATGTAAAAGAGATGAAAGAAGAGTTGTCTGATTTAAGGACCAAAGCCCCATCTCCTCCTTCCACTATCTACAGACGCGGTGAGGAACATCCAGGGCGCCTCAGAGCACAGGGTGGAAAGTCCTGGTCTAATTCATTGGCTTCATTTTACAAACAGGACAATTGAGTGCTCTGTCTCTGGTTCACCAGTGTGAACCCCAGTGAATATTAGCATGCTGTCTCAATCTATTCTCCAAAGCTGAAAACTATGAGTTAGTGCTGAAAATCAAAGGTAGCCCAGGAGAGTTGGCCAGCGAGGGTGGGTGCCACCCTGGGCTTTGGCTCAGACTGAGTAAGAATCTCCCCTGGAAGCACATGGGAAGCCCTGGCTGAGGACTGGGATGTTCTTCCCCAAGACTAGAGGAAAAGAAGAAGCATTATTGTAAAATCATGACACCTCAACTGTCTCCAAGAACATAAGCAGTTAAGTCCGATGTCACTTGTGTCCCATTGCTCCAGAAGCAAACTTAGTAGCCGAGGGGCATGTCAGCACCATCCATTGTCACTTTCACAGGAGCTGCTTTTCACAGCTGCCAGAGGGGCTGTCATCTTGGACACACATGTGTGGAATTGAGTCCTCTTGTCCCTGGGAAGATTTGCTGGGCAAACACATCTTGAGGGGGTGGCTGGGAACAAAAATCCTGAAGAAATTAGAAACGCAAGTTTGTGCTAGAAAGCCAAGTTTGAGGTCACTAAATTGAAATGTACACTCATGGACAGGCAGAGAGAGGTAGAAAGGAAGATGTGTGTTCATCCCCAGGAGCTGAACCTGTTGGGCTTCCTGTGGCAATGCTTGGATCACACACATGGTATTCAGCCCCCTGGGTCTAGGTTTCTTGCTGCCAACACTGAAAACCCCAGGCCAGCTGCCTTCCCTCTGGTCTTGACATTATCTGGACATCAAGTGAGGCAGCCAAGTTCACCTCCTAGTTCTATGGATGCAAGGGGAAACATAACCCTTCTTCGGTCTCTTTGGAGCACCCGGCATTCCCTCTGCTGACCAGAAAAAGAAAAGAAATAATAAAAATGGCTTGGTGTGAACCCCAGTGGATATTAGCATGCCATCTCAGTCTATTCTCCAACGCTGAAAACTAATGGATCATTCCACCTAAGACAACTTGCCCCGTCTCCTCATCTCACAGATGAAAATGTGAGGCCCAAAAATGAAGTGACTTGCCTAAGATTGCAGTTATTTAAGAAAAGATCTGGAATTAAATGCCAGTTTTTTCTAATTCCTGGTCCATCGCCTCTTTTTCCAAACTAATTTTAAATAAAATCTACCTTTTGTTGTTTTAGCTCTGCATTTTTTCCCCTCTTTTCCTTTCTTTGTTTCTTTTACATTTTAAAAAAATTTTTAGCACTGTGCCTGGCAAAGAGACTTTCATTTAATATTTGTTGAATAAAGTATTGTAAGAATATATAAATGAATCTTCCTTCTGAGGAAAAGTTGGGGCTTCTTAATTTATTATATTTTATTTATATGAGATGGCATTTCAATATGTTGTTCAGGCTGGTTTCAAACACCTGGGCTCAAAGGATTCTCCACCTCAGCCTCCCAAGTAACTGGGATTACAGGTGCACACCACTGTGCCTGGCAGGACTTTTCTTTTAATCCATTTTCAGTCATCATAGATCTTTCAAATGGTACACACATAAGCATGTTGGATAAGCTGTGTTCTTTATAGAAAGTTGAGATTGCTAGATGCAGTTCAGGGTTCAGAATAAGAAAGGGTGATTTAAAAGTGAGCAACATTTGGTAGCAATTGAGAAGACTGTTGCAGTAACACCTCCTTGGAGCACTCTCAGACCCTTGTCCATGGCCCAAAGCAAAAAGAAGTTCCAGAGCTTGCCTGGCGGTAGGCCAAAATTACTTCCAGTTCCGAAATTCTGTAATTCATCACATCAATTGACCTAAAATCAGGATATCCTTGCTGCTGGCTATAATCATATCCATACCCTCAAAACACTCAGCCTGATAAGGTGATTTATAAAATCTTGTTATTTCTGTCCAAAACAGCCACAGTGATTTCCACCTAAGAGAGAAGCCTCTGGACATCAGAATGTCTCTGGTGCAGCCTAAGCTTGTCTCTTTCGACTTTACCTTCTTATCTTTAGCATTCAAACACTACAAAGCCAGCAATAGGTTTCATCTTTGTTTGTTTGGATTTTGCTATTTACTAACCACTCCTTTTGCCCTCAGTAAAACAGGCGGACTGTAAACACAATCTTTTTTCAAACAGCACAGACACTAACAATAGCTGTCAGCATTTTTACGATCACCCTTCCTTTCACTTCCCTGACTCCATCACCAAGCGTTTGAACCTCATCCTAGTGCTCTCACGAGCGCCACCTTTCTTTGAGACAGAGTCTCGCTCTGTCATTCAGGCTGGAGGGCAGTGGCACGATCTCGGCTCACTGCAACCTCCGCCTCCCGCATTCAAGCAATTCTCATGCCTCAGCCTCCAGAGTAGCTGGAATTATAAGCACCAACCACCACACCCGGCTAATTTTTGTATATTTAGTGGATACAGGTCAGGACTGGTATCGAACTCCTGACCTTAGGTGATCCACCCACCTTGGCCTCCCAAAATGCTAGGATTACAGGCGTGAGCCACCGCACCCGGCTGCACCACCTTTCTTTAAGTACACTGGGTGAAGCCCTTTACACTGCCTCCTTTCATTCTCACAACATCCCACAATGTGGTGATTACTGGTTCCATTTTACAGATTGGAAACCGAGTCTCAGAGAGGTTGTGACCTGCCCAAAAGCACACAGCCAGTAAAGTGACAGAAATGGGTTTTAAATCCATTTTATTTCCAAAGGTCAAGTCCAAAAATAAAAATAGCTACTAAGTTTTTATACCTTTACTATGTGCCAGGCACTATGCTAAGTGCCTTATGTACATTATCTCAAATCTTTACAGCAAATTCAATAAAGTGGACTTTATTCTATGATTGAGAAACTGATGGCAAAGAAGGGTTAAGTGACTTGCCCAGCATTATACAGCTAGAAAAATGCAGCCAAGAAGCAAATTCAGATTTTTTTTTTTTTTTTTTTTTGAGACGGAGTCTTGCTCTGTCGCCCAGGCTGGAGTGCAGTGGCCGGATCTCAGCTCACTGCAAGCTCCGCCTCCCGGGTTTACGCCATTCTCCTGCCTCAGCCTCCGGAGTAGCTGGGACTACAGCCGCCCACCACCACGCCCATCTGATTTTTTTTTGTATTTTTAGTAAGACGGGGTTTCACCGTGTTAGCCAGGATGTCTCAATCCCTGGACCTCGTGATCCGCCCGTCTCAGCCTCCCAAAGTGCTGGGATTACAGGCTTGAGCCACCGCGCCCGGCTGCAAATTCAGAATTTCTAACTCCTAAGTCTGTGCTCTGTAAACGTGAAACTATATGATTCTCGCCACAGAGGCTGAGACAGATTTATGCATAAATGGAGTCACACTCTACACTCTATTACTCTGTTCTGTAATTTGTTTGTTTTTCTCATCAGTAAAGGTGGCGGGCTTTCTTTTTTCTTTTTTCCTTCTTTTTTTTTTTTTTTTTTTTTTTTTGAGACAGAGTCTCACTCTGTTGCCCAGACGGGGCTCTCACTCTGTTGCCCAGATCTCGGCTCACTGCAGTCTCCCCGATTCTCCTGCCTCAGCCTCCCAAGTAGCTGGGATTACAGGCGCATGCTACCACACCTGGCTAATTTTTGTATTTTTAGTAGAGACAAGGTTTCACCATGTTGGCCAGGCTGGTCTTGAACTGCTGACTTCAAGTGATCCACCCACCTTGGCCTCCTAAATTGCTGGAATTACAGGTGTGAGCCACCGCACCCGGCCTGGTGGGTTTTCCATTCTTATCTGTAAACTTGAAATAATGTGACGCAATCCTGCTCCCTTAAACCAACAACCGGTGCTTCCTCTATTTGGTGGTCCTTCTATTTGATCACAGCCCCACACCATGAACACTGATCTCAGCCATCTTGCCCTCTGTGACTCCTTGACTCCTTATCTTTCACTCACCTTTCAGTTTGCTGTCTCACACCAACCCCTCAAACCTGAAACTTCATACAGGCCACTGATCCAGACCTCAGGTTTCAGACAAACCCTCATTACCCCAATTTGGCCACTTCTGACCAAGACTCTGGAAAGACACATCACCCCTCGCAGCCAGCAACCCAGTACTCTAGCCTTCAACACAGCCCTTGCCTTGCAAGCAGCTGTCCTCCTCCCCTGCATGGATTTGCTCGGGCTTCATAAACAAGTCAATGACAGAAAGTCCATCACATAAGCTCTAAAATTCCTATAATTAAAAAATAACATCTAATGTTGTCAGTTCACTTAAGTAGGACGATGAAAGTTTATTGATAAATATGCACAGACGACACCACTCTGAGGTTGAATTATGTCCATTACTCTGCTTAAAGTAATCTAACCGTGTAACTTTGGGTAAGTTACCTCACCTCTCTGGTTATCAGCTTCTTTATCGGTCAAACAGTGGGTACAACTAGGGAATCCCAGGCCCCTGCAAACTCTGAAATCCTATTATTCTATGATTAAAAGAAATGACAAGCCTGATAGCTATTACTCCTATCAAGGTTTTTGTCCAATCATTAACCAAACTAATGAGACTGTTTCTGCAATCCAGCTGCAAAGTTCACTTTCAGAGAGAAGGGGAGGATTCGGGAAAATTGGACATTCCTGGACATTGCTGGGAAAAAAAGACTGAGTTGATCATAGTGTGCTGTCAACAGTGAAAGAAAATCTGGGGGATCCTCACAGAAATGGGGCGCACTTTGGAATGAAGAAGCACTTGTGGTGAGTCAAAAACTATTAGCTGACTGCAGTCAAGATGAAATCCACTTTGGAAATGTTTGGGGTTTTTTTAAGTTTGGCTCAATCACTTGTTTTTCACTGTTCCTTATGTAATCTTGTGGGATGTGGCGTCAGAAAGTCATAAATCATTCATGGTGCTTTGCGGAAAAAAAAACACACACACACTGTGCAAAGCAGATGCAACTTAAAATGAAATGAGAGAAGTTTCTGCGTGAAACCGAACAGAAAAGCGTAACTCACATGGTTTGCAGCCAACGCTGATCACTAATTCTCGCAATCTCTATATAGCTTGGTCATTTGTCTCCACTTTCTTGTGTTTCAGTTTAAATGGAGAGTGAGTTAAAGATATAGCCTATCACAACTGCGTTGCATTTTTCCAAGAGTCTTAGAAAAGATGCTGTAGTCGTGGCATTTTGGAAATGATTCAAACTGGCAGATTTTATTTCCTGCTTGAAGAAACCCAGAAAGCCCTGTTTTGTTCAAAAAATCCCTTTTACAATATGCTTCTCACTGCTGTTCATAATACCTATGGATCAATTAAACTCTTTTCGTAAAATATACGCTTCCTCAAAACCTACATACAAAAACACAAGTAGCCCCTGGCAGATGTAACCCATAAAGCTAACTCTAAAACATCAACACCTTAATAAAAGTGGTTTAGCTGAATTATTTCTGATGTGGCAGCTAGCTACAATGAGGTTTCTAATAAACAGACAAATTATGTTTTTTTAAATACTCTTTCATATTCATTAACTCATTTCAGCTTTACATAAGTAGCAAGGAGAGTTGGGTGGTCATTCCTTAATTCATTCCTAGAACAAACTTTATTGACTGCCAAGCACTATGTAAGAGTTCTAAAGATACAGACAAAATAATAACGCCCAGCCTGGGCAACATAGCAAAACCTCATGTCTACAAATATATATTTTTTCCATTAGTCAGCCATGGTGGTTTGTGTCTGTAGTCCCAGCTACTCAGGAGGCTGTGGCAAGAGAATTGCTTGAGCCCGGGAGGTCGAGGCTGCAGTGAGCCATGATCATGCCACTGCACTTCAGCCTGGGCAACACAGTGAGACTCTGTCTAAAAAAAAAAAAAGACGGGCTGGGCACGGTGGCTCATACCTATAATCTTAGCACTTTGGGAGACCAAGGCCAGTGGATTACCTACGGTCAGGAGTTCCAGACGAGCCTGGCCAAAATGGTGAAAGCCTGTCTCTACTAAAAATACAAAAACTAGCTGGGCGTGGTAGCACACCCCTGTAATCCCAGCTACTCTGCAGGCTGAGGCAGGAGAATCACTGGAAAACAGGAGGCAGAGGTTGGGGTGAGCCAAGATCGCACCACTGCACTCCAGCCTGGGCAACAGAGTGAGACTCCATCTCAAAAAAAGAAAAAAACAAAAAACAAAACAAAAAAGGTAGTAATGGTACTTGCCCTTATGCCGCTCACAATGTAGTGAGGGACAAACACATAAACCATTACAGAGACATAAACCAAAATGAGAATGTCTCCCAAAAGTTAAGTGTTTTTTCCCATGTCAAACAGCTAGACAGTTCTGGGGCAAGAATTCTCTGCAAAGTCTAAGGTCTCCAAAGTCTAAGTTCAGAACACTCTTGACAACACTCTACAGCATTTTATACATGAATAAATTCTGATGAAAGAAAACGAGGAAAAGAAAGCTCCCAAACTGAGGTTCTGATATTGGAGGGATAAGTCAGGTTAGTTATCTCAGGAACCAGTGAACGGCCAGCAGAACTGAGAGAGATTTCTCAGCAGAACAAATGGGGGAAGTATTCCCATAGATCTACTTCGTAATTTCTCCCCAGCAGCCTTGAAGTGATGTTCAACCTGGCACTGCGTTTGGCATTGGGTTGGTGCTCAAGAAACATCTACTTACTCTCTGTTCAATTGAATTTAAATGAGTTATATGACCTCTTTTGGGTATGTTACCAAATGTCAAACAGTTGCCCACTGGCCCCCCCAAAATCCTTGAAATCTCCATGATGTTGCCTTGAACCCTGAATTCTACAGCATGGGAAAGCCTTAAGCCGTCCTCAAGACCTTTGCATTTTTCTGGTGTTGAGAATCTTTTTGTTGGCTCACTAATTCCATTCTACCCGTGTCCCAAGGCATAGGGCTTTCTCTGTTTTCCATGAGAAATCTATTTATGTCTGCCCTTTGCTAAGCTTTCAAGAATTCATTGAAGATCACACAGTTCTGGGGAGTGATTATATCATGTACAATGCAGTACAGCTGATTCACCATCTTGCTGGTTCTACCACCCTCTCCCTCGCCCTCTCTCATATTTTCCTCTCCCTTTCTTCCTCTTCACTCAGGTACAGCTATACTTGCTGTAAGTATTTTACAGTAAGTGGGCTTGTCAAGGGGTTTTTCCCCACCAAGGTAGATCTCTCCTCAGAAAGAATTCTCAAACCAACTGCTAAGACAATAAAAGTGTTCCATCTCTTATTCCACCTAAGACTGAAATCAAAGATGGAAACCACTGTTCTTTACTTTCCATTATTTCCTTTGACCACATGATGAAAGATGTCAGAGAGTCCCTAGCATAATAGAGCTCCTGAGTGCTCACCTAACTCAATGGAAGAACTGCTTTCACCTTGATCCAATTGCCAGCTTATCTACCTGGCTTTGATTCTCTGGAACCACAGACTTTCTTCATCGCAAGTGTGGTCTGACGTGTTCTGGATCTGTGTCTGTAAGCAACAGAAAAAAAATTATTAAACACCCATTGCAAACAAAGTAAAATTCTAGGGACTGAGAGAGAAGAATCATGGCTTCTGTTCTATAAGAACTTGTGAGCCCAGCTCTGGCACCAACTTACCATGTAATTTTAGGAAAATGACTAATTTCCAAGCCTCAGTTTCCTCATATGTGAAATGGTGATATTATAAACACCTACCACAAAGGGTCATTGCAAAGAATAAATAAGGTAAAGACAAAACAAGAGGCAAAACATGTAAAGTACTTGGCGTGGTACATGGTTAATAATGATAATAAATTATGTACAAATAAATCAGTGTTTGCTGATTTATTTGCTGATTTATCAGTGATTGCTCAATGAAATGGGAAAAGATGCATAATATAAGGCAGACTTTGACAGGTTTTATAGGAGAGTTACAATGTCCTATGGGGAAATATGGGAGGGAAGGATTCATTCTAATTTAGAGGATTGAGAAAGGATACTCAGAGTAGATAGGAGTTGAGCTAGGTGTGAAGAACAAATAGGATTGGGACAAAAGATCTTGGGAAGTTTCCACAGGTATTGAGAATCAGTGTGGAAAACTCATATATTTTTGGTAGTGTTTCAGTCTTGAAGGATGATGATCTTGGCTTCTACCAGTTTTGGTGAGAAACTAGGTTGCTATATTCAGAAACGATTTGGTTGATAGAAGTCTTTAAAGCTTTGTGACTAAAACTCTACCTGATCCCTATGCAATCTATGGGTGGCATAGTTTTTATAAGGCCCGAGGTTACATTACCTGAAAGATCATTTAGACCAATACTCATTAGATGTCTCAACTGTTGTGGGTACAACATCCTTATTCAAAAGCCAACTTATTATCACTTCATACACCTCCAATGATAGAAAGTTCATTGCCAACACTATTTTGACCACAGTTAATCTACTGAAAAGAACCAGAGGGTAGGAAGCCCACCAGGTTCATAGGATATCATGGTAAGAAGGACATAGTTTCCAGAAATTATCAGTTTTAAAAGGAAACTTAGCTTGGCTCTAAGCAAACCATTCAACCTCTCTGGACCTCAAAGCATCTCTCATCTTGCTTATGCCTCTAATATCCTGACTCAATCAAAAACATAGCAGAGATTAAACAACATATTGTAGAGAAAAATCAACTGAAATTGGGCACGCATATGTATTTTGTAATTTTCAACTACAAAGTAAAGGGATTATTATTATCACTATGAAAGCATTTCATTTGAATTCAACAAGCATCATGTCAGTCCCCAGGGTTACAGACCTGCATATTCCTACTCTACTCCACCCTGGACAAACCATGCCTGGAAAGCCTTCTATCCAGGTGTGGATGCCTCAGTTTAACAGGTATACCAGTACACTATGGTTTGGCCAGAAGCTGCAGATATAGCTGGAACATAGGCTGTCATCTAAGTGAAAACTCTTATCAGAGCTGTATGAGAGGAACTACAGTTCTTTTAAACTACTGAGAGTAGAACAGGTGTCCACAGGTAAAATCATCACAGAAGTGGATTTCAGTTTTACATAATGAAAATCATCCTAATTATTAGAGTTGCCCAACTGGAAAAGCTAATGAATCCCATTGCCAGAAGTATTTCAGAAGGATCTGGAGAACTAACTCTTAGAGTAGTTGTAGAAGACATCTTTGCATTGGCTAGGTGATTAGTCCAGAAGATACACAGTAATATTGATTATGATTGATTCGTTTATTCAACATATATTTAGTGAACACTTCCTGACTTTGAGGCTTGCATCCCTGGGTTTAAATCTCCACTGTGGTACTTCCTAGCTGTGATACCTTGAACCAGTTAGCATCCCTGTATCTCAGTCTCCTCATCTACAAAATGGGAATAATGATCGTTCCTGCTTCAGAGAGTTATTGTGAAGATAAGAGGAGATGATTTATATAAAACAGTTTTTAACAGTGCCTGGCACATAATACGTAGTCAATTAATATTAGACATTAGAAGCAGTAATATGTGATATGTTACTGCTATAATATATTGCAGCCAATGGCAGGCACTGAACTAGACACTGGATCACCATGGGTAAGAAAACAGACATCAATCCTACCTTTCTTGAGTTTAAAGTCAGCCAAGAGGTTGGAGTGTGTAAAAGATAGTAAACAAAAAGTCACAGAAACAAATAGAGTTTCAAAATGTGACAATGCTATGAAGGGAAAAAAGAGAATGTCGTGATAGCACATAACAGAGAGGAAGGAGACTCATCTAGACTCGGAGGTGCAGGGAAGAGTTCCTTGAGGAACTGACACTTAGGCTGAGTTGCAGTATAGATGCATCCCTGTACCAGTGATTTAAAGGAGTGCCCTCACGCTTGAATTATTTTAAGTCTACAGAGAAAGCAAACCATTTATCTGCAAGAGTGTGGCATCACCTGGCAATCTGATTCCCAATTTGTGCATCAAGACTCACGTTGGCAGTGTAAATGTAGACAAGCTCTCTTTGCTTTGGATATTAGATTCCATTTGATTTTTCTCTGAAATCTATAAACTCATCAATAAATCCATCCATCCATCCAACCATTCATTCAATGATCCACTGGCCTATGGGAGATTCAAAGATATATAGCCCTCAATGTCAAAAAATTCTGCAAGGGAAGCTGACGTGTGTATAAATTCCTATAAGTGAAGATACATGGGAGTGATGGAGGGAAATACTATGGAATTTTGAAGAAGTTAGAAATTCAGCACCAATACGGATATGAAGGGAGAAGTCGTTGGAAAAAGTGGCATGTTGAAGTATGCTGAGGGATTCTAAGCAATGTGAACTCAAAGGAATCAAATCTTACTCAGCATTTGTGTTCTAAAATCAATGCATAAAGCCAAAAAAAAGCCATAAATAGAGGACAGTCAAAAGTTCCCTTAAAAACACCTTATGAGAGACTGTGTTGGAAAATGACACTGTCTCTCAAGAAATCCAATACAGTCACTGTGTCCTGTAGTCCCGAAATCAATTGTTGTTGCTTCAGCTGAATTCATAAACTTGTTTTAAGGGGCCAGGTTGTATGAAAACCATGAAATCTTCCACATTGGACTCATACATGATGTGATGAGATGCTCATCCTGTGGGAAGACCATGTGAGTGGTGAGGAGTAGCCGTGGCCATGTTTCCCGCATCCTGCAGGGCAGCACTCACCACTCAGCATGGAAAAGCAGACAGAGCTGTCCCTAGCAGCTTAACCATCAATTTGCTCTGCTCTCAGCCTCTCTCAGTCTATTCATGTTATTTTTTGCCAACCAAATAGTTAACTGTGCATGCGTTAAATATAAATATAATAATGTGTCCAATGCAACATGATTAAAAACCCAAGGACAGCAAAGAGCTGGGCTATTCAGGAAACAACTCAATGGCCCAATATAACTGGAAGTTGGGGTCTATATTAGTCTCCTAAGGCTCCCATAAGCCTCTTTCAGCCTCTAGTGATTCTAATTCCTTGGCTTGCAGCTCCTCCCCTGTGTCCTTATGTCTCAACTCTCCCTCTCTTTTATTTTATAAGGACAACAGTCATTGAGCTTAGGGCCCACCCTAAATCTAGGATCATGTCATCTCAAGATTCTTAACATCTTCCAAAACCCCATTTCCAATAAAGTCATATTCACAGGTACCGGGGTGGTGGGGTGGGGTTAGGACTTAGACATATCTTTTGGAGATCTGCTATTCAACCCAATACAAAGTCTAAGAAAGAGAGTTTAAAAAGTAGATTGACGCCCTGTTTTGACAGACTTTGAATGCCAATTTTGAATGACTTTGAAGTTATAGTTCTCTTCAGAGTTGTGATGATGGCAACTTTTACTTATATGCTATTTAAACATCTCTCTGCAGGGTCTCCACCTCTGCCTTACTGTTCCTCTCTGACACCCTGGAGCCCTTCCCCACTACTTTATGTACTCATGAGGGATCCTGCAGGACAATAATCTTTGAGAAACTTGATAAACTTCAACATTGCTTTTTCATGTCCTAATCAAAATTCCCAACTTGTATCATATCCTCTACATGAGTGATGATTAATCAACTAAAATAATCTTATAAGATTAAAATATTCTTATAATTAATCAAATAAAATGATCTTATTTTAAAATAATAAAATAATTAAGGCACTGGCTTGTCAACATTGTTAGAAACTGCACATGTGGCAGTTTTGAGTGTGTCTATGTTAATGAGTGCTCTTGCTTGCAGAGATGCAGCTGCTGCTGGGGACACCACCTGAAGCAGGGAGGGAGAAATGCCCTGACTAGCTGCTGCTTCTTGTCCCCAAATTATCATTGGCCAAACTCAGCTAGAATCCAGCTGACACAGGAGCCTGGGAGCTGCAGCTTGCAGAGATAAGGTCCCTGTGATACAGAACAGACATGGGAAGGGAAAGACACTATGGGAAGATAAGTGGGCCCTGGACCAGCACACTATTATCCCCATTTTACAGAAAGGGACAGGAGCTCAGAGAAGGTGATGTAATTGCCTAGAGTCATGCAACTGGTGAGTATGAGTGTGGATTTTGAATCCTGTTCTGTCTGAATCATAAGCCTGAGGTCTTGCCATCTTGCCTGGCTCTCACTACTGTCATAGAAATTTTACTTGCTTTGTCTGACTGCTTGGTCAGGAGATAGACCAAGGTCCTGAGAGGTGGCTTCATGGCTCTGAAATCTGCAATAAACCCTTCCCTGGATTCAAGATCTGGGATTTTTTTTTTTTTTTTAATTCTGGGATACATGTGCAGAACGTGCAGGTTTGTTACATAGGTATACGTGTGCCATGGTGGTTTACTGCACCTATCAACCCATCATCTAGGTTTTAAGCCCCAAATGCATTAGGTATTTGTCCTAATGCTCTCCCTCTCCTTGCCCTCCACCCCCCAGCAGGCTCCGGTGTGTGATGTTCCCCTCCCTGTGTCCATGTGTTCTCATTGCTCAACTCCCACCTATGAGTGAGAACATGCAGTGTTTGGTTTTCTGTTCCTGTGTTAGTTGGTGGAGAATGATGATGTCCAGCTTCATCCACGTCCCTGCAAAGGACACGAATTCTTTTTTATGGCTGAATAGTATTCCATGGTGTACATGTGCCACGTTTTCTTTATCCAGTCTATCATTGATAGGCGTTTAGGTTGGTTCCAAGTCCTTGCTATTGTAAATAGTGCTGCAATAAACTAAGTGTGCATGTGTCTTTATAGTAGGATGATTTATAATCCTTTGGGTATACACCCAAGATCTGGGCTTTTTGAATGGCACACAGTTGCAGTGCTCCGGTCTCCTTCAGGGAAGAACCCACTGAGCCCGCTGCTGCAAGTGCCATCAGCAGACCCTCCAGCTGTCAGCTTGAGCTTGGCTACCTCAGCTGCAGAGAGCCACCTTGCCCAGGAGAGTACCCTTCCCTGACAGCACACATCTTTATCACTGATAAAGACTCAGTCTTTTCAGCTCACTGAGGACAACTCTGATAAACATCACAGTTCAACTTCTCCCTCTGTCCAATCCTGTTTCCTCTCCCTTCCCCAAGTGCCAATCCCTAACAACAAACCCTGACTATGACAGTCTACGACAGGCCTTGTTGTTGTCATTGTGCTTGTCTTAGAGCTCTCTTAGTCTACACATATACTGGATGATGGTGGCAACAGGAGTGAAAGCCATAGCAATGACCATCGTGGAGGTGATTTCACCTCCTTCCATCTCTAGACAGTGTGCAGGCCTATCCTCGCTGGAATTTTTCTGGTTAATGTAGACAGACAAACAAGTGGAGACACCATGAAATGGTGAGGCATTCCATCATTTTCTTGATGATGATCCATTGCTTCATTCCCCCAGAATGAGTCACCAAAATAGCATTTGATCGGAAGGTCAATGGAAGCACAACCACCAGCTTTTTAACCTCACCTCTTTGTTTTTTATGCAGAGGGCAGAAAACATCGTCTGAACTACTTACTGTCTTGATAGTGTCTTCCCACTGGAACTGAAACACAATCTAACATTCTGCAGCCCTTCTGAGCTATTGGAGTCTTCTCTCTAGAGGTAGCCTAGATTGGTTTCTGCCTTTCTGTAAAATGTTCCCTCTAAAAAACTCCCAGGATGCTTGGAGAAGTTCTCAGACCCACTGATTTCTAATACCAGTCCCTACAGCCACAATAAAGCCCTGAAGCTTGGTGGGGCTTCCAGAAGCCATCAAGTCCACCTCTCTGCCCTTAGGAAGAACCTCCCACTACCACCAACGTACGCACATTTTCTTTCTTCAAAATGAAATAAATTCCTTATTTTCTTGGCTATCCCAGCTCACCACTATCCAATCAGATGACACAAGCTACTGAAGCTCTGTAGAGCTGTGGGTGGCCTCCTTCACAATTTTCTTCCCTGCCAACTAATCCCTGACCTTAACCTTCTTAGGTGTCAGTGCAGCACCTATTATTCATGACTTCATTGACATTTCTTCCAAATCCCTGAAGCTGGTGGTGACTCATCCTCTCTTGTCATTGAGGGGCATCACTGGGCTGTACACAGTACACGGCATGAAGTTCGTGTTAGCTGTTCTCTGATGCCTTGCAACAAAGGCACTCTGAAAATTTTTAATTTGATGACCTGGAGGCAAACATGAAGATTTCCAACTTAACAGCCTGAAGAATTAAATTAAACAACCTGTGTGGGTCATGCAGGGACAAGGAGCCTGGACTTGCCCCCTTGGGGGTCAGAATCCTCAGGTCCATGGAAAGTTAGTTTAACAAAGGTCTAAAATGTCCACAGCAGTCCAGGCCTTCCCTACAGGGACCCATTTGAATTTATTCATGCACCCAAATGCAGTTTGCATGAAAAGGGTATGTCCTCGTATTTTCCATGAGATATTTTCTTTAGCTGAAAAGAACTGAACATTTATTGGGCTAAATGAGAACTGAGAATTCACGCTCCTAGACAAAACTTGTGTCTTCACAGCACTAATTAAGTCAAACAGGATGGCAATTTCCTTGGAAATTGCATCAAAACTTCTAGCTTCATGGTCGTTTGGTGGTATAGGCCCAATTCTTAGAGCCTGAGCCACACTGACATTTAGATAAGAGAAGGGGGCTTTGGTAACATAATTCATGATGGAGAAAACAATAGTGGCCTTTTCAGTAAAATCAAACACAAGACTTATGCTAAGAGAAGGTTTATCCTGCAGGATAAAGGCTTGTTGGCTTGCAGATGTCCTACCTTAATGTCAGGACACAGTTACAACCTTCTATTCTCTTTTCTCCTCTTTTCTATTCCCCACTGCCATATAACTCAAGCCCACAACCACAGCTCCTACCCAACAGTAAAATCTGAAATAAGTCACTGACAGCCTTAAGGTTCAAGTTCAAGGAAAAATGAAACTCTGGGGTTAAACCCAAGTCACAAATATATGACCCTGAGACCATACATAGTGCACAGATATGTCAGTTTGGTTCATACACAGTATCTTACTTTAAAATTTCAACATGCATTTCTAAATTGAGAGTCCACCTAAAAATCCAGTTTTCCAGCTTCTCCTGAAAAATAAAAATATCCGGCCACAGTTGGGTAGGATTCCTGCACAGCCAGAACCAGCTGGAACTCAATAACCAGCACCAGCCCCTTCACAAGGGGCACACACTCTGTAATTCGCCTTCCTTGTGCCACACAAGTTACAGTTGTGCATAGTTCTGCTCCGGCCCCTGCAGGCATCCAGGTTTGAGTCACCTGAATTAAAGCAGGGAAAGGAGAAGAAAAAGGGAGGGTCAACTGAGAAGAGGTTTCCCTGATAGATTCGTTCAGATGCTTTGGTATAGATGGAACAGCATATGTGACTAAAAGTTGCTTAAACAACAAGGGGCCGGGCACGGTAGCTCATGCCTGTAATCCCAACACTTTGGGAGGCCGAGGTAGGTGGATCACTTGAGGTCAGGAGTTCATGACCAGCCTGGCCAACATGGTGAAAGCCCGTCTCTACTAAAAATACAAAAATTAAGCAGACATGGTGGCGCATACCTGTAATCCCAGATACTCAGGAGGCTGAGGCAGGGGAATCACTTGAACCCAGGAGACAGAGGTTACACTGAACTGAGATCATGCCACTGCACCCTAGCCTGGGTGACAGAGCAAGACTCTGTCTCCAAACAAAACAAAAGGACTTTCATTACTTCATTTAACAAAAGTCTACAAGTTGGCAGTTCCAGGGTTAGACTGTGGCTCAACAATGTGAAGGCTCTGAATTAGCTTCTGTGCCACGTTTTTGGCTTTCTCCTCACAGTGGCAGGATGGCTGCCAAACACCACATCCTCATACAATGACATGCAAAAGAAGAAAGAGACAGAATGGGATTTCTCCTCCTCCGTCTCTTTCTTATCAAGGAGCAAAATATTTTCAGAAGATTCCAGAAGACTTTGACTCAGATTCCATTGGCCAGAACTGAGCCACATGACCATCCCTAAACCAATCACTGGCAAATGGGAATGAAATTGTTGTGTCTGAGTGAGACCAAACGTGGCTCATTCCCTAGATTCAGCAGAGCGGGGGCCATCTTAGCATACTGCTGCAGATACAGTTCTGTGAAAAAGAAGATGGGGAGAATGGTAGGTATGGGTGGCACATACCATTTGTGAAAGGTGGCATTCTAAAATCCTGTTAGAGTGGCTCCGTGTTGGAATGCTGGGGAAGAACTGAACATGTGGCTGAGTGGAATCTGCCTCTGTGGGGTCTGTTGGGGCTATAAGTAAAAAGTAAAGGACCATTTGTCCCTTATTCTGGACTCTATGTATGACCAGCTGACAGTAAGGTCATTTTGTTAAGAACTCTACCACTCTCCCTTTCACTGTTAGGGGCCTGGCGCTTGTGTTTTAGGCACTTCCCTTGCCATCAGAGAGCAGTTCCCATCCCTACGGAGGGCCCAGAATTTGTTCCCTGGATTTTCTTCCCCTAAGGGGTGCATAAAAAAGAGTCGCCTTTCAGAGCAGTCCTGGAACTCAGGCCTGCAGTCAGAAGGGCAGCCCCTCTGGTTGAAGCTCTTTACTAGAAGGACTGATGATGTGTTTTCTGGAATGGGAGCCTCAGTTCATAAATCAAGGCTTGTTGCCTGGCCCCTTGTCACCTTCTTAGAGCCGCAGGCTCTGAAAAACACTTAGCAAATAAAGTTTCAGCTCCCGATCCCCTGTGTCTCCCCTCCACCCTTTGTAAACCCCTCTGCTCAGCTAGAAAAACTGAGCAAAGCTGATGGCCTCAGAAGACCCGTGACAATAGGAGAACTCTGTCCAAGCCTTTTCCCTCCCACTGCACCAGATGGGAAGGTCATGCCAGCAGCCAGCTCTGGGGAAGTCCTTCATGCCCTCTGGCTGCCATGCACCCAATTTTTGGGTGCAACAGCACATCAGTTGGCAAATGTCAAAAACTGAGAAAATAATGATTTCAATACTCCATGTTGACATCAGGCTCTCCAGCCTCCTTCTAAACACATTCAAATCCCTTATCTCATCGAGTCCTCCTGATGATCCTGAGCAGCCGCTAGGGCAGTGGTCACAAAAATCATCAAATCACAGCCATCATAGCCACTATTTTATGGACTCCCTACTGTGCACCAGGCATTGTGCTCAGCACTTTGCAGCCATTATGTCTCTCAATGCTCTCAGCCCCATAAGGTAGGTACTGTTCCTAACCCGACTTTATAAGCAAGGAATCCAAAGCTCAGAAAGAAGGTGCAGCGTGCCCAGGGCTGCCCAGTTCACAAGTGACAGAGGCAGGCTTTAAGCTCAGATCTCTTCAGCTGAAACGCCTGGGGCTTGTAATAACTACTACTTTTTTCTCTCAGTCTAGGAAGTAATGTTTTGATGGCAGCTGTAGTGAATGCTCCTGAAATCCTCTTCCCGATTCTTCCTTCTCTCCGAGCCTTACTTCCTGTTTTCTGACCTCTTCTGGGAACAACCTGAGATTCAAGTGCTGGATTGGGTGCTCTGTAACCTAGAAGAGCAGGCTCAGGTTTCTTCAGCTTGGTCTTGTCAGGACTCCAGGGATGAACGGGGCCCAAGAATCAGAGGACCAAATGCCGAGGCAGTCTCAGGCAGCTCCAACAGTCTGGGACACCAGGCCCAGCAGACCTAGAGTTGCCCTTTTGAATCAGTCGGTCCAGAGATGAGCAGCAGCTGTTACCTAAGCTATATCAGTGCCAGGAGCCAAGGTAAGGGTCAAGGACCAAGAGGAAGAGCACGTGAGGGCTGAGCACAGGGTTTGCACTGGGCAGCTGGGGTCCAGTCCAAGGGGCCTCCTGCCCCAAATGGGAACAAAGTTCCAGCCACACACTTGAGCCAACTGAGAAGAGAACTCCCACTCAGAGAAGGGCTCTAGTCCAAGGAAGGAGGCTGGGAAATAAGGAGCCAATAAACCAGACCATCTCAGGCAGTTCTGGATTCCCTGTTTTCCACGTGCAATCTGTCTGATTAATTCAGCTAACGTGTTATTGGCTGATAACAATACCTCATTTCCCCTAGGTAGCACATATAATAAAGTGAAGTAACCTACTTCACCATCTTTAATCCTTCCCATGATTCCCAAAACATAGCACATAATAAGGAGTCTCCATTTTACAAGTAAGCAAACCGAGGCTTGGAGAGAATAGGTGACCTGTGCAAGGTCTTCTACAGGAAGTAACAGGATTAGAGTCCTAGTCTGCTTAGCTCCCTAAAAAATGTTCTTCCTTTTCTATCATGTATCACATTCAAGAACCAGAACTGTGGGGTCTTCACACACTGAGATATTGCATAGATCATGCATGTATCCATTTATCAATTAATATCTCCTGTGTGCTTGCCACCAGGAGTGCCAGAATGGATAAGACAGACAGCTTGTACCCAAGGAACTTAATGCTCATGCCCCCTAGACTTTTCTGATGTCCCTCAAAACCTAGCAAAGAGCCAGCTGCCTCCTCCCGTCCTCACCCCGGCCCTGAGTGAGATAGGTCAGGTCTCCTATTGCATATTCCTCATGCCACTTTCTCTGCTCATTACAGAAACCACACTATTGACAGAGGCAGGGCTGTGGGGCCAACGGATTAGACTGTATCATTTTGAATCTAAGCTGCATCCTCTGCAATCAGTGGCCTCTGCTGTCCCAGAGGTTTCTGTTTGTTTGAGGTTGGGAGGATTTGCTCGGATTAGCATAGAGATTGTCTGTGCACTGGGGAAAGGGGCCCAGCGACTGCCGATGGACCAGCTGGAATGTAGTCAGCTCGGCTCCTCCCATGAACCACAGCTCTGGAGTGACACAGCGCTTCTGCTGGCTCCAGCAGCAACAGGCGCCTGCCTGTAAGCACGACGGTGGGAATGACATCTTTTGGTTATCTGATCACTCCATCACTGAAACTCTTTAGGAATAATTCCAGCCCCCTCTCCAGCAGCCAGGGCTATAAATAAAGATTCCCTGGGGATGCTGAATCCTGCCTTTCATCCTGGCTGCCTCTGTGACTCATTCCACAAGCCAATTCTTCTTCCATCTTCTTAATTATGGGCAGGGGGGCATGAATGTCTGTGCGTATCTGCCTGCATGCTGTGTGCATTATCTTAGTTGCAGTCCATATGCATGCATGTGTGTGTCTGTGTGTACATGTGTGTTTACCTGTGACTCAGTGTTTAAGCTTAAAATGTAGAAAAGTGGCTGGGCACAGTGGCTCACGCATATAATCCTAGCACTTTGGGAGGCTGAGGCAGGCAGACCACTTGAGCTCAGGAGGTAAAGACCAGCCTGGCCAACATGGTGAGACCCCGTCTCTACTAAATATATGGAAATTAGCTGGGCGTGGTGGCGAGTGCCTGTAATCCCACCTACTCATGAGGCTGAGGCAGAAGGATCGCATGAACCTGGGAGGCGGAGGTTGCAGTTAGCTGAGATCACACCACTGCACCCCAGCTTGAGACACAGAGCGAGACCCTGTCTCAAAAATAAATAAATAAAATTAAAATTTAAAAAATTTTTAAAAGGGTAGAGAAGAAATGCATTCCTCATAGATATTTCAGTGTGGCGATTGTTAGCTGAGGCTCCATAATAAATCATATCTGCATTTATGAAGACCCTTTTTGGGCACCACCCTATGCTAAGTAAGGTGAATAAGACACAAACTCTATCATCTTCATGGACTACAATTGCTTAAAGCAAATAAAATCCCTGAAGTGGTGGCAGCAGTTGAGAGCAGCATTTCATAAAAAGAAAACCCTCACCTATAACAGAGAAGAGTAAAGAAAACACTCATTTACTGAATTCCTTCTTCCCCACGCCAGGCACTTACTAAGTGCCACATAATTCATTCCTTACAATAGCGCAAGAGTTTCCCATCCCAGTTTTCAAAGGTGATAAAACAGGCTTAGAGAAGTTAAATAACTGGCCTAAAATCACAAAGACCACGTGGGCCCAAGGTGAAATGTGAATTCAAGGGTTTGGGGCAGAATCTTAAAGGTCATCTCATCTAAACCTTCATCTATTGCTTGCATCTACCCTACAAAGCTCATGAAAACTGGTCATTTAGCCCCTTGGTAGGAGAAAGTCAACTCTCAAGACAAGCGGTTCCATCTTCAGACAGTTCCAAACTGCCAGGAAGCTCTCCTCTATGTTGAGGCCAAATCTGCCCCCTTTTTATTTCTACCCACCCAAGTTTTCTAAAGCCCTCTGGGGCTAATAAAGCAGGTCTAATTCCTCCTCCTTATCACTGCCTTTCACATAAGTCATCTTCCATTTCCTTATCCAGCCAGGTCATTCCACACTTGAAATTATTTCAAATCCCTAAATATTTGTTCATCACTGTATCCTTCATGCTGGTACCCACAGTGCTGCCACATCTAGGTTAGGTAAATACCAGTTGAGTGAATGAAGAGATACACGAGCTCTTTCAGGGTAGATGGTGCCATGACTTGTTTCATTAAGTCTTTTGTCTTAATTAAAGATTGCCTGGTTGCCAGGAACAGTCTATTCTGGCTACTTCAATAAAAATTCTGGCATGATGGAGGGATTCAGGCGACTCTAAAGACAGGTAAATGTAGAAGATTCCAGGGTCTTGTGGAATGAGAACAATTATCAGAAAGTTCTCTCTCTCTCTCTCTCTCTCTCTCTCTCTCTCTCTTTCTTTCTGCCCTTTTCTCCTCTCCCACTACCCACTCCCATGTTCTCTCTATCTACCTTCATTTTGTGTATCTACTACCTTCTCTTCTTGGCATGCCAATTTTCTCTATTCCACATGGCTCAACATGGCAGCTGTCCCAAAGACATACCCCCACACAGCTTCATGTCTGTCAGCATGTAAATGACAGAGGCTCTGTGTCCCAATAGAGAGGAATCGATTGGTCAAGTGGTCACTCCTAGACCTATCAGCAGTGGCTGTCAGGAAGTGGGGAGGAATCTACTAGTACAAAATGTGGCTGCATTTAGGCATCTTTTTAGCAAGGATTTGAAGGCTCTCTTAGAGAGGAGGGAAGAACCTTTGGGAAGGAGTATGAGTGAATAGAATAGAAATGCTGACATCTCTTGTACACCTTTAAATACCAATATTATAAATGGATCTGAGAGGTATGCTCTCAGAGAAGTATATTATCCTTAGGATGTCCAGACATGGGCTCTAGGGACTGGAGGCTTTCAGAACTTCTTGCACCTCTGAAATTCTGATGCAGAGCCATGAAGTCCTGGAAAGCCTGACTAGTGGCATGGGTGGCCCGAAAAGGGCTCAGGCTTCCCTTTTGCAGAAGAACATTCCACTTGACCTATTTGTGGCTCCTTAGCATCTTGTCAATGATCCTGGCCATCTCTGGAAATACAGAAGGTCCAATCCGCAAGCACTGAACACAAAAATAGCTCATTTTCCTCCTCCCTGTGTGCACAGAGAAAGTTGGTATGTGTGCTGTGCTGAGGCTTATGCAGTAGGCAGGGGATGAAGAGGAGGGACTATGGAAATGTGACTGTTTTGTAAAACAAATGAATAGACTTGTTTGACTGTTTTGTAAAATAAATGAATAGACTCCTAGGCTAGAAAGTCCCTTAAAGATCATCTAGCAATGTAGTCATCAAAGGGTGTGCCTCAGACCTCGAGCGTTCCCCAGAAGAACCTCAAGGACCAAAAGAGGAGGTAGCAGGAAAGTATTCAGGAATCCTTCTGAAGTAGACAGGATTCCACCCACCAGCATCCTCTGGCAGCAGTGCAATCCTGCTGTTCTTAATTTTATATGTTGAGTTGCTATGTATTGTTCCACTGGTTTATAGGTGAGGAAACTGACAGCAGAGAGGTAGAGCAACTTGCCCAGAGTCAGATAGTGCTGGTTCCCAGCTGCGCTGACTCCCAGAGCCCTCTTTCTGCTGGCACAGGTCATATTGAGACCAAAAAGAGAACAATGATTTCTGACAAGGAAAACTGTCACGAGAGCTAGCCATCTGTGTCTTCCACCTGCAGCAAAGCATCAGGCATTCACTATTGACACGTTTCCATCACCCAATAGCCTGATCATACAGCTGTGCTTGGTAATATCCAAACTGCAGAACAGGGATGAACTTGTGGCTTCAGGGCTCAAGCTCTCTAAATCGCCAAACTTGCTTCTTCGGTGTCTATTCATTTTGCAATTAGCTAATTGGCAAAGGGACCCTGTAACTGTTAGGACAATTCAAATTCAATCAACAGAACTCAACTCTAACCAAAAAGAGAGAGAGGGAGAGAGAGAGAGAGAGAGAGAATGTTGAGAAGCTCTCCAAACTGACAATGTCAAGATGCCATGGCTGGAATAAATGAAGGCCAACCAATCTTCCCAAGATTCGAGGTCCTAGGAGAGGGAGACAGACTGGATAAGCTCAGTTCCCATGATCAGCTCTTTACTGGCCACTGACATTCTCTTGTGCCAGTTGCTGGTTCTAGGCTTTCCAAGCCACCATATTTACTGTTACCCTTGAGGCAAGTCTTAACTTGTCACTCAAGCAAGCTCTCTATCTCACAAGCGGCCCTTGCTCCTTCTCTTTTTCACCCTTCCAACTTGGTTTTTGTCATGCCTCCACTCCTATAATCAAAAGACCCACCTCTTTTCAAACTCCCAAAAAGAGTTTCCCTGTGTTCTCAATGTCTTGTAGCCTGGCATGATGATTCTTTTATTTGTCTCACACTTGTAATTTTTTACCATGCTCTCTCTTCTAGGAACTTCAGAGAGAATTCTTTGGGATTGAAACAGAGGGCAAGATGCAAAAAGTGTTGAATCCAAAATTACCCCTTCTCTAACAGACTATCCAAGAATTAGACTCAAACTTAGAGTCAGTTCAGTACAAGACTTAAAGGGCAACTCTTGTCCTCCACCTTGGTTGAAGAAATTTATCCTAGAGCAACAGTCAGTGCCAACATGTTCCCCACTGGTTCTCCTAGAAGGCCTACAGGGACTTCATATAAACAGAACCTCTGTGTCACAGTCCCTGCAGTGGGACACAAATTAGGCCTTCCCCATGGACTTGGCTGCAAAAATATTTAAACACATGATGTCCAAAGTTACTTCGAGCTCTAACAGTCTGTGACTCCCTGATGATGCAAATGGAATTTATTTCTAAGAAGAGGGTGATGAACATCTTACTCAATGAACCATAATTCACTTTGCCAGATTCCAGAGACTTCCTGGCTGGTTCTTGAGAGAACTCCTGTGCTGCTGAATTTCTGCCACTTGCCTGGGAGTTTATGACATCAGACAGCAGAGTCTAACCTGACCCTTGGAGGAAATTGTTATCTGCACTATGAGGCAGTAGGCTCATATATACCCTCAATACCAAACACATCACTTTCTAGTTGACCCAGGCCAATTGACCAGTGGATGAGGGGTTGCCAATGGTTGAATGAGCTGACTACTTGCAACACAGAGAAGTGGTCTGTGCCATCTTCTCCACAAGCAGCCTTTGTTATGGCCTAAAGCCAAAAATAAATTAAAAAGAAAAAAAAATCAATTCAATTATGGATGTAAAATTAAGCTATGCTTCAGGATTGGGATGCAAAAAATAATTGATTGTCCCATGTAAGTGAGGAATATTTTTCCAATCCCTAAATGGCATGCTATTATGTTTGGGGTTGTGTTATGGCTTGAAAGTTCATATGCTGGAAATTTGAAAACTTAATTCCTCATGCAACAGTGTTGAGAGGTGGGACTTTTGAGAGGTGATTAGTTCATGTGGGCTCTGCCCTCATGCGAGGATTAATGCCATTATCCAGGAAGTGGGTTTGTTGTTATGGAAGTGGGTTCCTGATAATTGGATGAGTTTGTCCCCCTTCCCCTCCCTTGTGTATGTTCTCTTGCCCTTTCAACTTCCACCATGGGATAATACAACAAGGAGGCCCTCACCAGATTCAGGCCCCTTGACCGTGGACTTCCCAGCCTCCAAAACTGTAAAAAATAAATCTCTGTTCTTTATAAATTACCCAGTCTGTGATACTCTGTTATAGCAGCACAAAACAGACCAAGACAGGTTGTGTCTCCAAAAATGGGAGTGGTTTTTCACCAATCTATCCACACTGGTTCTTCTTTAAAAAAAAAAAAAAAAAAAAAAAATTATAAATTATATATTTTGAAAAAAAAAAAAAGTATTAACTATGTAATCTGTGACCACAAAACACAGAGGAGTTAGCCAAATGAACTAGAAATGTTCAAATCTACCACCATTCAATCCAAAACTCTATTTGAGATGGACTTGCCATCTCAAATAGAGAAAGGATTCCCATATATATGACTGAAAAGGCAGATGCTTTGGCACATAATCAACTGTATCCTCCGCTCAGTTACACAACTCACTGTAATTTCCTTTGGCTGGTTCTTAGTAGCTCAGCACACCTGGGAGTGTTTGGCTATTCCACCTGAAGTATTTGTAAGAGGGGAAAGAAAGTTGGAAGCAGAAATGGTACTTTTCAGTTGCCTTCTCATCAGAAGATGCAGGGACCAAATTAGCCCAGCCCACACTGAGAATGCTGAGTAAGATAAGAGTCACAGACTATCAGAACAGGAAACAGACAGGGAGAGCAAGCAGTCCAAACAAGAAAGTTATAAGAATAACAGTAATAATAAAATAATAATAATGAAATTTATTTATTTTCTGGAGATTTTGTCAGATGCCTAGCCAGCATCCACATCATCCTTTTTCTTTCCTAATAGAACCTCAATCAGCCTCCCTCCATGTAGCCTCAGGTGAAACTGACTGCAGCCCCCAACTCCAGGATGAGTTCCATTGGTCAAAAGTCAAATGCTGCCTACCAATGATTGGTCACAACAGGCATGTGACCCAATTCTGGCCAATGAGACATAAGCAGGTATTTGCTAATGGGATTCTACAAAAAAAGTTTCATTTCACATAAAGAGTCTCAGGAGAGACATCCTGCTTCTTCCTCTGGACATTAACACTAACACATCTAGATGTGATTCCTGGAAGCGATGTAGTCATCCTGCTATCAGCCTAAGGTTGGAGCCAATGCTCAGGATCACAAAACAGAAATATGGGAAAACCCAGGTCCTTGATGACACCACTGAGGCACTTATTTAACCAACCTTGAAGACATCCTCTTCCAGAACTTCTTTTTAAATAAAGCTATCACACATTCTTTTTTATGTCACTTTGAGCTGGAGGTTTGATGAGTTGCAACGAAAAACATCCCAAGTTAGACAGCATTTACCATGAGCCAGCTTCCGTACTTGTAACTCTACAAGCATTGTTGCACTTAACCCTGTGACAACCCTCTGAGAACAATATTATTATTATCGCCATTATACAATTAAAAAAGACTAAGTCTTAGAGAGATTAAATGACTTTCTTAGAATCAATTCATAGATGGTAGAGACTAGATTCAAAATTTAAGCAGTCTGACGCCAAGGTCTGCACCTTTAATCTCCATGCTATGCAATCCAGAAAAGGGAAAAACTTGCACCAAAAGGCACAATAAGTTAGTATTATTCAGGGATTAAAACTGACATCCAGTGGTCTTTCAATGCTTAAGTAATGGTGATGATTTTGGAGAGCAGGAGCTAGTGTAGCCACTGCCATCACCTTTAACCAAGGGATCCTTTCTCATGGGACCCATAGTCTGCCTTAAATGTCTGGTTCTTTTTTCTAATCATTGACCACATTCTCTGGCTCTCTATCCTCATCTTGCTTCCACCTTCTTCTTCATTTCTGCCTTTTCAGCTCATTAATTGACTTTTTGTAGCCATTAAAGAGAGACATGTGAATCTCCTGGAAAATCCCCCATGACAGGAGCAAGATCCTTGCCAATGAGGAGTTCTCACTAGCAAGGAAATTAAGCTGTCTGCTGGGGGCATGGAGGATGAGTTGGCAGATCTCCCATGCTAATTGCTTTCATCTTGATTCAGTGAGTCTCCCAAGCCAGGTGACAACTCAGCAGTGCCCAGCAGTTCCAGGCATAGGAAGAAAGCAAACACTTGAAGTTACCTCATGCTAAGGATGAGTCACAGGGGGCTCTGCTATAGGGACCTCATAGGCCTTGGACTGTCCATGAGCAAGGGGACATATTGATGATGGCAATGTCATCATGCTAATATAACAAAAAGGAATGGGAAGCCCATTCTTACATTGTGGGGTGTTGTGATTATGAGCATGGTCTTATAATTAAACAGATACGGATCTGACTCTCAGTTCAGTTACTTGCTAGCTGATGAAAAAAGAGAGAGTAATGGAACTTTCCCTGAATTTAGTTTCTTCCTCTGTAAATATATGGCTGTGGGTATTAGATATGATGAGTATAGTATCTAGCACCTAGTAATGCTCAATGCCTTCAAAGACAATGATATTGACTTCAAAGATGATGATCATGATCATGATGAAAAATTGAGTGGATAGATAACATGTGTTAATCCTCATGGTCAAAGATTCTCCTTAGTAACAACTCAAGACAGGTGTCAGGCTCATTCAAAGAAACTCTCTGCCTCTATTTTGCCCCATATTACCATGATTCTTCCCTCCTAACAAAGACCAGACTACGTACAATTCAGTACCCTTGAACTTTAACCAAACCATCAAGTGGCTCTTCTGTGGTTGATTACAAAGATGATTTCCCATTATATCAAGCTATGTTAATGGCAAACATCCAGCTCAACTAAGTAAAGCCAATTAGTCAGGCTACATGTGGAGTTGGAAAATATAAACCAACACAGATTTCAACAGGGAATGTTGGTTACAGGACAACTAAGCTTCAGTGTTCAAAGCTATTATAATGATCTTATCAGACTGATGCTGAAAAGACTTCAACTATCCTTATTCAAATATCTCCCCAGGATTCCATCTCTATCTACCATTGAGTGTGGTGTGGTTATCCAGTTGACCAAATATACATGTCTTGTTTGACATGATTTTGAGGAAGATTTGCACCCAGACTTCTAAATCAAGTGGTATAAGTAAGGCCATGTTTAGACTATCATTTGAGCAATGCATGGGCATCATATTTGGTTGGTTTTGGAAACCTACTTGTTTACCTGAACTGTGGTTTACATGAAGCTATTACACTTCCTTTTTTGAGCCACTTTGAGCTGGAAGTTTGATTAGTTGCAGCCAAAAACATCCCACATCCCATCATGTGCCAGCCTCTCTGTGTAGAGATGGAATATATAGACGTCATCTAGTGCAGAGTTATAACTGTGCTCCATGGAGCCCTAGCATTTCAGTGGAAGTGCCAACAAGGGTTAAGGGATGAGGGAGCAGTAGAGTACACAGAATTCTAGAGTGCCCACCCCTCACTTCAAGCAGTGCCCTTATTTCTGTTTTCCATATTGGGTTCTCAAATAATATTACTCATAACGTTTAAAACAAGTTTGTAAATCACACTCCTGATTGAACCCATTTATTTTTCAGGAGAAAAATATGCAGCTCAGAGAAGTCAAGACTTGCCCAAGGTTGCACAGCTAGCTACTAATAAAATCTAGACTAGAATTCCAGGCTTAGAGATCAGCACACTTGTCTAAAAAGAGCTATTGGAAGCATTTTTTTTTTGCAAACATACACTTCAAATCTTCATGACCGTCACTGTAAACATCAACAAACACTATTGTCATATACCTACTATGAGTATGTGGTACTGTATTTGGCACCTTAGAGCTTAGGAGGACAGAGTGTGGGGGTGATATCAGAGAAGACATCATGGAAGAACTAATGCCTGAACAAAGTTTTGAAGTGTGCATACGAGTTCCCCAGATGGAAAGAGGAAGTAATGGAGCCTATTTGGAATAGGCTCCTTCAAACATGAAACCTATTTGGAATTGACAACTATGTTATAAATGTAAAGTATATTATTCTTACCAAATTACCATGTATATCAGTAGAACCTAGTCAGGAAGCAAGAAACATATTAGGTATTTCAAATAGAGGGGATTTAATCCTGAAACCTAGTTATACACTGTTGGAAATAATAGGAGAACAAAAAATGGAAAAGGAGAGGAAACCCAGAGAGTAGGAACTGCAGAAAGCACCTACCCCTCCTAGGGCTGGAACAAAGATGAGACTATGTTATTATCTAAGCCCAGGAATGCACTTATGACTGCACCACTGGGGGCACCAGGAACGGTGATGGAACCACCAAGGAGAGGCCACCAAGCCAGTACTAGTACCAACACAGAGGGCTCATCCAAGCTCCAAGCTAGTACTGAGCTTTTATGACTGAAGTCAAAATTGTTAGAGATACAGTCACTTCCAAAGATCACATGAGAAACAGTGAAAGAGAAAGAACATTGCGTCCTGCCTTCTCTCAACTTCCAACCTCCTACCAGTGCTTCACACTGACTGAACCTATCAAGGGAGGCTGGGGTCTGTAGTTTGCAGTGGTCCAGGACCTGTGATGCACAGCATGGAAGAGCAACAATGGTGCTGAGAATAAACAGGGAAGTAGCCACCACACTATATTTTCTAAATGTAATATTCCTTCTAGCAATTTCTCCATAGTTCTCCAATTCAAGGTCTATCCTCCCTCTCCCCACCACAAATTCACATCTACACACTGATGTACCCATATGGCAACAAGTCCCCAACAGCACAGTAGTGGGCATTTGTAACTTTTTTCTGCCCAGTGCTTGAAGCCTCTTCCTATTTGGAGGGAATTCCCCATTGTCCAAAGATGAAGCTCTAGATCCCTGACTTGCCAGCTTCCCTTGTAGCTAGGAAGTAGCACATGACCTAGGCTCCATCAATCAGAGGAGCTAGTGATATGAAGAGGTAGAGACAGAGAGGTTCCATCCTGATAGAGAAGTAGCCACATACATCCAGGTTCAAAGGACCATAATGGGGGTCATGCCAGTGGCTGTGTTTAGGGTTCAATGATATTCAGGTTCCAATGGCTGTGGCATCCATGTCCTTACTAAACAGGTTCATCATGTGATTTGGTCCTTATCCTCTAGACTTCCCAGTGATTTTGAGATCTACCCAAATCTTTTCAATAATCTCATTTTCTGCTTAAATCATCTAGAATAACTGTCTGTTGCTTGCAACCAAGAACGTGGCTACTATAAATTCCTTCATTGTTTTGTAACCAGAGATCTTCCATCTTGAAACTAACACTTACGATTGTCCAAAGGCTTTAGGGAACTTCATCTCCTACGATATCCAAAAGAAATGAACAATGGCAGATAAATAGACTCTGGCACAGAAGCCTCCAGAAGGTGCTAAGATATGCTGCCAGCCTCCAGCATCCAGAGGTGTAAGAGCATGCAATCTCCAGACATGACCATGGGCAAGGGGTGCTTGCCTTGAGGGTCAGGCTCCAAACCTAGTAGTAGACACCGAGTGTTTTTCTGCCTCTCCCTCAAGGATTCACCCTGTCCAGGAAACTCTTGGTTCTATTGCATTTCCTGCCATCTCCCAGACCATAGATGGCCCCAGGAAGTACTGTCAGAAATTATTGATCTCTACTCCCTTGCAAATTCAGAACCCCCAACCTCCTTCCAATATCAGCCAAGGATTTTCCCAGGTGTAGGATACTTGCCTTGCTCCTCCTATTCTAAATAATCATCTATTAAATTAGTCATCTATTGCCACATAATAAATCACCTCAAAAAGTCTATAGAGGCTTAAAACAACAGCAGTCATTTATTACCTCTCATCATTTCTAGGGATCAGCATTCAAACAGGGTAGGGTTCAGATGAGTTGTTTCCATGATCCACAATGTTCGGGGATCTCAACAAGAAAATTCAAAGGCTGAAGGCTGTACTCACTTACAGGTTTGTTCATTCATATGTCTGCCTGTTGATGCTTGCCCTTGGCTGGGGGCCTAGCAGGGACCATCAAGTCAAATACCCGCACATGTGCCTGGTCTTCCTTACACATGACAGCTGGGCTCTAAGACCCACAGAGAAGCTGTATTGCCTTCTACAGTCTAACCTGGGAATCCATGTGGCATCACTTCTACCACATTCTATTGGTCAAGGCAGCTACAAAGACCTGCCCCATTTCAAGGGAAGGGAACAGAAACAATCCTCCACCCCCTACCCTAAAGGTGATGTGTCAATTTCTCATTGTAAAACAAACCTGTAAGATGGGAAATACATTGTTGTGGCTATCTTGGGGAAATATTTCCTGACACAGTCACCTTCCATAATTCCCAGGTTTAAAAGACTTCCTTGGACTCATTCCTCCTTGGATCATATAGCAACTCATGCTGCACCTGCCGTTCTAACTATATCCCCTCAGTGAGTCCAGAATATCCTACACCCACCCACCCTCTAAGAGGGAAGCTATGCTCAGTGAGTTCCAGATGGTCTTCTGGCTCCTTCTTCTGAAGAAAAACAAATAAACAAATGCAAATGTCAACTCAAAAGGGCTCCCTGCTACAAATGTTAACCCAACAATACTGATTTCAATAACCCCTCCGAGCTACGCACTGCTTTATAGTACTTTTGCTTGCACAGGCTTATTAAATCAATAAACTCCAAGATGACTTTTCTGATGAAAATCGTAAATATATAAAACTACACTGTGTTAAGTACAAACATGGCTTGAAAATCACTCACACCACTCTTCCCCATCTCAATTTCCACCTACTTCAATGCCATTGGTTAAGACCCACCCTTCAGGGACTGACACCTCAGCAAGAACTAGGGTTCCACATGAGCAATCTGGTTGATGAGGGAGGGAAAAACAGGTAAGAAGGTGGCTTACACAGTAGGAAGGGGAGGCTCTGGCACACTTGAGTTAATGTTCCCAAGCTAAGGATCCTGCAGGAGCCGGATGACTTGGAGGTGGAAAGGCATAAAATAAATTGACTGTGCTTTTAACCCTCACGCAAAGCATCAGAGATTCCTTGTTGAGAATTTTCATAACACCCTCCTGCAGCCCTACTCCCTCAGGTCTTCAGCTGCAGGCCAGGCCTGACTCTGCATGCAACAAGGGCAAAGTGGTAGCGGAGAAACCAGAATTGGGCACAAACTTTAGACTGCTCAATCTAGGCCCTGATTTTGGTAGGGGAGAGCCGCCTTAGGATTCAACCATGGCTACAGTAGAGGAGTAACTTGCACCTGTCAAAAAGTTTGAGTTATCAGTGCTGAAATTTGAAAGGGGTTCCTCATGATAAATGAAAGTAACAGCTATCTGGCCAGGGGCAGTGGCTCACTCCTATAATCCCAGCACTTTGGGAGGCCGAGGCAGGCAGATCACGAGGTCATGAGTTCCACACCAGCCTGGTCAACATGGTGAAACCCCATCTCTACTAAAAATACAAAAATTAGCCAGGCATGGTGGCACACACCTATAACCCTAGCTACTCAGGAGGCTGAGACAAAATAATTGCTTGAACCTGGGAGGTGGAGGTTTCAGTAAGCTGAGATCACGCCACTGCACTCCAGCCTCAGCAACAGAGCAAGACTCCCTTCCAGAAAAAGAAAATAACAGCTATCCTTTGAAGATGCTTGATTTGTGCCAGTCTCTGAACTAACAGTTTTATGAGCATTATACATATTTTTTAAGGTTCCAGGATACATGTGCAAGATGTGCAGGTTTGTTACATAGGTAAACATGTGCCAAGGTGGTTTGCTGCACAGATCATCCCATTATCTAGGTATTAAGCCCAGCATCCATTAGCTCTTCTTCCTGGTGCTCTCCCTTCTCCCCCTCAACACTCTGACAGGCCCCAGTGTGTGTTGTTACCCACCATGTGTCCATGTGTTCTCATCATTCAGCTCCCACTTGTAAGTGAGAACATGTAGTATTTGGCTTTCTGTTCCTGTGTTAGTTTGCTAAGGATAATGGCCTCCAGCTCCATCCATGTCCCTGCAAAAGACATGATCTCCTTCCCTTTTATGACTGCATAGTATTCCATGGTGAATATGTACCATATTATCCTTATTCAGTCTATCATTGATGGGCATTTATGTTGGTTCCATGTCTTTGCTATTGTGAACACAGTGCTTCCGTGAACATATGCATGAATGTATGTTTATAATAGAATGATTTCTATTCCTCTGGGTAGATACCCAGTAGTGGAATTGTTGGGTCAAATGGTATTTCTACCTCTAGGTCNAGCTCCATCCATGTCCCTGCAAAAGACATGATCTCCTTCCCTTTTATGACTGCATAGTATTCCATGGTGAATATGTACCATATTATCCTTATTCAGTCTATCATTGATGGGCATTTATGTTGGTTCCATGTCTTTGCTATTGTGAACACAGTGCTTCCGTGAACATATGCATGAATGTATGTTTATAATAGAATGATTTCTATTCCTCTGGGTAGATACCCAGTAGTGGAATTGTTGGGTCAAATGGTATTTCTACCTCTAGGTCTTTGAGGAATCGCCACACTGTCTTGCACAATAGTTGAACTAATTTACACTCCCACCAACAGTGTAAAATCATTCCTTTTTCTCCACAACCTCGCCAGCATCTGTTGTTTTTTGACTTTTGAATAATCGCCATTCTGACTGGTATGAGATGGTATCTCACTGTGATTTTGATTTGTATTTTACGAGCATTATTTAACTTAATTAATTAGTGGAATTAATTAATCAAACACGTGTCATTGAGTACCTATCATGGTTTCCTGGAGCTTATATTCTTTGAAGCAGATGCTGTTAGAGCTGGGACTGAAAAACATCTCTGTGGAATTCCAGAGCCTGACACATTAGCCACAAAGCTGTAGAACCCATTTCTGGTAACTCGCATGCCTTTGGTGACTTGAGCAGTTAATGCCAGGCGTCCAGGGGTTTGCTTTGGGCTGCAGTGCTAAGCAAGCTGAGCTAAAGGTTGAGTATATCTTGATAATCTGTGGAAACAACTCAAAGGAGGAAAATGGAGAGGCTCTAACAGACCCAGGCTATGTAGAAAGATTGTCAGAAGAACCAGTCCAGCCTGGGGTTGAATCCCAGCTCTGCCAGATGTTGGGTGAGTTACTTCACCTCTCTGTAAAGATGGAATAAAACAATTAAATGAGATAATGAGCTTATGCCCAGCACCTTATCCATAGGAAGTGATGGAGCAATGCTTAATGGGGATGAATGTGAGAATGGAGAGGCAGCTTGGAAGGAGGGGCTCCAAGTGGCAACCACAGCCTGGGAGCCAAGACTGATAGCTGAGTATGTTGCAAAACAAAGCAGAGAACAAGACATGCATGCCAGGAAGAAGCTCAAAGGCAAAGACTAGGGGTTGTGCTAAGCCAGGAGGAAGAGAAAAGGTCAAATGTCAAGAAAGATGCAATTATTTCTTTCTTCATTTGTTCAGTCATTCAGTAAGGATTTCCTACATTCCTTTTGTGCCAAAAGGAGCAGAGAACTGGGTGCTGTCTGTGGAAGGTGGGCAGACAGGCAGTCAGGGGCTCAACTGTCATCAAAAGGCTTTTGAAAATACCAGCCCAGAGATTTAGGGGCTGCCCTGATGGGTCACAAAGCAAGAGAAAACTTGCAAACTTTTCCCACAGTTCAAATAGCTTCACAGGCCCTGAATCTGCACCAGGTTCTGGGAGTTAGGAGACTACAGGGGCCTGGATTGGAAAGGCCTCTCTGGATAGTATGTCTGGACCACCCCAAGTAAACCTAATCACTCTTGGACCAAACACTAAGGTAGACCCAGTTTCAGGAGACTCAGGCTGGCCCCTCACATGGCCAGAATATCTACCTACCTTGCAAGGGGCCAGGCGGTCAACAGCTACACCTTGCTGAAGTGCCAGAAATCCCCTCCCCACAGACAGGCCATGGTGCCCTGCAGGGAGACACCCATTCAGTGCCTTCCTTCACATCTACTAAGTGCCTACTATGTGCCAGTTCTGGTCTAGGCCTGAGGCTACGGCCTTAAATAAAACAAATGTGATCCCTGCCCTCTTGGGATTTATGTGCTGGTTGAGAAAACAAACAATTAAAAGTCTGCAATAATTTATCTAAAACGCTTGTCACCAGATGTTTTAGGGGATAGAGAATTTTTCACATTTTAGAGAGGTTATGCAATTCAAATACCATATAATATGCTATACTCCATAGAATCCAGGCCAGCATATCAGAGTCAAGCATATTCACAGTTCTGTCTCCACACATGTAAATATTTACACTTAGAGGGATAAATTAAGGAAGCAGATAACTTTGCATCAGTTTAGGTCAAATTTTGCTACGAAAACTGTAAATTTGTATCAAAAATAAACTGATGTGTTCCGAACTTGTTTTTTTTTTAACATTCAGTTTTCAGAATGTTTGGAATTTCAGTGTTATGGAGAGGAATTGTAAACAAATTAATTTTAGTTTGTTATACAATAAAAGCGGGTAATATGGTCATGCACGAGGTGGGGATAGAGCAACGTCAGGGGAGAGGGCCACTCACCATGCAGGGCCCCTCACACGCATTCTCTCGTGTCAGCTCTCTAGCCCCAGGAAGATGATGTTGTCACTGTCATTTTACAGACAAGAAAAAGGAGAACTGGCACCATTAAAACCTTGTTCTAGGCCAGCATTCCCTATGCTCCTTTTAGCACAACAGAGCATCAGACAAGCACCATCATGATTTTACCATGTTCACATACCTCTGCTAGTTCTTAAGTTTCTCCTCTAAATCAAATCATGTTTTTAATGTGTATAAATCTATCTTTAAACGAAGCATTATAGAACTACTGTAAATGGAAAGATGGTATCTTTGTTATACACAGAAAAATGCACAGCTCTTCAGTTTGTTCAACACTTGCCTCTGTACCACTTTAGCGCTATCTATGCAGCCCACACACTCTGAGAAAGGTTGACCTAGGCTCCGGAGCCGGCTGGAGCCTGGTGCTCTTCCTCTCACAAGACACTGCCCTTCTAGACGAAGATGGCAGCAAAGATCATATGGACCCATTTCACCAACTTACCACATCCCAGGCCCAGTGGAATCTTCACCTTCCAAAGATCATGTCCTCATCAGAATTAACTCTGAGAGCAGAAGAGCAGCCACCAGGAACTGTGCTACATGCTTTCTTTACAAACAATGCCTCATTGAAGCTTCACCACCTGGAACCAGATGCTACTGCTACCCTCTTAGAAAACAGGAAATTAAGACAAGGAGACACCAAAGTCACACAGCTACTAGAGACAGAGCCAGAATTCAAACCCAAGTCTCAGGTTTACAAGTTTGTGCTCAGTATTTACAATCCCACACTTCCTTAAGATCGTTCCCATTCTTTCTGTGCAGCAAACCACTATGGCACACCTTTACCTATGTAACAAACCTGCACATCCTGACATGGACTCCTGGACTTAAAGTAAAAGTTCAAGAAAAAAAAAAAAATCATTCTCATCCTCCCTTTGGCATTCCCGAGCTCTCTGAAGTCCAAATGTATTCAAGGCCTTACATACTGTTTTGCATTTCTTGTGCTATGTCTGCCCCATACACGAAGCTGTGAGCTCCTGGAAGGCATGGTCCAATTTCAGTGCTCTCCAGGCCAGGTGATGTGGCTCATGCCTGTAATCCCAGCACTTTGGGATGCCGAGGTGGGTGGATCACCTGAGGTCAGGAGTTCAATGCTCCCAGCGGACTACAGGGGCTATGAAAGAAAGGATCTCTTCTGTTTCATTCACCTGTGTCCCCCTCACATAGTGCTGTGCCTGACAGCTATAGTAGGTGCTCAATAAATACTTGCTGATGAATGGATGGATGAAAAGTTATATTGGCATCTACCCAAAAATCTGGTATTCCCAGTACCTAGTACAGTGCCTGGCACACAAAAGGTTCTCAGTAAATATTTGTTGAATCAATAAATGACAGTCCTGTTACTTGAAGATGAAGCAGAACTAAGATTTTGAAATTCTACTTTCTAGAATTCAGAAGAATATGAATTTTAAATGGGACCTCCTTCTGTTAAAAATAAATAAACAAGCTAAAGGAAGGAAGGTAAAGGAAGAAGTTACCAAAGATCAATTTAGATAAACTTAAAATTTTAAAAACTTTGGATGTGAAATCACACCTGAGCCCAAGTGGAGCCCTCTTCTAGGGAACGTGCTTCCATGAGTGTGCTTGCTGTAATTCCCAGTTCTTGTATCAATTCTCCTGAGACTGATGGCACAACTAATTTTAAGTGATTAAATATGTTCCTGGAATTCTCAAGTGTTCCTCCTGAGTCAGATGAAAGATGAGTGCTCAGAGAAGAAACATTTAAAAAGCTATTGTTTAGTGAATGTGGGCACAGGTATCCCATATTTCTCAGGGTTTGGAAACGAAATATGATGTGAAACGAATTCCATGTTGAAGAGCGTATTAGGTCCTCTGTCAAATCCATTCTTCTTTTATGATGTGATCATCTCAGGGTAACATACTCATCAGCCACGCTCCACTGAAACCACAAATGTAACAAACCCCTTGACAAAATTCTCAAGGACAGAGAGTACTGCCCAGCGCAGGGGGAAAAAATCTTATTCCTCCAAGTCACCAAGTCAGAAAGATGCAAGATTTTTGCATATTATTTAATGAATTCACATGGAAAAGCACCTAATTCTATGCTCAGCACATCAAAACAAGTAAAACAGTTCCATGTCACCAAATTCTGCCCAGGTCTCAAATAATTATTTATATAATATGAGACAATGGAAAAATTGCCTGTATATCTTTTATTCTTTTCTCCCAGCAATCCTTTGGGGCCTATTGGCAGTGGCTAGAAAGTCAAGGCTCAGACAACCAAGCAACTGATCCAAAGTCACACAGCAAGGAGATGACAGAGGTGGGAGGAAAATGCAGCTTTTTCAACTCCAGCGACTATTTTCCTCATTTCCTCTGCTTCTCCCACCAACTCACCTGGCTATGCTTAGGACTGGTCCCTCCCATGGGTATAAAGCAGGTAGCCATTTAAGTGGAGTGATTTTAAAATTTCCCCCCTTCCAAAATGTTTCCTCCAATGGCCTTCCAAGGTTCCTAAAATCCCTGCCCATTTCTCCTCAAGATCAGGCGCAACTACTAACCTCCCACGGCGTTGTCCTGTATGGGTCTTTAAAAGAGCCCAGACCTGTCCTTGTTGGTAAACATGTGAGTCAAGATGGTGCTTCCAGAATCCCAGTGCCCTCATCTGTAAAATTAAGAGTCTGGGTCACGTGATCCTGAAAGTCCCTTCCTGCTGGGACATTCTCTGTCATTCTGACCTGAGGGGACATCTAAGGGGTTTGGCCACCTTTTCCTTGTCCACTTATAAAAGGTCCAATGGCAGGGTAAGGACAAGGGCACTGGCACCAGAACAGAAATGTTCCTGCCAGAGGCTGGGATAACAGAGGGCTCGGGGCTGGCACAGCTCCCGCATCTAATGCCATAGCTAATAGGGCTCCCTGCCACTTCCCGCTCCCATCCCCTTCCCCCTCTTCCTCTCTCCTCACCCTGCCCAGCCAGGCAGGCAAACCACAGGCAGAGAAGCCCTGGCAGGGCTGATCTGTGGTGTCTCTACTGGCTCTGTTGATGATTCCACTTAAAGGAATCAGTGGTGCTGGCATCTGGGTCCAGCAAACGTGTTTGGTTGCTTCTGGAATGCCAAAGGGAGCCACTGAAGCTGCTCTTAACCCCTTTTGCCCCCACAACCCTGCATATCACTGGTTCCCTGCGAATACAGAGAGCAGGAAGAGTGGGAGAGAGACTGACTCAGGAGACAGCTGTAAGACAGGAGGGCAGAGAGAATTGTTGCCCATAGATTTTAGCAGCTTCTGGATCACAGAAACTGATTCCCAAAAGTGGGGTGTGTGTGTGTTTGATGACTGAAACTCTGATAAACATCTGATTCTCAACAATACTCAGCAGTTTATATCTCTAATGTACTTTTGGAACCTAAGGGTTAGATTGAGAATACATTAGAGGTTATTAGCAAAACAAACACATGTTTATAGATTTCAACAAGGTGATTTTTAAATAGTTCATTGTTATTTGAAAATATTAATTATTGGCAGTCACTATCTAAAGATTTTATCTGCATTTTTGCATTTAATCCTTAAAGCATCCTATAATGTTACCATGGCAGTATTGATTGTTTTGTTTGGCAGTTTTATCACATCTATGTTGGTATCAATGAATAGAAGCTGAGAAGAGACTTGGAAGGGGGATCCTTCTGAGGACAAATTTGAGCTACTCACTTAAAACAGTTAAAGCAAATGGATTTTATTTAGTTCAAGGGCCAGCTACAATTGAAAACTAATGGAGGCCAGAAGCAGTGGTTCACGCCTGTAATCCCAACACTTGACAGGCAGAGGCAGGAGGATAACTTGAGCCTAGAAATTTAAGACCTGCCTGAACAACATAGTGGGACCCCATCTCTACAAAAAGAAAATTTAATTAGCCAAGTGTGGTGGTGCGCACCTGTAGTCCCAGCTATGTGGGAGGCTGAAGCAGTAAGATTGCTTGAGTCTGGCAGGTTAAGGTTGCACTGAACTTTGATCATGCCACTGCACTCCAGCCTGGGTGACAAAGTGAGGCCCTGTCAGGAAGGGAGGAAGGAAGGAAGGAAGGGAGGAAGGAAGGAAGGAAGGAAGGAAGGAAGGAAGGAAGGAAGGAAGGAA
>NW_016808195.1:650608-694093 GCF_001698545.2 Rhinopithecus bieti
GGAAGAAGGAGAAAGGAAGGAAGGAGGAAGGGAGGGAGGGAGGGAGGGAGGGAGGGAGGGAAGGAAGGAAGGAAAGGCAACTAGTGGAAGAACTGTGTTGAGATATCTTACAGGATTGGGTTTGGAAAGATTCTGAGATTAAGGCTGGGCTGAGTGGGAAAGACTAACATGATTGACAGCCAATGCCTAGAGAATTGATTGACAGCCATGCATACTGGAGAAAGAAGCTTCACTTCTTTCATTCTTCATCCTTGCTGAAGAATGAATTCCAGATCCATCCTCCTGAGCAGGACTCCTAAGTATGCCCATACTGACTGTGCTCTGCACAGCTCCAAAAGGGTACCATTCATATTGATTTTGATGTAAATGGACCCCCCTGAAGTGGTACAGTCATAACCTGCACAACTGCACCTGGCAGCCCTGCTCCTGTGATGCCTTAAGGAAATGAAAACTGTGGTAGGAGGCAATGAACTGGACTGTAAAGATGGGTCCTTAAAGGGTAGACAGCTCCAAATAGGAAGTAAAGAATCATTGGCCCTGCTATTAATGTGTTGTGTGTTGTCGGGCAAGCTCTTTCTCCTTTCTGTATGTTTTATAGCCTGTGAAATGACTGTTTTAGACCACAGGATCCCCAAAATCTCTGCCAAGAGATGTATCTGGAATGTATAGTGTATGTAAGGTGAGAAGTAGGGCTGTAACTTTATTTTTTGCAAATACCCAATTAATATATTGTTGATAAAGGTGACATTTCCTTTCTTCACAAATGCCTTTATCAACACAGTAATTCTCATACGTCGCTGAATCTAGTTTAAATAGCCTATTCTATTCCAATAATCTGCCAGCCTGACCCTCTGCCAGCAGCACTGTTTCAACTACAGTCACATTATCAAGCCTTTAAATCTGGTAGGGAAATTCCCTCCACCTAACCTTTTTTCCTGAAATTTTTTGGTTATTCTTAAGCATTTATTCTTCCAGAAGCACTTTGGAATCATTTTATTAAATTCCCTCCAAATCCCAGTGATATTTTCGATGGAATGGCATTAAATTAATAGGTTAAACTGAGAAGCATTGACATCCTTACTATACTCCCAGAAGTGGAATACATCTTTCCATTTATTCAAGGCCTTGTTTATGCCCCTCAGTGAAGTTTTGTCACTTTCTTCATATAGGTCCTGTATGTTCCTTGTTAAAGTTATTCCTGGGCATTGCATATTTGGTTGTTTTTGTGAATAGAATCTCTTTTCTTTTATATTTTGTAGCAAGTTCATGCTGGTGTGTAGCAAGCCATTGATTTTTTTATAAATGTATTTGTACTGCTAGGCCTGTCTGGTGTAGTGGGAGCCGTGAAAGTGATGAACCTTAATCAGAAATAGCCCCTGAGGGAGAGAGAAAGAGTCAGCAAAGGGGAGAAATGTCCTCACTTCTCTTGTCTCTCTCCCTTCTGCCATCCCTCCAGCTGACCAAGCCCAGCTGGCAGCGAGATGACAGGGAGCCTGGATGGGGGGTGGGCAGCCCCACAGCCATGCAAGACAGGCCATGGAATGGACTTGGGACAGACAGGCTAAGGACCAGCTCAGAGTGTCTTCATAAGGACTATGGATTGCTTCTGAAAATTACATCTGCTCTCAAAGAACGAGTGCTTAATTCCACCATGATGGTCACAAGAAGGTGCAAACTGGTTTGAGAAGAATAATGAAAGGAGAGAGAATAGTTTTAATTGGATTATGAAAACAAGCTCATGGCCTCCTGAGGTGAGTACTCTGAAGGGAAAAACCTGCCTATGGGTACACTTATTATTATATATTCATTATACTATTTATTACTATTACACATATTATAGATATTAGACATATAATATATGTATTATTTTGAAGTAGGCACATTAACTTGTAATTATTTATTATGTAAAATGGGTGTCATTCCAACAAGCTCCCAAAGAGTGGAGATCAAAGATAATCCACTCTCTTGAAGAACCCCGAGAAATCTCGTTTTCCTCCCTCATGCCTTCCTCAGAGGATAAAGGCAGAGGGAGAAGTGAGGGGACTTCTCGGCAGGTACACCCCTTGCTCTTCCAGCACAGTCAAATAAACCAAATGGAACCCCACTAGGATCAATACAAGAAGAGGAAGAAGAAGAAGAAGAAGAAGAAGAAGAAGAGAAGACAGAAGAGAAGGAGAAGGAGAGAGGAGAAGGGAAGGAGGAGCGCAGGAGGAGGCAGGAGAGGGGAGGGAAGAGGAGCGACGGAGGAGGAGGCAGGAGGAAGCAGGCAGGAGGAGGAGGAGGCGGAGGGCGCAGGCAGGTGGAGGAGGAGGGAGGGAGGAGGAGAGAAGAAGAAGGAGGAGGAGAGGCGGAAGGAGGGAGGAAGGGGAGAGGGGAGGAGGGGGAGAAGGAAGGAGGGAGAGGAGGAGGGAGGAGGAGGGGGAGGAGGAGGGGGAGGAGGAGGAGGTGAGAGGAAGGAGAGGAAGGGAGGAAGGGGGAGGGGGAAGGGGAGGAGAAGGAGGAGCAGGGAGAATTTCGGAATACCAGAATAAACTGAAGAACCTGTTATAAGTTATCATGTTAATTTCTGTGTAGTTCATATTTCTTGTAACTAACCAGATATGTTGCTTTGAAAAAAATCCCAAAAGCCTTCCTGAAAGCTTCTTGAGGGGCTTCTTGTTAATCTCAGCTCTTCTCAGCATGTAGAAGTAGATGCTCAAAGAATGTTTGCAGTGACAAACAGCCCAATTAAAAAGTGGACAAAGAAGGCTGGGCTTGGTGGCTCACGCCTGTAATCCCAGCACTTTGGGAGACTGAGGCGGGCAGATCACGAGGTCAGGAGATTGAGACCATCCTGGCTAACACGGTGAAACCGCAGCATTATCCTCAATGTTGTGGAAGCAACCTAAATGTCAGATGAGTGAATAAAGAAAATGTGATATATACACAATATATACACAATGGAATATTACTCAGCCTTAAAAAGAAAGGAAATTCTGATGCATGCTACAACATGGATGAACCTTGAGGACATTATGCTAAGTTAAATAAGTCAGTCACAAGAAAGCAAATACAATATGATTTCACTTACATGAGATAAGTAGTTGAATTCATAGAAACAGAGAGTAGAATGGGGCTGGAGGAGGCGGAATGGGGAGTTGTTGTTCAATGAGTCTGCAGTTTCAGTCATGTAAGATGAACAAGTTCTAGGGATCTGCTGTACAACGATGTCCATAGAGTTAACAATGCTGTAATGTATACTTAAAAACTGCTAAAGGGGTAAATAGATGTTACGTGTTTTTTTAACCACTGTTTTAAAAAAAAGGAATGTTTGACATGAGGTGAAATTGAACCTATTCAAAGACCAATGACTGGCATGCTAACTCCTGGGGCCCTCCCACTCTTCAAGGCCCCACCCTGGGTGATATTTCCTGTTGCCACATCTTAGTCAACAGCCCAGTTGATGGTAGAGTCAGTGTTTTTCCCAAGTTTGTGTCTCCCACACAATCCAACATGATGCCTGGCACAAAGCCCTTGCTCAACCCATGTCCATGGAACAGATGAAAGAGTGGATATAACAGGTCATCATTTTCCCCACCTATAAAATGTGGAAAACACCTGCCTTTTAAGCAGGGTATGCAGTGGAGAGATTCCTCTTCAACCCTTTGCTGGTGGGAGGTGAGAATGTGGGGGTTTTCCTTCCTCCTATGCCTCCGGCGTGTGTCTATTCCCCTCCTGATGAGTCATACAGGAATCAGACACTGTCGCTCTCGGACAGAACACGTCAGGTACTTGCTTGGGAACAGCAGGCCCATGAATCTGTGCTGCATCCCCTGCGGTTACCTAGGGAACTCTGGGGCCCAGCCAGGAAGGGGGACTCTGCAGACAGAGAGGACTCTGGCCAGTGTCCCCACCTCTCCCTCGACAGCCCGGCAAGACCTTCCCATTCTCTAGTTTGGAACCAGCATCCTGTCCCTCTAGAGGACCCAAGCAGTCCCCAGCTAACAGGCCCTGAAAAGCATCAAGGTCCCCATCCCAAATGTTCAAAGAGGCAGAAGCAATCAGTTAGCAAATGACTGCACCAGGAATCAGGGCAGCTGGGACCTGGCCCTGCATCTTAGTCCTTGCCCAAACACAGGCAAGGATAAGCAAATCCCTCTTCCTTCCACTCTCTGCCCGTGTGAAGACTAAATGAAGCAATATATTAAACTGCTTAGCATAGCCCTGATATCTAGCAAACAATTAATAAAAGCAGCTGTAAATTTAACTACTATTTCTGTTATTAGTGGTAGTAGTGATATATTATCCTCACTATGATCCTCCAAGTGTTACCCCATTTTACAGATGAGGAAACTGGGCTCAGTGGCTAAGTGACTTGTTCAAAGTCCTTCAGCTAAGAACTGGATCCACCGGTAATGGCCAAGTAGCTACTTTAAAGGGTAGAAATTATTCTGGCAACTCCCGTGGGAGTGTGTGGGAAGGGTGGCCACATTCACTCAGCTCCATTCACACCCAGACAGGCTCTCCCACTGTGGCTGCATAGCAACCACAACACCTCCAGACCTGGCTCCAAACCTCACATCCCCTCATCTTCAAATCCCACGTCTTAAGAGTACCTGGGTACTCCTTGGCTCTGATTTTGTCAGGAGTCCATCCCTAGAGCTGGAGGGGAGGGTGCACCTGGGCCTGACAGGTTGAAGACTCAGGGCACAGCTTCCATTACAAAGGGAGGCTGAAAGTAGGCTGAGGTCCAAACAAAAGGCACCTGGCCTGTACACACACACATGTGTATGTATGTTGTGCACGTGCACAATGCATGTGTGTGTGTGTAAATACTAGAAAGGATTTGCCAAAATGTTAACAATGATGTTCTCTTGATAGTGAAATGAGGGTGATTTTCTTTCCCTTTTCTATGTCTTTCCATAGCTTTGAGATGAGCACAATTTACCTTGATAATTTTTTTAAAGCTGCTTGCATTTGTTTAATATTTAAATAATGAAAATAGCATAAAGTTATTTTTAAGACTATGGGGCTGGACATTAGAGGCCTCAGTTCTGGTTCTGGCTCTGAGTGACCATGGTCAAGTAACTTGCCTGGCCTCAGTTTTCCCACCTGGAAAATGAGGAAAGGGCTACACAACTTCTACAGTCCTAGCTCTGATTCTAAATGCCTCTCTCCTATGTAGGCACAGCAAATGAAAAAGTGTGGATAAGCTAGGTTCTAGGAGACCTGCTTTAATGCAAGGAGAGTAGTTGTTCCCAAATAGAAATTAATCCTGAATGCAAATGGGTACATATGTGGAACTGAAAAAGTTTCCTCACAAATTGTGTGTGCTTCCCAGAACCTTAACGGAAGGCCCCTCCTCAGTGGAGACCAGGTGACCTACTCTAGCCCAGAAAAATCTCTCCCTCCCTTAGAGAGAAGAAGGATTAGCATTACCGAATGAGCCTACTGTGTGTCAGGCCCACTCCAAAGTGCATTATACACAGTCTAACTTAAATCCATAGCACTTGTGATCATCAGTTGTTTGGCAAGTAACAAGATACTGGAGTGTCCTCAAGTGTTGTTTAACTGCCACACCATTATTGAATGTGAGTCCATGACTCTCTTCCCATAAAGAGGCTTGGGAGAAAGAAATACTTTTAATTCATCCTTGTATGAACCTCAGACCCTAACACAGTGCTCAATAAATATTTACTAATTGCTAGAATCTTTCTCCTACCATCAGTGTTTGATGGGCTCCATAGAGTTAAGGATTTGACCAGCTCATTGGAGCACACAGCTTTAGTTAAGAAAGTGATGATCTTAGTTAAAACTGAAAGGGGAGGAAGAGGAGCCAACAGATCAGGTCACTATCCAGTGTTAGCAAGAACCTATCTCTCTGAAGAGTTCCTAACACGCGCCAGGCCTGGAGGAAATAGGACATTGGACTGGCAGGCTTCAGGAAGAAGAGGTTAGAAAAGGTCAGATTGGGGGGTTGCTGGAAGCAACAGGAGACCACTGGAATCTTGGGGAGGGGTTATAGCTGAAAGGAAGAGAGGGTTGCAGAGAGAAGAATAGGTTTCTAACACAAAATTCACTATAGAAATAGAAAAATTGTGATAGACACATAGACAGTTAAACAAAGCCAGCCTCCTCCTACACAATTTTGCATGCTGGAAGCTGAGGTTTCAGGAATGCAATGGGCATTTGGAATCAAAAAGTCTGGGCCAGAAACAAGAGTGACAACTTTAAAATGTCTAAAAAGAGATTGCCCTTGAAAGACAAAATTTTCGCAAATATTGCTTTATTTTGACTTTCAGTTAAGGCTGAGATCAAACTGCCCTTTTCATTCATGCATTCATTCATTCACTCACTCATCTAGTAAACATTTACTGAGCACTTACTAACCATTAGACAATGCATTAGGCCCTTGGAGGAACAAAAAGAAACACTGCCCTGCTCTCATTGAGCCTGAAGCCTAGGGAGAGAGACAGAGTGTGGTCAAAGAGTCATACGCAGAAGTATGTAACCACAAACCACGGCAAATGCTATAAAAGAGAGAGAGGTGATTTTCTGCACGTGGAAAACAAAGAAACCTTGCCTAGACTGAGTGGGGAGGGGCAAGACAGTCTTCCCTGAGGAAGCGACCCTGAGCTGAAGTGTGATGAATGGAGACACTAGGCAACAATAAACTACAGCAAGTGAAGGTCAATGCTGTTTTTTGTTTTGTTTTGTTTGAGTCGGAGTCTTGCTCTGTCACCCAGACTGGAGTACAGTGGTGCAATCTCAGCTCACTGCAACTTCCGTCTCCCGGGTTCAAACAATTCTCCTGTCAGCCTCCCAAGTAGCTGGGATTACAGGCACATACCACCACACCAGGCTAATTTTTGTGTTTTTAGTAGAGATAGGGTTTCTTCATGTTGACCAGGCTGGTCTTGAACTCCTGACCTCAGGTGATCTGCCCGCCTCAGCCTCCCAAAGTGCTAGGATTACAGGAGTGAGCCACTGTACCAGCCACAATGCCATTTTTAATGATTCCAGTGGAGGCAAGACTGGCCAGACTGGCAATCAGAAAACCTGGGTTTAAGACCTGCATCCTATAAGAATCTTCTCTATGAGACACTCAACCAAGAACCTTCTCTATGAGACACTCAACCAAGTTATGTGTATAAGAACCCTCTATATGAAACATTCAACCAACCATTTTACAGACAACCTCCACTGGATCATCTGTAAAAATAGGGATGTTGGACTAAAATGATGTTTCTCAAAATGTAGTCTTCCGCAATCAAATCATTGGGGTACTTACAAAAATATAAATTCCTGAACCCCATTTCAAACCTACTGAATCAGGATATCTAGGGCTGGGGCCCAGGAATCTGCATCTTAAGGCTTGCTCTAGGTGACTTTTATTCCCTGTAAAGTTTGAGCATAGCTGCCTATGTGGAGAAACCTTTGCCTACTCAACAGTCTACATTCCTTTCTAAATTCCAGGCTCTTGATGGAGCAGGACCAAGAAGGGGAAAAGTGAGCAGTTCCCTAGACTGAGCAAAGGAAAATTCTAAAGTTTTTAAGTGACAACAAAAGGCCAAACTTTCACACCTGGCGATGATCCAACTCTTTTAGGGACAAGTTCCCCAGCTTGACTTGAGAGCTCCAGATTGAATCCTTTTTTTCATTTCCACTTAGTCCCAGGATTTAATTGAAAATACAAATTTACTGGCATTCATTCCCTGCCATTTGCTTCCTTCTCTTCATCCCCTTCCGAGAGGACCTGGTCCTCTGTGTAAGTATCTAGGAGTAGATGGAGGTTCACATGAGTCCCCCTGCCTTCCCTGCCCTTCTAGGGTATGAATGGCCAGCTTCCAATGAGACGATTTATAGCCTTTGAGCCTCTTTGGTCTGATACACAAGGAAAATTCCTGTTGACACTAATTGTACCAGTGGCCATGAATTATAGTCCAAGGACCTGCCACTCTGCCTGCTGAACTGAGCTGGGTTTCTCTCCCACTGCACAGCAAGCTCACTGGCCAACTGCCTGCCACACCCCATTCCCCAAGCTCACCAACACCCACAACTGGCTTGATCTCCAATCTCACTGTGGATAGAAATATTTCCAACAAGTCCTGGCTCTCTGGATATGGCAATTTCAGAAGTTGCATCTCAAAGGCCAGATATATTATTTCTGCCTACCTGATAAGATTCTTGTATTAGAATGAGATAATTCGTGTGAAGCATATAACAGATGCTTAGTACACAGAAGTTCTCAACAAATGTTAGCTGTTATTATTTATACTGTTGTTCTTTTACCAGCCGCTGTTTGTTCAGGGCAATTTATGTCAGGAAAAAAATGCATCAGTGACATCATTTGGCAAGTAAAGGGCTGTAAGGATAGCTGAGAGATTAACAGAGAAAATCTGCACCTAAATACTCCAGATACTGAGAAATCTTTTGTGTGTTTTTAAGATTATACAAAAACATCCATAATAACTAACATCTGTTGAGAGCTTTCTAGGTGCCAAGCACAGTTCCATTTAATCTTCACAACAACTCCATGTGGATTTTAATACTATTAAAATCCCCATTTTACAGACAAACAGATGGAAGCTTAAGTAAATAAAGTAACTTGCCCAAGGTCACAAAGCCAGGAAGTGGCAGGAGCTAGAATTTGATCTGTCTGGATGAAGCCAGCTTGCTGTTTAATAAGCTACTTCCTTAGGGTTACCTGGCATTTCTCATGCTGTCTTTGTCTTTGGCATCTATAGCTGTGTGTTCTCTCTCTCTCTCTCTCTCTCTCTCTCTCTCTCTCTCTCTCTCTCTCTCTCACACACACACACACACACACACACACACACACACAGCTGGCTGCCATCATGACACCAATAATTTTTGCCCTCCTTAAAGACAGTTATTGAATCAGGTCTCACACCCTTCTTGGAAGAGTTAAGGCAGGATCCTGATATAAACTCCCTGAAGGTTCCCCAGGAAGTGTTAGGAGGAGAGATTCAATTCCCAAACCTCACCATGGAGAAGGGCACACATTTGTGTTGTGCAGTAGCACACAGCCTAGCACAATTTCTGCCTCTCTGGACTGCCTGTGCTCTAATCTCATCTCTGAATAATCTTGGACAAGTTAATGAATCTCTCTTATCTTCGGTTTTCTCACCTGTAAATTGGAGCTAATGATGTCAACCGTGCTATGGTTTGGATATGGTTTACTTGGCCCCATCAAGTCGCATTTTGAAATTCAATCCTCCAGTGTTGAAAGTGGAGCCTGGTGGAACATGTTTGGTTTGTGGACATGTTTGGAGGATCCCTTATGAATGGCTTGGTGCCATTCTTGCAGGAGTGAGTGAGAGCTGGTTGTTTAAAAGAGCCTGGCACGTCCTCCTTTTTCCTCCTCTTTCCCCATGTGATGCCAGCTTCCCTTCCCCTTCCACCATGGAGTGGAAGTAGCCTCAGTCCTTCACCAGAAGCAGAGGCCTGCACCATGATTCTTGTATGGTCCCCATAAACCTTTCTTCTTTATAGATTATCCAGCTTCAGAGACTCCTTTACAGCCATGCAAGGGTTTAAGACATACCACAGAAGTGTTGTTCGGTGAATTAAATGAGATGAGGCATAGGGATTCACTTGGCACAATGCTGCATGCATAACTGCACTCAGTAAGTCAGAGTTAATTCAAATGGGGCCAAAGAAAGCAGGCAGTGTAAGTGGGTAGCACTCCAAAGGTCAGGGGAAATATTTGGGGCCCACCCAGGCACTTGCAATTCACACCACATAGCTAATTGCCATTACACCAGGCTGCTCCTGTCTAAAAGTCTCCACAAAATCTTCCCCGTTCCCTGAGCACTCACTCAAGAAGTGTCACAAGAAGTCAAAAAACCAAAATACTGCCTCTTTCTCCCTTGTCTTTTCAGGACTCCCAAGGCAACCTTCCACATCTTTTGGTTTGGTGTCCAGTAAACAGCAGAGACACGCTGGACATTTCCTGTCCCAGCTTTCCTCAATGCACGATGAAGATGGGCAAAGGAAACTGCCTCTTTCTCACCCTGCTCCCCGCTTTACTATGCTCCCCATTCCCAAGTCATGCCACACACTATTTCCCAAGCAAGCCTACACTCATTCCAGGACCCTACACTGTCACCTCTGCCAGACAAGGGAGATGAGAAGGCAGAAACCGCCTTCTGACATCACTTCCTTGCCTTGCTCCCCTGGGGCCTGGTCTGTCCTCTCCAAAGCTGGGCTCTAACACTTTGTCCAGATACAATTTTAGATGCCCCAAGGAAAAGGTTCCCACCGCTTCCTTTAGACTTTTCTGAACTTAATAGCTACAAGTGAAAATCCCCCAAAAGGATTGGATGGTTTGGTTCAGAGAGCACAAAAAAAGGAAGAAGAGAAAGGATGGAGAAATTTGAGATTTGTGTCATGTATTTATTTATTTTCTTATTTAACTCACATCCCTGTTCAATGTCAGACACAATTCTCTATGCATCCTCCGTTGCACATTCCCGTTATTCATCTTAGACTATAAACTCCGGGAGGACAAGGAAGGCCGGCGTCAATTCACTATATTCAGTTCAAGTTCTGTTCCATGATAAATGGTGAAACACTGAATTCGTTCTATTGCCCAAAATTGAAAGAGGTTACGCCTAGACAAAGAGAGTTACAACAGAGAGGCTCCTCAAACAAAAATAAGAAGTAACAAAATGGAAATCAATTGATCAAGGGGCCCTACCAAGGACTTGGCACTGAGGAAGCCGCTATAAGGAATTCAGGAAAAGTGGAAGGTAAAGAACGTATCCACAGCTTCATCCATAGCTTGCAGCAAATTCTCAATAAGGCCTAGAACCCAAAAGTTTAAGAACTACAGGTAAGAGGCCTTTAGTTTAGGAGGCCCTTTCCCTTAAGAAATTTGGAGTGAGAGACACAACTTATATATACATACATACACACACACATACATATCCTACATATATACAAACACATATAAATTACGGAGAACATCAATATAATAATAGTAGAGGTCTTTTGTTGAGTGTTTTAAAGAGCCAGCTGCCAGCCTATGCAACACAGACTATATGTAGTTAATTTTCACAACCACCTAGAATGTGCATTATCTCAAGAAATAGAAAGCATTATCCTCTGGGCACAGATGAAAATAAAGAGGCTGAAAGAGTTTATGTAGCTTGCCCAAGGTCACATATCTGGGTCAACTAAAGCCGAGATTCAAACTCAGAGCCTGTGCCATGCTGCAGAAACAGATGAAAGTGGTGGCAAAAACAAGTTGTGGGCATGGAGTCAAATCCCCTGGCTAGTGACCCTGGCTCTACCTCAGACAAATTTCTTCCTCTTTCTGGGCCTCTGTGTTCTCATATGCAAATTAAGAGCATTAGACTAGATGAAAGGTTAACAAATTTTTTCTGCAAAGGTCCAGGGAGTAAATATTTTAGGCTTTACAGGACAGACAGTCTCTGTTGCAGCTACTCAACTCTGCCACTATAACCTGAAAGCAGCCATAGACAACATGCAAACAAATTGGCAGAGCTGTGTTCCAGTAAAACTTTATTTGCAAAAATAGGCACAAGGCTAGATTTGGTCCATGAATTGTAGTTTGCAGACTCTGGACTAGATGATCTCTAGAGTTTTCTAGTTCTGACACCTCCGTAGTCTCTCATCCTGACTTGTGGCAGTGTAGCCCAGAGGGGCCAAAGCCCTGAAATGTCAGCTGTAAGGAATCTATTGCCCTAGGTATTTTTTTGCTGGGGTTTTTTGTTTTGTTTTGTTTTGTTTTTTAACCTTTGATGACTTTAGGACGTGTGGTTGGGAAATAGCTCCTGGCAGTAGCAATACCAAGGAAGCTTGGGAGGACTTTTGCCCCAGTAAAATCTCTATCTGCTCCCTACCCAGGATCTGTGATGTCGACAGTGACATCTATCTTGAGAAAGTCATGGGGCAAACAGTGGCATGCCCACCTTCAAACCAGACTGCAACTTAAAGATCGTTTCCCAGAGAAATTCTGGAGGCACCCTAGATTTTTGGGCAAAGTGATAGTGGCAAGCCCATGGTCAGCAAGGGTCAGCCAGAGTCATTCAAGAAAGCAATACACACTCCCCTTTGCCCTCGATTCTGTAGCAGCATGGGTGGGTTTTGGCAGCCTGTTTACACTGTCCCACCAGAGTAGCACGAAGGCATAAGAGAGAATGGATCTGCTCTCTAGTTCCAGAGACAGAAGGCCTTTCGGATTCTCCCTCTGGCACCCTGTGCCTCCACACCCCAGCCCCCGCCTCACACCCCAGCTCCCGGACTCTCCCCGAACATGTGATGTGCATTCAGCCCCTAGGTGACTTTCAGCCCCTGGGTGACTTGCCAATTGATCTTTACCATCCTGCTGCAAAGGGCTGCCACTGAGCTCTCTCTGTCTTACCAGGGAGTGCTGTATGACTGGAAGTTCTGGGTTGGGGGAATGCATACTCACCAGAGAGTGACAAGTTGTAATGACCACAGAGAAAACACAGTCCTTTCCAGAGGGAGCTGAAATTCCTCACTCTTGGGAGCCTCTGACCTGCTGCCTTTGGAGGTAGAAGAGAAGGCTTTGCTCTAGTTAGTGTACCCCACCCAGAAGAAAGAATGCATCTCATCCTCTCACCAGGGTACAGGTGGGACAGAAATTATCCTTCGAGTCCCCACAGGCCCTAGTGTACCTCCTAAAGCAGATGCCTCACTCCTCCAATTCCTTTTTTGAGTTTAGCCTCATTTACTGGGTGTTTTGTATTTCACCTGTGCCACTTGTTAGTCCTGTGGCCTCAGGCAAGTCATTTAACCACTCTGGGCCTCAGATTCCTCATCTATCAAATGTCAATAATAATAGTACCTACCTCATAATGTTATCATTAAGATTAAATGAGATAATATACAGAAGGCACTTTGGGCCCAATGCCTGGCACCTAGCAAGCGCTAACTCCTAGCAGATAGTATTACTTTACTCTGTGCCGAGCACTTTACACACATTTTCACATGTCATCCTCACCATAGCCCTGTAGAGCTAGGAACTATTCTGATCTTCATTTCACAGGTGAGAAAACTGGGCCCAGAGTGGTTAAGTGACTTGCCCAAGAACACACAGCTAATAAATTAGTGGAAGTGGGACATAAACCCAGGTGTGTCTGATCCAGGCTCTTCATCACTTCACTCTCCTGCCCAGAGTCACAGTAAACATTAAATGACAGACGTGCAGTTAGAATACAAGTTAGCTCTCAACTCCCTCAGCAGATCAAGTGCTGGCCTGGAAGGCGAGGAAGACTAACCTAAGGTGCTCCACTGAGGAATCTTTTCTCCCAGACAGCTTTCCCTTACCCTCCCCTCCCTGACCTCTGCCTTATTCAGGACCCTGGTCACATTCTGTTTTCTGCTGTTATTTCCTTCAGGCTAACATTGAGCCTTCTGCTGCCTTTTTCTTGTTTTAATCTCAGTCTGGTGCAGAGAGAAGGATGCAAGTTTTGGAGCCAGACAACAATGCTTTGAATACCAATGCTGCTTACTCACCGAATGGCCTTGGCCATGTCACAGAACCTCTCTGAACCTCAGTTTCCTCATTTGTAAAATGGAAATCAAACTCCCTTGCACTGTTGTGAATAGTTGAGGAAATGCACATAGATTGCATAACACAGTGCCTGGCACACAGTAGGTACTCTCTTAAAAGTGCTTTAGCGTTATCATCATCTCCCACAGCACCTAGCTCAGTGTTAGGTTACTGTTTACTTGGTTTCATCATCTTTGATTCACCCACGGTGCTTAGCATGGTGCTTACACAGAGTACATGCTTCTCTATAAGCCTGGTCAAATTGAAAGCTAGAGAGAGCACTATGAAAATTTGCATGATCACAGATGACAGATCTCCTCCCATAGATGTCTTAAGCAGATCCTTGAATCTCCCATAGCTTCAGTTTCCCTACAGGTCAACTTCAGTGGCAGCTTCCCCTGGAGGGTTCACAGAAACGGGAGTTCTGCAACATCAGAGGTTTCTAATGCAATAAGACGGATAATGAAAAGATTCTTCTTCCACAAGCGTCGAGTGAGTCAGAGCTCTGTGCTTGGCTTTTACCCCAGGGAGTACCGAGAAAATGAAATATCGTCTGTATTCTCATGACACCTAAACAAATGGTCAAGTCCATGGGTCAAAAATCAGCCAGAGGGGTTAAGAGGCATCTCCAGCAAAGGGAGGGGAGGAGCAGCAAGGAACGCACCATTAGCAAAGGTTGCTGAGTGGGGTCCTGCTACATGGCTGCTATTAAGGTTAATACCTGTTCCCCTTACAATGAGATCTTTGTTTTGTCTTCACGAAAGACACTGGTAAAAGACAAGTCTGAAACCTGCAAGGATTTTGAACTTGTCAATCTGGCTCAATAATTTCTTCCACATCCTGACACCTGAATCAAGACATAAGTTCTCATCTAGGTAACAAACTATTTTCTTTCACAATGAGGATAAACCATCTCTGAATCTCAGATTTGCTCTTTTTTTCCTCCTGGCCTTTTGCCACCACAGAAAAATGTCTGATAGGCTGAGTTTTCACATTGCAGCTGGTTACTGTGATTATGTAGACACAGCCTCAGTAAATTCAATGGTGTGTTGCTGGCTGTTCAATAGCTGGTGAAATTAATGCCCAGGGAAGTGGGAAATGGGCCACCACAATCAAAATGTGGATTTGGAACTTGCTCTTTATTCTATCCCACCCTTACCCTCCCCTACACCCCTGTCTTTGTGCTAATGCCAGCTACATGCCAGGTTACTGGTATTCTCTTCCTCCTCCCTCCCCCCTTGTAAGTAAACCACCTCAAGAGAAGCCCCATTATCTTAGACTTGAAAATACATTGGGAATGGTGGGAACTGAGTTCATGATACCTCACTCTCACCCCTACCCTGGAAAATACAAGAGAGAAAGGACTGCAGGTACCTTCAGGGGCCACTTTATCCAGCAAGAGAAGCTGACCACCTGGAGCTACAGGATCTCAAAGATCATCTAAGCTGGCTCCTATCTGCAGACAGACTAGTCTGAGCCACCCAGGACCAAGGACAGCCTCTCCTTTTAATAGAGACCCCTGGCAAAGGGCTGCCAAGTTATTCCAGTCTCACACCCCACTGTGTAAGTCATGAGTGGCTGCAGTAGCAGAAGGAGCACTGGTCCTGTAGGCCAGGGAAACAGAGTTTGCTAACCAGCTCTGTACTTGTCCGGCTTGCCAGTCCGTTTCCCTAGTACACCACCTCCAACATGGGAAGATAAGCAAACCAGGGTTCTGAGAGCATCTGAAGATCTAAATCATTATAAACTTGTGAATCTCTTATTTTCAAATCTTCAAATGCAGCTTAGGACAATTTAATTATAATAGAAAAAAATCTATTTTCAGGGCTGTCTCTACCACAGATTTCTTAACCCGAGGGAAACCTCCTGAAATTGTGTATTTTGCACATTTGTGGAGTCTGTGCATTTTGCTGGGAGTAAATTAAAACCTTCGAAAGGTATGTGATAACCACCTGCCTCCCTTCTCAAAAAATAAAGGTAAAAAGAGGTTAAGAACTTACCTCTACGTTGAGAAGCTTAGATGTAAGTCACCCTGAGTGACTTCTGATTTCCCTACCCGTGAATATCAAGTTATAACGACTATCAAGAGCAGAAGATGAGAAACCCAAGATGCAGGCTTGTGAGCTGGAGTAAAAGAAGGTATCAGGCTTTACTTTTCAATCTCCAGCTGCCACTGCCCATTGCTCTGCCGTATATCTGCTAGCCTATGACCTCAGGAATCAACTGACTCTCTCTGAACCACTGTTTCTCATCTGTCAATGAACAATGGTTATGCTTCTCTCAAAGAATTGTAAAGAGTCAAAGAAAATGAGTAAATGCATGGCTATCAGTAAGTGCTCAATTCATGGGAGTCCCTGCCCAGCACCAGTGACTCGGTCCCCAAAATTAACTACGCAAAAGGCAGCTCCATCTACAATGGTGGTTCTATCCCCTACCTCGCCCCAGGGGGAAAAGTGTGACACAGTAGCTGAGTATCCAACTTTGGGAGAGACCCCACAGTTGGGTTCAGTTCCCAGCAGCTCTCCTCCATGGCTTTGTGAACTTGGGCAGCTAAACTTCCCCGTAATTTGGTGTCCCATCCATGAAATAGAAATGATGCAGAGTCTATTCTTTATCTCATGAGAGTCATGAGAAAACGCAAAAAGAACTCAGAACACTGTCTAGGACATAATAATTGTTGGATAAATGTGAACTAACATAAAGTTCTTTGGCTTCCTTCCTTCCTTCCTTCCTTCTCTCTCTCTCTCTCTCTCTCTCTCTCTTTCTTTCTTTCTTTCTTTCTTTCTTTCTTTCTTCTTTCTTTCTTTCCCCATACTTTCTCTTCTAAGTACCCTTCACCCACCTTTGGGAGTGCATCCCTTTGACTGAATGTCCAACATGGATCTCAGACAGAAAGGAAAAAACTCAACAAATAACCAAGATACTCTACGTCCCTTCCCCAGGTCTCTGACCTCCCTCACCCCCACTCCTAGATAGCAGCTCGCTTCCTCCCTCAATTCCCTTCAGGTTTCCTCAAATATCACTTCAGTGACATCCCAAGTACCCACTTAACATTTCAAATCCACCCTACAAACGCCTCACTGTATTTCTCTCTCCTTACTTTATTTTCAGCCTAACACCTGACATCACATTACACACCTCATCGTTTGCTTATTTAGTTTACTATCTGTCTTCTGTCGGGAGAAGGTACACTCCTAGAGGGCAGAAGTCCGTCTATTTTGTTCAGTTGCTATGTCCACAGCGCCTAGAGCCAGGGCAGAGAGTGGAGACTCAGTAACAATCGGCTGAAAAAATGAGTGAATGCCTGAGCGAATGAAAAGATGAAGAGAAGCCGGATTTTACTGGGGCCAAAGAGTTTGCACGGGGCGAGGGGAGCGAGATGAAGGATGAGTGCTGGCCTCAGATCCGACTCAAGTCCCTCCCACCTGCCTAACCCTACAATTCTCTTTCCCTCTTTTAGGTGCCGGACAATTTGCATATCCCGTTAAATCCGGGGCCTGACTCCAGGAGCCCCGATTAGAGGTAAGCAGCCCCCAACCCATCTGTGACAGGGAAGAGTGACTAGCGGGGAAAATAACGCCAGCGGGCCGCCTAGCGGGTGGATGACCCGCGATCTCCACGCCCAGGTCCCGCCCTCCCGGCCCCTGCCTCCCACCCCAGCCCCCCCGCAGAGGGCGCGCGCTGGGGAGGCGGGCGGGGGGAGCGGCGCGTTGGCCTGCCCGGCGTTGCCGGGGGAGGTGGCGCGTCGGGGGCTGCGGGCGCCTGGCTGACGACCGCAGCCCCCTAGTGCCGAGCGGGGGAGTCAGGGACGCCGGCTCCCCCCGCACCTGATGTCACCGCGCGTGCGAGTCAGGCCCGAGGAGGCGGGCTGCAGGTTGAGAAGCAGGAACCGCTGCCTCGGGCTCACTGGCAGAGAAGGGACGCGCCAGCGGGCGCAGACCGCGCGCACGAGCGCGCGACCGCCGGGCGCCCCAGGCCCTGCCGTCCTCCCCGCCGCTCCCCGCGAGCCCGGCCCGGCGCGCCTGACGTGGACCATTAAACTTGGAGCTGCCGCCTCGTACCCTCTCTCTCCTCCTCCTGCCTCTGACAGGCGAGCGCGCGGCTCGGTGCAGGCAGGAGACGTGCTGCCGGGCTGGGCTGCCCGGGGGAGATGACTCCACGCCAGGAGGGCGCCTCTGGGAAGAAGACCACGGGGGAAGCAAAGTTTCAGGGCAGCTGAGGAGCCTTCGGCCGCAGCCCTTCCGAGCCTAATCATCCCCCTGGCTATGGAGGGCGAACTCTAAGATGAATCCCGATCTGGACACCGGCCACAACACATCAGCACCTGCCCACTGGGGAGAGTTGAAAAATGCCAACTTCACTGGCCCCAACCAGACCTCGAGCAACTCCACACTGCCCCAGCTGGACATCACTAGGGCCATCTCTGTGGGCCTGGTGCTGGGCGCCTTCATCCTCTTCGCCATCGTGGGCAACATCCTAGTCATCTTGTCTGTGGCCTGCAACCGGCACCTGCGGACGCCCACCAACTACTTCATCGTCAACCTGGCCATGGCCGACCTGCTGTTGAGCTTCACCGTCCTGCCCTTCTCAGCGGCCCTAGAGGTGCTCGGCTACTGGGTGCTGGGGCGGATCTTCTGTGACATCTGGGCAGCCGTGGATGTCCTGTGCTGCACAGCGTCCATTCTGAGCCTGTGTGCCATCTCCATCGATCGCTACATCGGGGTGCGCTACTCTCTGCAGTACCCCACGCTGGTCACCCGGAGGAAGGCCATCTTGGCGCTGCTCAGTGTCTGGGTCTTGTCCACCGTCATCTCCATTGGGCCTCTCCTTGGGTGGAAGGAGCCCGCACCCAACGATGATAAGGAGTGTGGGGTCACTGAAGAACCCTTCTATGCCCTCTTCTCCTCCCTGGGCTCCTTCTACATCCCTCTGGCGGTCATTCTAGTCATGTACTGCCGTGTCTATATAGTGGCCAAGAGAACCACCAAGAACCTAGAGGCGGGAGTCATGAAGGAGATGTCCAACTCCAAGGAGCTGACCCTGAGGATCCACTCCAAGAACTTTCACGAGGACACCCTCAGCAGTACCAAGGCCAAGGGCCACAACCCCAGGAGTTCCATAGCTGTCAAACTTTTTAAGTTCTCCAGGGAAAAGAAAGCAGCTAAGACGTTGGGCATTGTGGTCGGTATGTTCATCTTGTGCTGGCTACCCTTCTTCATCGCTCTACCGCTTGGTAAGTTGGGGACTAGCAGGAGGGGAACTGGGCATTTTTGGACCTTGGGTTTACTGATGAGCTTACTCTAAAGTTTTTTGTGGGTTTTGTTTCTTGTGCAGTCTGTGTGTGTTTGGAGATTGAATAATGTTGTTTGTTCTGCAAAGGCTTTGCAGATTGGGGAGCTGGCTAAAAACCAACTCAGGTGTTAGAACACGCTAAGGTACTAACTTCTAGAAATAGAATCACAGAAGGAAAATCTGGTATGGGGAATGACTCACTCAACAGCCTCGGTTTAATAATTAAAAAGGACACTGGACTTGAATATCACTTCGGCGTTATTTCAGTAGTAATGATGTGTCGGCTAAGGCAGCGTCACTAATGCAGCATACAAAATAGTTTGTAGTTACTGCAGATGCGGCATTTGGGAAGCAGGGAGGCAGCTCGTACACAGAAAGGCAGCATTCATTCAGCATTTCCAGGGCTAGTACAGAAGCCACGCTTCTCAAGAGCTTTGCAGAGGCTGCATTCTCTCCCTCCCCTCTTCACTGACAGCTATCACCCAGATATACTACGTTCATTATCAGTTAATACGAGCATTCTACAGCCACACAGCCCCAAACAGACTTTAAGTTATTGAAAGCTTGAGATATGAAAGAGAAGATGACTAGAGGGTCACACATTTTTAGTTTTTACCCAACAATATTTCTAACTCTGGTGATTTATGGAATGCCCAGAATCAAATTATAGTTGCCCCTCACCTTAGCTGACAGACACCAAATCCTGGTAAGATGGAATTCAGTGCGTCCTCCCCCTCTTATGAAAATGTGTTCATCTTCTTTTTGTTTGGTGGTCCTACTAACTGAATTGTTCAAAAGGTTACCTGATGTTTTCTAAGGAAGAAGTCAAGGTCTGGTTAGCAGGTAAACCCTAAAAGGGGGCATCCGTCACATGCTGTCCACATGGCCTGGGAAACCCTTGTCCTTCCTCTGAGGCACTGATCTGCTTTGATTCCTTCTCCTATCCCTGGGGGACACTACAGAAAATGAAGGGAGGGAGGTTATCATGACACAGTCATGTGCCATGATATCAGGAGCGGTAACAGCTGCTACATGCCACGGACCACATATGCCTACAATCACACCATAGTCTCAGGTCAGACCCAAATATAACCAAATCCCTCAAGCAGCTATAAATTCTGAAGACACAATGCTTTCAAGAGAAAAAGGCAAATGGAAAGGAAGCAAACGGATATCACGTTTCCATTTAAAAGAAAGAAAACAGAAAAGATTTTCAAAAGCCGTCTAACCTTTTCTCCATGTCATCTTTTCTAAAGCAGGCCTGCAGGCTAATGCCTTTCAGAAATATTTTCAGTGGTTAGTGGTAAGTGGAAAGCGTTTGAAAAAGTTCTACTCCCCAGGCGTGATCACATACCATTGCAGGGAAGCTTGCTTTTCTTTCCCAATGTCTCAGGGTTGTTTTGCAGCCTTGTTGGGTTTACAATGGATGACAGTTCACACAGCATTGGGCCATTACAAAGATCATGGCTGTACATGGAGCTGATGGAGGTGATTTGGCCTCTCATTAGCCATATGACCTTGGCCAAATGACTACTCCTGTATGAGCCTCAGTTTCTTCATCTACAAAATGGAGCTAATTAATATTTGCTCCATGGAGTTTGCACTAATGTATAGGAAGGACTTAGCACAGTATCTGGTATATAGCAGATGCTCAATGTAAGTTAGCTATGAGCAGTACAAACCAAACCCCAATCTCCCCTTCAGTATAACTGTGTCTTTTCTCTTTCTCTACTCATTTGCCAATCCCACACCTGTTACTAAAGTCTTGGAAGAGAACTGAGTCTTTCTCCTTTCTTCCTTTGCCCCTGCTCTCCAGCCTGCAGAGGCTGTGACCAGAGCATGCTCAGGAAGGAGAAGGCCTCAGCAGGATGCACGAATGTATCAAAGGTGCAGACTTTGGCTTTTAGGGGCAGGGGAAATAGCTCCAAACAGGTAAGGAGGCTTCCAGCATATTGAAATGGGAAGAACACAGCTCCGGTGATTAGTAGCAACAGATTTCCCATTTGAGCTTTGCCATCAATTAGCTCTATGGCCCTAGGCTTGTTGCTTTGCTTCTCTGGGCTTCAGGTCTCACATCTGGAGAACGAGGGGATTGAATCAGCTTAAGGGACCTCAAACTTTGATAACTATTAGAATCACCTATGAAACTTAATAAACAATGGTAGCTGCCTGGGCCGAACCCCCAGTGAATAGGATTCAGTAAGTCAGAAGGATCCCAGGAATCTGAAGGTGTAATCAGCCCACCAGATGATTCTGAAGAGGTAGTCCACAGGCCAGGCTTTGAGAATCACTGACCAGAAAATGTCTCCGTTTCCTTCAGGCCCCAGTACCCTGGAAGCCAGGGTTTTAAATGCTGCTAATCTCAGACCTTTCCCAGCCACATTGTAGTGTGAGATGATGTGGCTTCTCTCTGGGTCTTGCTTTTTAAGTCATCAAGCCCACCCTCAGTTTCTCCTCACTCATATTACCCCCATCGTCTCTCTCCTTTCTGTCTGTGCCTTTCTGAGACCTTGTCCCCCTAGCATCTCAGGTCCTGAGCTTCCACACAATAGAAAGTGAGAGGTTCTTGCCACCCTGATGCTATCTTGTTTCTCTTCTGGCAATGAAAACTTTCCGACTATCATGCGATGATCTCCCAGAGATCTTCCAATGATTTGTCCCTGAGCCAACCCCATCAACATCCTTCTTCCCTGAAAACCGAACATATAAGGTGGGGAATGTAGACTCTAGGACTTGGGTTTGGGATGGGCTTCAAAAAGTACTCAAGAGCTTCAAACAAAGAGGGTACTTAATTACTGTTTTCTTAATGATTCAGGAAGAGCATTCCAGCAAAATAGAGATGTAGGTTTCTACTTCCTCTGAGTTGAAATAACACCCAAGCAAAAGTAGCATGATATAGAACAATAACTTCTTTGGAATCTGAAGAAGGTTCCAAATTCTAAATTTTCCATGAAAACTTTTCACTCATAAGGGGAGGAAGCAGATGTGGGAGAGGACTGTGTTTGGCAAAGGGAGAAGTGCAGGTAGGAGCAACTTCCAATTGGTGATAGACTTTCAGATGCCAGGATGGCACAAGATTTCCATAGCTGTGTTTGTTTTCTCCATAGGAGAGAAGGGTTGGGATTTCTCCCAGGAAGGAGGGAAAATAGCTTTGCCCCCTACAGGATCCTGTTCAGGGGCCTCATTTGTTTTCCTTCATCTCTTATTTTTATTTCTGGGAGTAGGGTTGGGATGCCTGCAGAGCAGGGCCTCTTGTCTCCTCCTGCCCTCTCCCCACCTGGGACACCCTCCCCCATGTCCTCCCCACCCTTTCCCTGTGGCCTCAGACCAAGTTGGACCAGGGACCAGTGCTCACTTACTCAGGAGCAGGGATGGACTCCACCAAACAAGGACCTCTTTATTTGGCCCCTGGAAACAGGCCAGGGAGGGACAGGAAATAATTGAAATAGAATACAGCAGTGTTTCTTACGCCATGAGCCATTTGCAAGATGTCAGAGAATCTTCAGCTGCCAAGCATTAGAATGAAGACTAACTTCCAGCCCACCTGGGGAAGGCCTGGTCAGGGTCTCAAGAAGTGACTGAGCTATTGAGGATGTGCACTGCAGCAGCAGGGGAAGTTGGGGAATGCAGGGCCAGTAGCAGGAAGTGCTCGGCAGCCAACCAGTAGCTGGACTTAGTGAGTTGTTCAGAAAACACTGGAACCTTGCCTTGCTCCAAATCTTTCTTCTGTCTTTTAAAATGCTGGAAGGCACCAGGAAGCCATTATTGAACTAACTGCTTTCCCCTCCAAATAAATGAAGTTCAATTTCAAAGAAACAGTTGTGTTCTCTATAGTATTGGAACAAAATAGGAATCCCTCTCTCCATTGATTTGATCCTCCAGCCCTTTCATTCAAATGGGGGCTGACAAATTTCCACCTTCCGCAAGCATAAGGGTCAGCATAATGACTCAAGACAGAGCCATCCCCACAAACACGCATTCATCTTCCAGCTCTGAGACTTCAAAACACATGGATTTGAGTTGCCCACAAGGAAATCAATTGGTTTGAGTACTTGGCAAGGGGGAAGTTTTTACACACGGGAATCCTTCCTGGAAGAGGGAAATCCTGCTAAAGTAAAACCCATTTGACCATGTATTAAATCACTAATAAGGACTTCCTAAAGCATCTACTACATGCCAGGCACTGCACCAGATACTGGGTTATCAAGCCAAAAACAAACATGGCCCCTGATTGAAGGAGGCTTACAGCCTGGTGAGATTGTATTCAGTATTGGATACACACTATGTACCAGACATTCTGCTAGGCCTCCTACAGACATTATCTCATTAATCCTCACAGCTACCCCAACAGGCAAAAGTAACTGCTCCTTTTTTATGGATGAATATACTGAAGCTCAGAGAGGTAAAACTTCCTGTCCAAGGTCACACACCAAGTAAGTGATAGGGCCAAAAGTTGAATCCAGGACTGTCAGAACAGACCCATACCTGTTCCACCACACCAAGGAAATGCCTTGCCCTTTTGCTGTCTTTTAGCAACCTGTTTTCATAGCACATGTTCTCCAGGAAACCCAGAACCACACTGTCAAGAACTAGTAATGATGCTTCTGTTGCAAAATCTGCCTTTCTTCCACTGCCTGCTCACTCCTGAAAAAATAACCAACCCATGACATATCAGGGTGGGTCATCCATGTTCTAGCTCAGGGCTCAATGTTCTCCTGTACTGTGTATGACAAGGGTCTCTCAGGATTAGACATTTTGTCAGTCACCCCAACCAGAAAGAAAAAGTGGGAGAGACCTTGCCCTTCTGGTGATGTGGGTTCACATCTTTACTCATTCATCCATTCACTGAATAAATATGTATCTATTCAGTGGGTACCATGTCCAGGCATTACACTGACGATATAATGGTGAGCAAAATAGTTATATTTCTTAGAATTTGGCTCTAGTGGGGAGCACAGATATATTGAAAAACACACATGCACAAACAAACGTGAACATAAATTGCAATAAGTGACTTGAAGAAAAGGAGTATGATGCTGCTAGAATTCTAAAACAGGGGTTAGTACCTCACAGGTCCCTGAGGCAGTGACATTTAAGTAGAACCCTCAACAGTGTGGAGAAGCTAATTCAGTGAAGGCGGCTGATAGAGGAAGAAAGGTGTGGGCAGGAGAAGGGGCACACTTGAAAGTCCTGAGGCCAGAGAGAGTGGAGAACTAACAGAGCCCAGAGAATTAGAAGGGAGGCAGGTGCGTGTCAGGGCCAGAGACGTGGGCAGAGGCCAGGCCATGCAGGGGCTTTTAGGCCACATTAAGGACTTTAGATTTTTATCTTAAGTGCGTTGGCCACTACAGCAGGGTTTGAAGCAGATGAAAGACACTGTCTGAATCACATCTTTTAAAAGTGACTGCAGCCACTGTGTGGAGCATACACTTCAGACAAGACAGGTAGGAGGCTTTCCAGTGGCACTGAGAGATGATGATGACCTAGACCAGGCTGGGCAGTGGAGGTGGAGAAGCAGACAGCTTCAAGGACCTGGGGATGTGTTGGTGACAGTATAGGAGAGTCCGTGAGAGAGGAAATGTGTTCAGAATAACCCTGGGGTTTCTAAGTAGATGGAGGTACCATTTGTTGAGAAGGGGAACAGAGTGGGAGGGGGGAGGCTGAACACAGCAAACAAGATACCTCCCAAGATTTTCCTCTGAACACACCATGCTAGGAACAATCTGCCACACACGTAAGTCGAGTAGACAGGTCCAACTCAAAAGTCAGGGGCTATGAGCAACCCAAACCTAGCTGTTCATCAGAAACGTCTGGAGGAGGGGGCTGTTTTTAAAGGCATAGGTCCTTGGGCCCCATTGTAGATCTCTTGCATCAGATTCTCTCCTTGTAGTGCCAAGAATCTTAGTTTTAACAAGTTTCCCTGGTGACTGTTATGCAGCCAGCACCACACAAGTCCTCCCCATGCCTAGAAACCCCTGGAAGGCTTTGCAGTGCAAGCATCGTCATCCCTGTCTTTACAGGTGAGGGAACTAGAGTTCAGAGAGGTTCAGTACCTTGCCCAAGATCACACAGTTAGTAAATGGTAGAGTCTATCAAATACCACATTTGGCACTCAATAAACATTCATTATATTATTCCTGTTGTCAGTAAACTTCTTCTCCAACATTTATCTGAGATCTGGCACCCAGAGATTTTACTGGCTTATGACGAATCAGGAAAAAAGTTAGGAAAATGCTGTGTTCCTTTAAAAAACAAATGTATGTCATATAAACGATTGTCTTTTTCTTCTAAAGACTGTGTCTTTTCTATTTGGGGACACTGAAATAGCACTTCTTTGATGGAACGATGGTAATTAGTGGCAACAGTGTGCGTTTGTGTGTGTGTGTATGTGTGTGCGTGTGTGTGTGTGTTGATATCTTACTTGGCAAAATTAAAAGTTAGTACCCTATGTCAGTCCCTTTCAGAAATTTTTTTCAAACTTTACTGAGTCTCCTAAAGTCTTGGAATCATAGAAGACACCATGGCGGCTAGACACAACAAATATTTGTGAGGGAAACGGGAGGAAGGAAAGAAATGAGGGCAAGAGAGAAGGAAGGAGGGCTGGGTGAATGCATTAGCCTCAGCTTTGCTGTGAGATTCGGCGGTCTGGGCCAGAGGGGCAGGGAGGGGAAGAATGATGTGTGCAGAGCTATGCCTGCCAGGTCCGACAGGATGGTGGGGCCCGTCGTAGACGCACCCACCCCTGCTGGAGCAAAACGGCTCACAGAAATACCAGCAGGTGCGTGTGTAGCTGCAGTGCCATCATGGATGAGCCTATTAAGATATGTTATGTAGGAAATGCCTTTACCTGAGTGTGTGTGTGGCTAGTAAAAATAACTGATGTCTGCCGGGAAGCAGTGGGAAATTGCTTCCTGCCATATCTGCAGAATGTTTCTGCAGTCACTGTGCTTCCTAACCACATTTGATAATAGTAATACTAATAGCTACCATTTAGATCTCATTGAGTGCCAGGCTTACTGTGCTCTCCATGCTGGGTAGGGGTGCTTTCTCTGTATTCCCTTATTCATACCTGTCCACAGGATTGTGAAGTGGGCGCTGGTATTGTCCCCATTTTACAGATGAGGAAACAGAAGCTCAGAGAGATTGAGTGATTTTCCTCAGGTTACCCAGCTGATCAGTGACAGAACATGGATGCTAATGCAGGCAGTCAGATGGGTTCATCTTTGGAGCTCTCCTAGAAGTGGGGCTCTGAGCCTGATTTAAGGAAGTGCAGGAAGGAAACTGGGGAAGCCAGAGTTTATTCTGAGAAGGAGGAAAGAAAAAGCATGTGGCTGCCCGTCATTCAGCAACCAAGAGGCACCGTATCCTGGTGAGACCATAAAGAAGATAAAAATAATTGGGTTGTTCCTCTAGCAAGATAAGTCAAAATTTCTCTTGTATTATTGATGCTTTAGAAGACTTTTTTCAGCTTCACAACTTATGGGTAATGTCACACACATTTTTCAGATTTTTATCAAATTTGGAGAAGCACATAAAATTTAGAGCACTTTTTTACAGTTTAGTTTCTGGCTGCATACATTTCAGACCTGGATTCACCACCACCCACCCACCTACGTGTGGTGCCAGCACCATGGGGACACTCTTCCATCATCAATCTGCCTCTGGTCCTGCCTCTTGATGCCACAAGATCAGGTGAGTTGGCATCGTGGGCAAGAGAGTATTTCTAGAAGCTGTTTTTTCACTTTGCAGTTCCTGTGGCTAGTGGTGACCTAGCTACACAGAAAGAAAAGACTGTAAACCACATACGTATATTCAACAGAACCCAAACAAAATCGATCTTAACTCGGCTCTTAGCTGGTTCCCAAAAATGTCCATGGCCCCTATATTAACCACCTACATAAGGAGAAATGGGAATAATATTTAAATAAGGGGAATAACCAATTTCATTAATACACCTTACTTCTGAAAACTTTGTGTGGCCATGGTGGGGGCATTGCAGGGCCCCTGCTGAGGCCGCATAGGGTCCCATGAAGAGGGAAGCCCTAAGGCTACTCTCCTCAGGGCTCTCTCCAGCAACCTCCTAACTGTTCTTTCTCCTCTACCTACTGTGAATGTCTTCTAAGCAGTGACCAAATCTCTGCCTAACACAAGCTGAATGAATGAATGAATAGCACAGAGCCCAAAAGAAGAATTAAGAGTGCACTCAATTGAAAATTATTTGCCACTTCCCAAGTACACTTTGCATTTTCTTTTTTCTGTGCATCTGTTCCCTCTCCTACCAGTGTGTTTCTCACACCCTCTGAATATCCAATTCCTGCTCATCTGTAAATATGTGGTTCTGTTGACACCTTTCTCATGAAGTCTTCCTGGATCCCACCCTTTTCCTCATCAGTAATCACTCGCTTTATCCCTGGTTTGTGGTGCTTGTCACATTTCTCTCTGGGGATAAAGGCTGATGTGCACAACTTTTGCAGCACTGGCAGGCTGCAAACCTTTTCAGGGTCCAAGTTCAAATTGTCTTCTTGTCCTTCATGCCCAGTGATGTGTACATAGTAAACTCCATAAAAATAGCAATGACCAGCCGGGCGCGGTGGCTCACGCCTGTAATCCCAGCACTTTGGGAGGCCAAGGCAAGTGGATCATGGGGTCAGGAGATCGAGACCATCCTGGCTAACAAGGTGAAACCCTGTCTCTACTAAATATACAAAAAAATTAGCTGAGCGTGGTGGTGGGCGCCTGTAGTCCCAGCTACTCGGGAGGCTGAGGCAGGAGAATGGCGTGAACCCAGGGGACACAGCTTGCAGTGAGCAGAGATCACGACACTGCACTCCAACCTGGGTGACAGAGTGAGACTCTGTCTCAAAAAAAAAAAAAAAGAAAATTAGCAATGTCCAGTAGGATTCACACAGTGTGTACCAGACTTCTTCTAGTACTTGAACCTCCCACGGCCCATCAGATAGGTATTCACGCTTTGCCCATTTTATAAATAAGGCCCCATTGGCCAGCCGTGGTGACTCAAACCTGTAATCCCAGCACTTTGGGAGGCCAAGGTGGATGGATCACCTGAGGTCGGGAGTTCGAGACCAAGCTGGCCAACATGGTGAAACTCTGTCTCTATTAAAAATACAAAAATTATCCGGGCATGGTAGCGGCACCTGTAATCCCAGATACTCAGGAGGCTGAGGGAGGAGAATCACTTGAACCTGGGAGGCGGAGGTTACAGTGAGCCAAGATTGTACCACTATACTCCAGCCTGGCAGACAAAGCAAAACTCCATCTCAAAAAAATTAAATTAATAGGTAAACAAATAAGGAAATGGGCTTAGAGGGGTTAAGTGGCTTGTCTCATTCCTTGAAACTACCACAAGTTCATTACAAACAGACTGTCATAGACTCATATTCTAAAACCAAAACGCCGATCTGGACCTGGTAATGAAGCCAGTGAAAAGGGATTGGCTAGGTGAAGACCCGTGTGGACACAAGGTAGGATCTTGAAAATGGACGGCCTCTTCATTCTTTATTAAAAGACTGCCATTCCACCTGCCTCTGGGGGAGACTGTCCCATTGCCAATTGGCCCTCACACATTCCCTCACCCTACTAGCCCTGGTCACTTGCCTCTCACCTCTGAGAGGGATATAGTCAGAGTTGGTCCCTGCAGAAGCAGGAAAAGAGAAAACTATTCCAGTGACTTTATAGCAGAGCCAGATAGAGACCTCCAAAGGCCTAAGGTATTGAAAAGGGAATAATAAAATTATAAATTAAAACACACACACACACACACACACACACACGCACACAAACACATACATATGCATAGAGCCCTAAAATAAATGTAAGGAAGGCCAACAATATTCTGATTCTTTCCATGCAGGTAACTTTGATTTCTTTAATATCAGATTATTTCACCAAAAATACCGGTGCCCCGGCTTTGTGAATGCTCTGAAGACACACTGGGTCTTTCTGTTGGGTAATAGATCACTGTTCTCTAATGGGGTGACCATATGTCCCATTTCACTGAGATGGTCTCCTTTTATGCCTATTATCAAAGCATAATTATAATCATAATAACCCTTTCTTATTTTCAAAAGTGTCTCAATTTGAACAATAAAAATGTCTCCCTGTTTTAAAACCTGGAATAAGGGTGTTTATAGTGTGGACATCCAATAGTACCCCAGTTTCATGCCAGAGCCTGAGACGGAGAGGAAAGAAAAACTGGCACTAACAGCCTCAACAGTCCAGAGAAAGATTCATGATGAGAGAGCAAAGTCATCATCCATTTAAGAAGGAAAAATGTAACTTACCATGTGTGTATTTTGTGGGAAGCAGGAGTTTTGTAAACGTGGGTTTGAAATTTTTTTTTAAAGTGTTCATTTATTTTACTTGCCCTGATGATACAAGTGAGTGGCTGAGCTGGGATTTGAATCTATGGCTGGCCAGCACTAAATACTTAGGGAATAAATGATTAAATGAAGGAATGGATCAATTTCAGCACAAGCTAAGTGGTGCCATCCGAATGATGGGTGCCTCCAGAATGCAGAGGAGACAGAAAGAAGAGTGGGCTGAAATAAGATTTGGGGGAGGAAAAGGAAAGTGAGCTGTGTTTTAAGGACTTGTGAGGCTGGAATCAGTGCAGGCGGAGGGCCATCTTCACCCCAGCCATCATCACCCCTCCTGGCATGACAGCACGTGAGTCAGCTCAGGATACAGTAGAATCTGTCAACACTGGCAGGCTCTGCTCTTAGGACTCTATCAACAGCACACTCCTGGCCACACCCACCCGCAGCTCATCTGACCACCCTTTGAACACTCAAGTGCCCCTCTCTGGTGCGAGCGCAGGAATTGTGCTATAAAAGTTGCACCAATGCGCAGTTCAGTTCAAAATGTTCAGAAACAGAATGTTCTAGCACATCCAAGTGGCCCATTCCTCCTAGAGCCCCGTTTAATTTTTTCCAAGGGTGTCTGCCCACAGTGTCTTGCTTCCTCCTAAGCTTTCTATCTCCTGCTTGGACGAATTTGGGGCTTAGTTTTGCACACTTTTTGAAATTCTTCAAGACAGAGTTTCCTGCCAGGCTAACATGCATTGCTTAGAGGCCGAGCTTAGCACCCTGGCTGTGCCCCAAAAGGAGGTTAAAATGGGACCAAGGGCAAGCCGGTCTCACTGTCATTCGCAGGCATCAGCCCCAGGGCTCACACCACCAGCACCGGCTGGGCGGAGATCCAGGGAGGCAGCTGGTTGGGGAGGAGGAGGATCCACCAACTGGAACAGCAACAAAAAATTACATCTCCGATTCATATATTCAGGCCATTAATCGGCCCCCGGCATCAAGAGGAAGCGGTAGGATCCCTTCTCCCAGCTTCTAGGGACACTTCCCACAGCGCCCATTTGTGATTCCTTGTCCCCAGCCCTTTAGCATTTACCTTAACACCAAGGTTCCTTGGCTTCATTGTTTTGCGGACCCCTTTGGCAATCTGATGAAGCCCCTTCTTACAGTCGACACATCAGATAAAAGACACAGGATTTCAAAGAAAACCAATTATATTGAAATACAGTTATAATGTTGAAAAAACAAATTTATTATAGAGTAAAAAATGTCCTTTAACATATTAAACAAGATCTAGCAGCAAGTCAAATAAATAACTACTATAATTTTGAAGTACTGACAAATGGAAATATTTCAAGATTATCTGCAACAAATGTAATGTGATATCACAAACCTGATTTCTAATGGTGACAAATCCTGCTGACTCTAGTGTGGCTGCTTGCCTACATTCCTATCAAAGGAAATGCAAACTTTCCGCCAAAGGTTAGTTTGGGGTTTTTTGTTTTTGTATTTTTTTTTTTAAAGAGGGTTTTTTTCTCACCCGAGTTCATGGACCCTCTAACTCCAGAATAAGAACCCTGCCTTGGGACATTACAAAGATGTACTTCAGGATATGAGATTTTCTATACTTTTTTTCTGTACAATGTTTTATAAAGAATGCCTGTTTTTAGACTTAGGACCACAGGGAACTTGGACTGTGCCATCATGCCTTATAACTATTTTGCATGATTACTTGTAGCAATTTTTAAAAATCAACTAGTTTATTTTTTAATGATGCATAGATTCTTATTTGAATCAGAAAAAAAAAATGAAAAAATTCTTCTGCTCTTACCTACCCCACATTCACACCCAACAGTCTAGTATTTTTTCCCCTGGAGTAAAGATTGTTACCAGATTGTGTATGCTTTCCAAAATAGTCTTATTTATTTGTAAGCATACATATCCATATGTGTAGGTGTATGTTTGAGTGTTTTTGCAGGTAGAATATGTGTGTTTTCACTCTGTTTATTTTGATTCATGGTGTCATTTTAGAAACACTTCTGTGAAAGTTTCATTTTTCACTCAACAGCACGGCGTATCTTAGACACAGTTCTATGTCAGAATGCATAGAGTTACTGCTGGTTTTCATGGCTGCATAATAATCCATTATACGAAGTGTCCTATTTTACTTATTAATTTCCCAGTTGATTGACATTTAGGTCATTTTTGGTCTTTTACTACAAACAATGTTGAATGAATACTCTTGTATATATGTCTGTGCCTACATTTTCAGGATAAATTCCTAGAAATGTAGTGGCTGGGGCAAGGAAGATTTGGTATTTTAGGTTTAACTTGATTGTGTGTAATAAAAAATTTTAAATATACTAAAATGCACAGTGGTGTTAAAACAAATAGGTTAGGCCGGGCACAGTGGCTCATGCCTGTAATCCCAGCACTTTGGGAGGCTGAGGCAAATGGATCACCTGAGGTCAGGAGTTCGAGACAAGCTTGGCCAACATGGCGAAACAACTTCCCTACTAAAAATATAAAAATTAGCCAGAGAATTGCTTGAATCTGGGAGGCAGAAGTTGCAGTGAGCTGAGATCACGCCACTGCACGCCAACCTGGGTGACAGAGTGAGGCTCCGTCTCAAAAACAAACAAACAAACAAACAAACAAAACAAATAGGTTAGATCTACATCTACTAATCTATTAGTTAGGCAGGTTGCTCATGATAGCTAAGTAAAAAAAGCAAGTTATAGAGTAATGTCTAACCCAATTTTTAAAAGCTATTTATTAGTTTAGTTACCTCAAGGGGTAGGATGGAGTGAGGAGAAGTAGGTTGTTAGCTTTTTTATAACCTCTGTATTATTTCACATGTTGCAATAAGCAAATACTCTATTTGTGATTAAGAACATGAAATTAAGAAAATGTGATAGAATACAAATTGGGTTTCAATAGAATTACTGTGAGGACTACTAAACATTTTAAATTTTAGAAGAAAACTATCAATGGCTAAAAAAAGAGATTGTTGTTCTTAGTCATTTTCAATCTAATTTAACATGTATATGAGAGAGAGAGAGAGAGAGAGAGAGAGAGAGAGAGAGAGAGAGATAGACATGTCTATATATATGTATATATCTCCTGCTCTGTGATTACCAGATCTGGAACACTTAGAAATTGCTTTGGCCCATGTTGGGAGCAGTGACTCATGCCTGTAATCCCAGCATTTTGAGATGCTGAAGCGGGAGGATCACTTGAGCCCAGGGGCAACATTGGGCAACATTGAAAGACCCCCATCCCTACAAATTAAAAGTAAAAATTAGCGTCATGCGGTAGCATGGGCCTGTAGTCCCAGCTACTAGGGAGGCTGAATGTGGAGGATCCCTTGAGCCCAGGAAGTCAAGGGTACAATGAGCCATAACCACACTACTGCACTCAAGCCTGGGCAACAGTGTTAAGACCCCATCTAAAAAAAAAAAAAGCAGAAAGAAATGACTTCAGCCCTTTCCTCTGCTGGTTACAGCCCTGCTCATTCCCCCAGTTCAAATTCATGCTGTCAAGTTATTGATTTTTTATTCTTTTCAAAATGAGAACAATTTTCTCTTTCTTGGTAGCAAAAACTAATTTATACGTAACAGCAAAATATAAAAAAGAAAGGAGGCCGGGGGCGGTGGCTCAAGCCTATAATCCCAGCACTTTGGGAGGCCGAGATGGGCGGATCACGAGGTCAGGAGATAGAGACCATCCTGGCGAACACGGTGAAACCCCGTCTCTACTAAAAAAATACAAAAAACTAGCCGGGCGAGGTGGCGGGCGCCTATAGTCCCAGCTACTCGGGAGGCTGAGGCAGGAGAATGGCGTAAACCTGGGAGGCGGAGCTTGCAGTGAGCTGAGACCCGGCCACTGCACTCCAGCCTGGGCGACAGAGCAAGACTCCATCTCAAAAAAAAAAAAAAAAAAGAAAGGAAAAATCAACCATAATCATATCACCTGCCTCAGTCCATTCAGGCTGCTGTAACAAAATACCTTAGACTGGGTAATTTACAATAAACGACAGAATTTATTGCTCACAGTTCTGGAGGTTGGGAAGTCCAAGATCAAGGAGCAGGCACATTCAGTGTCTGGTGAGGACCTGCCCCTCATAGATGGTGACTTCTATGTGTCCTCACATGGCAGAAGGGGCAAACAGGCTCTCGAATGCCTCTTTTATAAGTACACTGATCCCATTTATCAGAGTTCTGCCCTGGTGACCTACTCGCCTTCCACATGACCCACTTACCAACACCACTGCATGGGGATTAAGTTTAACATACTAATTTTGGGAGAGACAAACATTCAGACCATAGCACCATCAATATAACCATGTTTAATATTTGCCTATGCAACTTTGCAGAAGTTTCTCTGTGTATTGTTATGTGTATTCACACAAACTGGATCACCCAGTGCTTTTTTCACTAATCAGCAAGTCATCCTGACTGACTTCTTATCATATCGATGAATCTGAATCTTTTCATTTTTTTGTTTTTCCTTTTTTTCTTTTCTTTTTTGTTTTTAAAGTCAGAGTATCACTCTGTCACCCAGGCTAGAGTGCAGTGGCACAATCATAGCTCATTGCAGTCTTGAACTCTTGAACCCAAGCGATATCCCCCTACTTCATCCTCCCAAGTAGCAGGGACCACAGGTGTGCACCACCACACCCAGCTAATTTGTAAATTCTTCTGTTGAGATGTGGTCTCCCTATGCTGCCCAGGCTGGTCTCAAACTCCTGGCTTCAAGCGATCATCCTGCCTCAGCCTCCCAAAGTGTTGGGATTACAAGCATGAGTCACCGTGCTCAGCCTTTCCCATCTTTTTAATGCTGCACTGAATTCCATAATAGAAAGTATCATAATGTATTTAACCAATCCAGTTATGTAAACAAGCCATTTACACCAATAGATAAGACACACATAAGGTATCACTTTACAAGGTACAAATGTGGAGTGAAAAGTCTGTCTCTCTCACTTCCTTAGCCCCAGTCATCCAATTCCCCTCCATGGAGGCAACTACTACTACCAGTTTCTTATATATTCTTCCAGATATGTTCTATGCATATAGAAATATATGTATATGATCTTTTTAATGGAAATAACATAAACACTATTCTATATTTTGCTTTTTTCACTGAACAATGTATCTTGAAGTTCTTTCAATTTCAATGGAAATTCCATTTCCAAATAAAGTAGCTTCATTCTTAGTAGCTCCATAGTATTTCTTTTTTTTCAGATAGATCTCCATGGAAAGACATTGTAGGTTATTTTAAATTTTTGTTACTACAAAACAATATTCTTATACATCACCAATTTCCACATGAGTAAATATATATCTGTAAAATCTTATAAGTGGACCATTCTGAGTAAATGTTTTCATGTTTGTAAATATTACCAGATCGTCTTCTGTAGAGATTATATCAATTTACATTTCAGTAACTGACACTTGAGGGTGCCCGCACATTCACTAAGAGCTGTTATCAAACTTTTGGATCTTTGCCAACTTAACAGGTGGAATTTTTGTGAATGAGGTTAAGCATTTTTTCGTATGTTTAAAATAATCCATTCCCTCTTGATGTGCAATTTGTTTTCAGTTTTTAACTGTGATAAATATTCTGATGCACACATTCTTTTCCTTAATATCTTTAGGGCACTTGCCCTTTAGGATTTTGTTGGGATAAAGTCTACTTTGAATGGTTAAATCAAAAGGCAGACTCCCGGGAAAGGCCTCAGATGTATATTGTCAAATTTCACTCTGGAAAGGGTGTAGCAATTTGCACATCCACAAAGTATGTTTCAACGTTCATGAAGAAGCCAGTTTTTATGCTGCTAGCTTCTCACCACCTGCGGCACAAGAAGTTTCAGGCATCTACGTGACTTCCTCCTAAGGTGATAAGATGTCTTGAAAGCTTCAAATCCTTCCAGCTAATTTGGTGTCAGTTTCCCAGAGTTCAGGGCTAGCTAGCTGCCCTCTTGGGATGCAACACCCATCCATCAAAGGAGCCAGAGGAGACAACAGCCTCAGAATGTGTGTATTTTATCCAGGAGCTAAGAAAAAAAAGCAGTCAGCCAGGACGTATAAACAGATTTGATCTTTCACATGCGGTGGGCTGCCAGGCCCACCACGGTCCACATCACTCGTTCGAGGCTCCAGGACTGACATCCCAATTTAAAACCATAACAAAATAAAAGAAAACGCTGTTGCCATCCCCAGGAAAACAATCCAGTTGGAGGCACTCAAAGGATGAGTTAATAAGGAAGGATTCCTCTAGTCATCTAAGCTCACCCCCACCCCACCGTGGGGGCCTGTGTGGATCGAGGGAATGCAGTAGACAGCCTATATTTAGATCGGGCATGCAAATCAAATGCACCACATTTTAGTTGGAAAATTCAGATTGGCCCTGGAAGACGCCAGACTCACGAACTGAAAATTCAATTGAGCACCACTCAAGAAGCAAGGAGCTGGCTGCTTGAGCAGATTCTGCCAGGCAAGGAGGCCTTTTGAGAGGGAACCAATGGACCCTGGTCAGTCAGAGGCATAATTTAACCCTACCCTTGAACTGCTGATCTAGAGGGAGAAGCTGGGTTATCTTTAAACTCTACTAAATCTAGAGGTGTTGGAACCAGCAACTAGGACAAGGCAGGGGCTGGGTGAACTTTGACCCACTTGCCACAGCGTTGGGAATGCCACTAAGCCAGAGGCCTGGGCTCACCAAGTGATTCCCAGAATCTGACCAGGAAAGCACTTCCTGTCACCTGCCTCTGTCACCGTCATCCCACCCCCTCATCTTGAGGAAGAGGGGTGGCACCTTCTCTTCTCTGAGACACCCTTGCTAGCTCTTAATGACTCCTGCTTCAGTTGCTGTACTAGAAAGAATAGGAACTTGAAGGCCAGGCAGTGGCTCACTCCTATACTCCTAGCAAACACTTTGGGAGTCAGAGGCAGGCAGAACACTTGAGGTCAGGAGTTTGAGACCAGCCTGGCCAACACGGTGAAACCACGTCTCTACTAAAAATACAAAAATTAGCCAGATGTGGTGGCAGGCACCTGTAATCCCAGCCACTCAGGAGGCTGAGGCAGGAGAATTCATCACCTGAACCCAGGAGGTGGAGGTTGCAGTAAGCCGAGATTGCACCACTGCACTCCAGTCTGGGAAACAGAGCGAGACTCCATCTCAAAAAAAAATAAAAAATAAAACTAAAAAAGAACAGGAACTTTGAAATCTGACATATCTGTCTGGCTCTGCTGCTCAGCTTGCTAAGCCCCAGTTAACTCATCTGTAAAACGAGACCAAAATCATCAACCTCAAAGAATTGTAGTGAGGAATAGATGAGAAATGGATGAAAGGGACTCAGTTAGGTGCCAAACACTAGTAAATATTTCATAAACGTCAACTATTAATGTACATGAAGCCTCTAATATGGCATCCACTTCAGAGGAGATATTTAAGTACCTGTTAATATTATGATCATGACAAATTCTATGAATGGGCTATGTGTTTTGAGGAAACAAAAATGAGACAGGTTCCTCCTCACTGAATAGTTGGGAAAATCCTCTGTTAAAAAAGGGCAAAAGAATAAAAAACTAAAGTTTTTTTAGAGTGCCAGGTATGATGATCACATGGTCAAAAAAAATCAGATGACTTTGCCTAACATCTATGGTCATGTTTCTCTCTTTTTCAAATTGTTTCAATATTTAGATTTGTGATATTTCGGTCATTCCAAAAAGTACAAGAAGTAATTTGGGACACCCATGAGTCCTCCATCCAAATTTAACATGTTGCTGAATTTGCTATACATCTTCTTTTAAGAAATAAAAATGTCACAAATATATCTAAAAGGCTCCCCACCCCTCATCTCATTCACCTCTCTCCTTCCCAAAGGCAATTACCACAATGTCTGTGATTGGGTGGACTTTCTTCTATACAATTTTTCATTTTTCTTTTGAGATAGGGTCTCACTGTGTCACCCAGACTGGAGAACCATGGCGCAATCTCAGATCACTGCAATCTTCACCTCCTGGGTTCAAGCAATTCTCAGGCCTCAGCCTCCCTAGTAGCTGGGATTACAGGCATGCACCACCACACCTAGCTAAGTTTTGTATTTTTAGTAGAGACAGGGTTTCACCATGTTGGCCAGGCTGGGCTCGAACTCCTGATCTCAAGTGATCCATTGACCTCAGCCTCCCAAAGTGCTGGGATTACAGGTGTGAGCCACCGCACCTAGCCTCTTCTATACATTCTTAAATGTGTACTCTTAAGAAGCAAGAATAGTGATCGAGACTGAGGCTCTGGATTGTCAGTCGTGGGTTCAAACTCCACTCCTGCTTGTTGACTACCTGTGTGGCCTTCAGCAAATTGCTCAACTCTCTGATCCTCTTTTCTCCCATCTCTAAAATAAAACAAATAACAGCTAATTTTGTTGGGTGTTGCAAAGATGCAATATAAGATTATTCATGTAAACCAGTAGTTCTCAACCAAGAGCAATTTTTCCCCAGGGGATGTTTAGCAATGTCAGGAGACATTTTTTATTGTCACACTGGGGGTGCTACTGGCATTAACTGGGAGAGGCCAGGTATGCTGCTAAACATCCTACAATGCAAAGGACAGCTCCCACAACAAAGAATTACCCAGCCCAAGATGTCAATCGCTGTTGAAGTGGAGAAAATCTGACATCAAGCATGCTGTCACTTTATAAGGGCTCAATAAACATTTGTTCAGTAAACACAATAACATAAATTATTATAATTTGTCCTTTGAAAGACATCATGTTAAACAATTTTACATAAATTATTTCACTGGTATCCAGTGAGTTACGCCTTCTTGATGAAAAGGATGATGGACAGCAAGCACTATTTTTTCTGCATGCCTGACAATGTCTATACCATTTGTTAAATCAAAATGATAAGCCTATTAAAAATGTAAACTTTCACACTGATAGATTAATTGGAAGTTATTACTTGGAGCCTAACTTCTCTTTGCTCTCAGTGAAAAACAAATTGTATCAGTGCTTTTAGCCACAAAATTAGTTTACTCAAACCACCAAAAAAAAAAAAAAATCCCTTCAACCTAAGTAGGCCCAGGAACTGGCGTGGCTATAAATAAGTAAATAAGGCATCAAAATTAAGAGAATATTTTTGGCCCCTGTTCACAAGGACTGGCTCTCAAGGACTCAAGAAGCCACAGAGGCAGGGTAGAAAATGGAAAAGAGGAAAACAGCCAGAGCTCTGCTTCTCTGACTCACCCCAGGCTCAGGTGGACTTGGAACACTCTGTCCTGGAGCTGCTGACTGTGCTGTCAGAGAGCATACACTGTGAGTGGCCTTAACGAGCAGGTCTTCAAGTGGGGTCCTCAGCCCAGCAGCATTGACATCACCCAGAAACTTGTTATAGATGACAAATCCTAGACCCCATCCCAGAACAACTGAATCAGAAACTGGAGGTGCACCCCAAGCAGTCTGGGTTTTCCCAAGCCCTCTGGGTACTACTGATGCGCACTTAAGTTTAAGAACCCCCGGCCTAATAAGAACAGTCTCCACGTTCCCTGTGTGTGTATTTCTTGTTTTCCCACTGTAGCTACAAAGCACTCCAACACCAGCTCAGATGTGAAGGAAGCCCTGTTCATGGCACTTGCCTGGTGTCAGATGCTTGGCACATATTCTATAACTTCCAGAAGACTATGAGGAAGTTGCTATTATCTCCTTTCCAGATGAGAAAACCACAGCTTAGGGAGTTTAAACAACTGGCCCAGGGTCATACCTGCACAAAAAGGCTGGAACCAGGATGTGAATCTCAGTGTGCCTCCTGCCAGATCCTAGCCTCTTTTTTTTTTTTTTTTTTTTTTTTTTTGAGATGGAGTCTTGGGAGTCTCGCCATGTCACTCAGGCTGGAGTGCAATGATGTGATCTCGGTTCACTGCAACCTCTGCCTGCCGGGTTCAAGCAATTCTCCTGCCTCAGCCTCCCACGTACCTGGGACTACAGGCGCACACCACGTGCCCGGTTAATTTTTTGTATTTTAGTAGAGACAGGGTTTCACCGTGCTGGCCAAGCTGATCTCGAACTCCTGACCTCATGATCCTCCTGCCTCAGCCTCCCAAAGTGCTGGGATTACAAGTGTGAGCCACCATGCCTAGCCCAGATCCTAGTCTCTTAATGATGACATCATACTGTGACATCACACTGCCCACTGAGGATGAAAAAAAACAGAACACAAAGAGATCAGCACTGCTCAGGCCAAGTTGTGAGCCCTGTCAAGTTTGTCTTTAGTGACCCTCAGTCACTGGTCCTGGGGCTCGCCTAGCCTCAGGCAATCCTCTGAAGTTGTTAACCCCCAGGGTCATGACACTGTCCCACTGGAGGCCAAAGCTGCCCACACTTCAGTGCTCTCCTAGGCTTTTCCTCTTACTAGCTGTGTGACATGAAGCTGACTCTTCTCTTCTTCTCTTATTATCAGTGATAATAATACATTTATATCAAGGTTGTTAAAAGAATTAAATGAGATAATATATGTGAACATACCTAGCCCAGTGACTGTTGCACAGTAGAAACGAATTAATTCTTGGTTTTCTTTCATCCTCCTCTACACACCAGCAACTATCAAAACTACTCCATCCAGAATCCATTCTGTTGAAGTCTCTTGTATTGACCAATTAGCTAATATGATGAGCTAATCCTCAGGTGTTAATTCATAATAATGGTTTTCTGCATTTGTCTCCAAAATGACATCTGCATTTCAACCAGGGGCCCTTATCCTCAAAGTCTTCCAGCCATGGAGTGATTAATGATGGAAACGTTAGGGAATATGGAAGACCACTGGGAAGAGATTTCCCAGCCTTTCTCCACCCCACATGTCACTCCAATATCATATCACTAGCGTAAGTGGATGGGGAATCCCAGAGAATGGGTAATGAGACTAGAACAGAAAATATGCCTTCAAGGCTGCACCTGGCTTCAAAGAGGAAAAATGAACTACAGGCATCTGAATCTCAGGATAGATATGAACAATGCAAAAATAGAAGTGAAATCAAAGACTAATGGGTCATTTGCCAGCATTTAAAACAATTGCTTAGGATTTGCGTAGTTGAATGTAATAAAGCTTCATTAAAAAGTAGTTATAACTAATAAGACCCTAATTAAATTAGCTTTCACTGGGCAAGTTGCTTGTGAGGTCCTAATTAGGTTATTTGCGGCCGTTGGCCTAGCCTGAAAACCAAAGAAGACTCTTAGGTCCTCAGCAATGCCTAGAAAATCCAGTCTCTGGCCTTATGCAGGAAATGCTAAGAGACTCTATCTAAATTTGGGGGCAGCCAGTCCAAAACTATCATAGCTCTCCAAAAATCACAGTATGCGGCCAGAGTGAAATCCCTTAATAGGTCCCACCAGTCTTAGGAATCAGACAATTTTAAATATGGAAAGGACATGTAAAGGTGGAAACGTCAAGAACTTCATTTTACAGATAAGAAAACTGAAGTCATGTGAGAAGCGATTAGTCCAAGGTCCCTCAGCAAGGGGCAGTGTCCCCAGCCCCTCTAATCTTCTTCCACTGTGATCTGGAATAAACATAGAACTCAGAGCTGCTGGTTTTCATATGAGAAGGAAGAGGGAAACAGAGAGTGCTGGATTCTCAGAGGCTCCTTTCTTTGAAGGACAGAGAGAGAGAGAGAGAGTGTGTGTGTGTGTGTGCGCGCGCGCACGCAATGCACTGAGGATAGTTCAGCCCAAGGTAAATTGCTGACCTGCTTACAAACTGTCCTTGCTTTGCTGCCACAAAGATCTTCCTAGAGCACAGATCCGCTCAATCTGGTACCCTGCTGAATTACCCCAGGGTGACTTCTGAACTTCTGAGTGTGACAGAATAGACTCATCACAATTGGAATCTAACCTATCCCATCTCCCAAGATAGGGTTTTGTGCTCAAACAGATCAGAATCTCAGCCCTGTCCCTTACTAGCTGTGCAACCTCAGGCAAGTTACTTAACTTCTCTCAGCTCCCATTTCTTCTGCCTGTAAGACAGGGATGACATTTTACTTACCTCACTGGGGTGATAAGAGAATTAAAAGACAGTAAGGCAGGCAATCACACGTGGCCCCTGCTACTGCTCCTCCAGCCACACAGGAGCAGTCTCCCTTCCCAGAACACACCTGGCTCTGTCATGCCCCAAGCCTTTGCCAGTGCAATTCCCTCTGCCTGTAACACCCTTCCTTCTCTCCTCTACACAGTTAATTCCTCCAGCTCAAATGTAACATCTCCTTTGCTGTCTTCCACGATTCCCCAGGCAGCAGCTACTCTCTCTCCTGTGCTTTCTCTGTCCTCACTCCATGCCCATCAGGGCCTTGTCACACTGAGCTTTTTGATGTCCATCTCTCCCAGGAGACTGGGTCTTACCCAGCATGGGCCTGGCACAGGGAGAACTCAGTAAGTGAATGAAATCTGATCAGAACTGTAAAGAGGAACTGTGAGGAAGGAACAAGATTGATTCCAATGTCACTTCCACTCTTCTACCAAAGCCGAAATATAGTTGAATTCTGTGTGTACTGACAAAGACTTTGCTTGATCAAACTTTAGTTCAGCTCCTGAATCTTCTTCTAGACTTATCTGTACACTTCTTTGTAAAACCCAGTTTTAGGAAGAACCATGGTGAATCAGTTCAGAAAGAACCACCCACATCGATATCTAATCAACCTCAATATCTAATCACTCTTAATATCTGATCAGGCCTCTTATCCTCCAGCATCCCCCCAATTGACATGTGATTACCCTGGCCTGCCTTCAGCAAGAACCATGTTAGTTCAGATTAGCCAGAATCACCCTTACCTCTGATGTTTTCTCTTAGTAATTTTCCATCCACTGCCCCCAACCCTGCTCCTTGGACATAAATTCCCACTTGCTTATTCCGTATTCACAGTTGAGCCCAGTCTGTCTCCCGCACTGCAAAGCCCATTGCAGTAGTTCCTATACCTATCTCAATGGTTCTAAATAAAGTCTTCTTTACTGTGCTTTAAGAAGGATCATTAAATAACGTTTTCTTTAATAGTATATATACACATACACACACATGCATACACATACACACACACATGCATATACACACACTTAAACATACACCACCCCCCCCCAAGATTTTAGCAGCAATTATCTGTGGTAGTTTTTATTTTCTTTTTATGTTTCTCTGTAGTGATCATGAATTGCTCTTGTACAAAGAAACAAAACAATATAAAGACAGTTATTTAAACCGGTGAGCTAAAAGGAGATACATGAAATGCCAACTTTCCAAGCATAACTCTGCAAAAGTTGGGAGTTACCTGAATTTCAATGTGGTACAATTCTGGTTTAATTCCTTCTCAATTCTGATTTAATTTCTTCTCTGAATTTCTTCTCTGTGATGTCTGTGACAAGAGCTAACTTGGAGTTGCAAGGTACATACTAGAAGGTGGATCACTTCTCCGGTATATTTATGGTGACCTTTTGGGTTCTGTTGGTCTTTACATACAGGAGAGAATAAGTACTGTGCTATCCGATACCGTAGCCACTGGACACATGAGTACGATCATATTTAAATTAATTAAAATTAAAAATGCAGTTCCTCGGCCACAGGAGTCACCTTGCAAATATTAAACAGCTACACGTGGCTAGTGGCTGCCATATTGGACAGCACAGATTTAGAATGTTTTCATCATCACAGAAAGTTCTACTGAACAGTGCTGAGTTGTTTTTCAGCTTGCTCCAAATATGGCTGAGATGTCTCAAGAATAAACACATCCATTTGGCCCATGAACATGTTCTTCCTCGTCCTTGTTCTAAAAACTCACATCTATGGCAATGTAGAAGGGCACAGCCGCTTCGAAAAACAGTTTGGTAGATCCTCAAAAGTTAAACAAAGACTTGCCTAATGACCCGGTAGTCCCACTCCTAGTTTACACAGAAGACAATTGGAAACATGTCCTCACACAAAAACTTGCACACAGATGTTCACAGCAGCATTATTCATAATGGCCAAAAGGAGGAAATAACGCATATGTCCATCTGCTGAAGAACAGATATGCAAAATGTGGTATATCCATACAATGGAACGTTATTTGGCCAAAGAAAAAAGAACAAAGTACGGATACATGCTGCAACAGGGATGAACCTTGAAAGTGATACGCTAAAGAAGTCAAACACAAAAGATCACATTTTGTCATATAATCCTGTTAAAACAAAATGTCCAAAATAGGCAAATGCACCGAGAGAGAACGTAGATGAGTGTTCGCAGAGACTGAGAAGGGGAAATGAGATGACTGCTAATGGGTACTGGGTTTCTTTTTTTTTTTTTTTTTTTT
>NW_016808195.1:694433-705344 GCF_001698545.2 Rhinopithecus bieti
GCCCGGCTAATTTTTTGTATTTTTAGTAGAGACGGGGTTTCACCATGTTAGCCAGGATGGTCTCGATCTCCTGACTTCGTGATCAGCCCGCCTCAGCCTCCCAAAGTACTGGGATTACAGGCTTGAGCCACTGTGCCTGGCCAGGTACTGGGTTTCTTTAGGGGGTGATGAAAATGTTCTGTAATTAGATAGTGGGGTTGGTGTACAACTTTGTGAGTTACTAAAAACCGCTAAATTGTACACTTAAAAAAGATACATGTATGGTATGGGAATTATATAGCTCAAAATGGCTTTTGTAAAAAAAAAAAAAAAAAAAAAAAACTGTTCTAATTGGGAAACAACCTACATGTCTATCCATAAGCAGGTAAGGAAATAAACTCTCACACATTCATACAGTGGACTGTGATACAGCATTTAGAAGGAATGAATTTGATCTGGATACTAATTTTAAAAGATCTTTAAGATAAATTGTTGACTGGCCACACTTGTAATCCCACCACTCTGGGAGGCTAAGGCAGGAAGATCACTTGAGCCCAGGAGTTCCAGACAAGCCTGGGCAACACAGTGACCCCCCGCCTCTACAAACACGTAAAAAAGACAAATTGTTAGGGAGAGAAACAAGTTACAGAGCATTGCATATAGTATGAAATGTTACATTTTTTAAATCCCAAATATTCTATTTTCTATAAGTATATATATGGAAATACATAGAAAAAAAACTGGAAGGTAATACACCAAAAAGATGAAAACAGTTCCCCATAAAGGAGGGACATAAAATTAGGGATGGTAGTCAAAAAAATTGTTCTTAATTTTTAAAAGTATTCATTTATTACATATGTAATTAATAATTTGTAATGCTTTCTTTATTAAAATCAAAACATAAATTAGATCGTCTTTGGGACGTCAAGGTGGGCGAATCACCTAAGGTCAGGAGTTCAAGACCAGCCTGGCCAACATGATGAAACCCCATCTCTACTAAAAATGCAAAAATTAGCCAGGCTTGGTGGCATGCACTTGTAATCTGAGCTACTCAGGAGGCTGAGGCAGGAGAATCACTTGAACTCTAGAGGCGGAGTTTGCAGTGAGGTGAGATCGCGCCACTGCACTCTAGCCTGGGTGACAAAGCAAGACTCTGTCTCAAAAAATAAATAAATAAATAAATAAATAAATAAATAAATAAATAAATTAGATCATCTCAGTGGAGGATAAAGAGAAACATAATGCAGAACAAGTTTCAATGATATAAACTACCTAACTATAATGAGGTACTTTTTCTGTTTGTAAATTGAGCTCTTATATTCTCCCAAAGAAACAAACTTCCCTCTTAAACTTTGCTTAGCTCTGAACTCTCTAGGGCTGTAAATAAACCCAAGAGGCCAGTTCCTCTAGTTTAAGACCCCGATGAAAGAACCCCAGACATGAATGTCCCTAACTCCCCAACTCCAACCTGATTAAAGATCGTTAGTCTAATGACTTCTACCCTGTGTCACCCGTCAGCATCTCTCCCTAACCAGATCTATCTAGGTAACGCCTCGAAATTCTTTTATGCTTGCTGTAGGCTGAGCCTCCACTGAGATGATTGAGGATACTGTGTGTGACCTACTTAGGGGATTTTTTTTTCAGGGGTTGGGGAGAGAAAGAGATTTGCTTTTCATTTGATTTTTTCCCAATCTTTTCTTCCTCAGATCATAGGAAGAAAAGATAAAATTTTAAAGGAACACAATGGAACATTTTCTCATTTTGTAACTAAAATTTTGTGATGATTTCCTTCCAATCAGTATATTGTTACCTGGGTGACTGACTGACTACCACAATTGGCTCTCTCTCTCTCTCTCTCTCACACACACACACACACACACACACACACACACACACACATACACATTCTCACTCCCCAGTTTTATTCTTCTTGGTTCTCTCCTCCTTTAAAACCAATATCTCTTTACCATTCAATAAGGTACCTTACCCAAGATTTCCGCATTTATTTGCATCATATCTTACAGAGGCCACTTTCACCTTTACGAACTCAGATTCTTAAAGTGGCAGGCCCTGTTTCCTTCTGAACATTTCAGGCAGAGTTTTTTTGTTTTTTAACAAAACTCTTCTAAAGATACCAATTTACTCAGGATGCCCCAGGAACAAATGGCCCCATTTGTCACAGCGGAGAGCTTTCTCGATGGCCACTGGCTCCTGGCTGGAGTGTCGTGCTCCTGTGCTTTCGTTTATTACCTGTCTGACCGTGGTGCAGTGTCCTGCAGGCTACTCATTATTCTAGATACAAATTCCATCCGCAGTGCCTTTTAAAGAATGATCTGAAGTAGCACAAGGTCTCTGTTAATCAGTTAATTATTGTACATCACACAGAGAAAGGCTAACACTTAGCCAAAGAAACATCAGAATGATGCTGTGAAACCTGGTCTCTCGACAGGCTGTGTTACCATCTTGTCAAAGGGCCCCTAATAAAAGATGATTGCTTGCTCATGATGAATGAATGAGAGAGAATTCTGGTGGGCGTAAAAAATTAAAAATGCCTTACAGTTAGCACCCAGGGAACACAGCCACCATTTGTACCATGTGCCAGGCACTGTGCTAAGTGCTTCATATATGTTACCTCCTTCAATCTTTACAACAACCCTGGGGGAGGTGGGGTGGGGGGAGAAGCTTGTTTTAGCCTAAATTTACAGATATGGAAATTGAAATTCAGAGAGTGAGAGGCCTGTAAAGATCACACAGCCAGATATCTATTAAGTACCTTCTCCGTCTCGGGTACTCTTCAAGGCACTGCAGATACAAGAGTGAAAAAAACAGGCAAAGCCTCTGCCTCCATGAAGGTTACAGTCCTGAGGGGTGGGTATGGACAAATCATACATTTAAATAAACATGTGATATCAGGTAACTGCAGATACTATAGAGGAAATAAGATGAAGTGGTGTGCTACAGAGGAGCAGGCGGTGATGATCAAAAAAAAAGCATGAGCTCAACCTGAGGAAGCTGATCGAAAAAGAAAATAATTGATTATAAGAAAAAAGAGGGCCGGGTGCGGTGGCTCACGCCTGTAATCCCTGCACTTGGGGAGGCCAAGACAATCACTCGAGGTCAGGAGTTCAAGAGCAGTCTGGCCAACGCCTCTACTAAAAATACAAAAATTAGCCAGGCGTGGTGGCGCATGCCTGTATCCCCAGCTACTCAGAAGGCTGAGGTGGGAGAATTGCTTCAACCCGGGAGGTGGAGGTTGCAGTGAGCCCAGATTGCGCCATTACACTCTAGCCTGGGCAACAGAGCAAGACTCTGTCTAAAAATAAATAAATAAATAAAACTAAGGGAAGAAAAAAGAGAGAAAGCTGCTCTTTGAGATCATGGGCTGAAACTTGAGTGACTAGAAGGAGACAGCCCTGCAGGAATCTGATGGGAAAGCATTCCAGGCAGCAAGGACAGTAAATGCAAAGTCCCTGAGATAGGAATGCTTTTGACATGGGTGACATGGAAAATGGCAGCCAGAGTGCTGGACTGCACAGAGGGAGGAGGAGAGAGGTGGCAGATGATGTCAGACAGGAAGGAAGCATGGATATCCTGTGAGGCCTTGTAGGTCATGATAGAAAGTTCAGCATTTTCTCTAAATGCTATTGAAAATCACAGGAGGGTTTTGGAAAGGGAAATAATGTAATCCAATTTCTGTTTTTAAAGACTTCATCGGGTAAGTGGAGAATGGATTGTAGAGGCTTAAGGGTAGAGACAGGGAGGCCAGTTGTGAGGCTGCGGCCCTGGTCCAGAAGAGATGATGGTAACTTTGGATTGCATTCTGTTCTTACCTATGAAAATCTAGACCATCCAGGAAAAAGCCTGATCCAGAATTTACAGGGAGTTCCCTGGTAAATTGACATGAGGCTTCTCCAGAATTTATCTCACCTCATGCTGAATGCATACAAACTGTGTGACACTTATTTCTCTTTAAATAAACTTTTTATTGAAGTATGACATGCAAACAGAAAAGAGCACCAATCAGAAGGGATGGCCGTGTCAATACTCACAAAATGAACACATCCCGGTAAGCAGCACCCAAAATAAGAAAGAAAAGATTATCAGTAACTGCAAAGCCTTCCCATTTCTCCTTCCAGCCCATCTCTGGCATTCCAAGTATGTGTGTGACACATGTTTTGCAGAATGACATTCTGTAAATCCATATTCTCAGTCTTGCTTATCTCATGACCTCTTTTTCTAAACCTAAAGTTGCATGCCCTCTGCAATCAGAGATTTCTGATACCACCAGCCAAGATGATTTGAATTTTGTATTCTGTGATGTATGTTATGAAAACAATTAAAATTATAGTATAATATTGAATATGCTCAGATTCTATTGTGCCCTCTCTTAAGAATCAGAGCTCACACATAAACATGGCATAGATTCTGGAAAGCCTGCAGGTTACCTTGTCTAGGATCATCTGAAAATCCAGTGGCACAGAGTGTAGCATTAAGACACGTGAGTTTGTATCATCGAACAAAGACATGATTTCAGGGCTTTGTTCAGAAGGCAAGACACTGGTGGAGAACTAATATTTACTGAGCACTTATGATGTCCCTAGCACTGAGCTAGGTGTTTCAGTATGTTATCTTATTTAATCTTCACAGCCCTTTGAGGATGGCATAATTCTCTCCATTGTACAAATGAGAAAACCATGGTTGGCTGGGTGTGGTGGCTCATGCCTGTAATCCCAACACTTTGGGAGGCCAAGGTGGGCAGATCACCTGAGGTCAGGAGTTCAAGACCAGCCTGGTCAACATGCGAAACCCTATCTCTACTAAATAATAGAAAACTTAGCCAGGCGTGGTGTGGATGCCTGTAATCCCAGCTACTCCAGAGGCTGAGGCAGGGAGAATTGCTTGAACCCAGGAGGCAGAGGTTGCAATGAGCCGAGATCGCACCACCGCACTCCAACCTGGGCAACAGAGTGAGACTCCATCTAAAAAAAAAAAAAGAAAGAAAGAAAAAGAAAAGAAAAGAAAACCATGGTTCAGAAAGGTAAAATAATTGACCCAAGCTCTCAGGGCTCATAAGTGGCAGAGCTGAGATTGCAACTAGCTCTGTCTGCCACCAAATCCCATGCTTATTTCACTCAACCAGTGCAGCCTCTATAGCACTTTTTTTCATTTGATCTGCAGGAAATAGATTGAAGTGTTGGCCTCAATACTGGGTTGTTGCAGTAAGCCTAATTTCTTTTAATGGTTTCCCTTTTACATTCTTTTTGTCAATACACTGGCTTTCAAATTAACGCTAAAGCTATTCATAAATGAAATGGGGGACCTGGCTATGACTTTGCTTCTTTCCAGAAAGCAAAGACTCTTCAAGCTTAATGACATTGAATCCTTGCTGTAAATCCAGGAAAGAAATGAATGAGCACAATTTAAATCTCTCCAGCCTAGAGTCTGGCCACGTGAGGGACACGGGAGCTACGTTGCAACACCATATTATCCGTTATTGAGAAAGGAGCCAGCAATTAGCACAGCAATTTAGAATTAACCATGCTAACATCTCTGGGAGAGGGATTCACATTCTCTGGCTTTCTGCAAGCTCTTCCAAGCTCAAGCTGTCCCTGGATTCTTTGGCTTTGCATCATGAAGGGAATTGATCAATTACATTGCTGCTGTCTAATTAGTAAGCACGGCCACACTGGCCCATCGGTTTCACAGAGATTAAACTTGCGATCCTGACCACAGACCAGTTTTCATGGCTGAAAGTCTCTGTACCTTCATTCTCAATCCATACCACTTCCCTGGAGTTAATCATAACAGGGCTTTGACCCAGGGCTGGAGGCATGTTCTCTAAGTCTGGACAACAGGGCTTCCAGAGTTCTCCTGCATTACAACACAGATTATTTTGTGAAAGCTCCACAGGTTAAGAAGTTGGGCCTTTTCACACATGCCATGCACCACCCTTCACAAAGCACTTTATGCTCACCCTTTCATTTGAGTTTCCTGGTGTCTCAACAAGGAAAGAAAATATAACTCTCATTTCAACATGAAGAAAGGAACCTTCACAGATATGATGACTCAAAGCCACAAAGCATTTTTCAACAGAGATCAGTCATCATGTTTTCAAAAAGTAACTTTTATTGGGTTAGTTATGTTTACTACAAGAAGTTATACACGTGTTTTCATTGTAGAAAATTTAAAAGAATTAGAAAAAAGATAATAAAAACCCACCCCTTAAACATAACCACTGAAATGTTGAAAACATATTTATTCAGCCATTTTTCTATGGCATGATATCAAAGGTACTGTTTTGTAATCTGTTGTCTTTTGACATATATGAACACGTTTCTAATCATATTCACTTAGTTAACTTTTCCTGGTTGAATTGTATGTGTCATTAAGCCAGTCACTTATGTTGAATATTTGGGGTTGTTTCCAATTTTTACTTATGATAAATAATGTGCCAATAAAATCCTTGTATCTAAATAATAATAGCAGTTATTGCGTATTTATTTTGTCCCAGATACTATACTAAGTGTTTTGCGTGTATTATCTCATTTAACCCTTCTAAGAATCCTATGGATAAATATCATCTCCATTTTATAGATGAGGGAACTGAGTCCTAGAGAGAGGTTAAGTAACTTGCCCACAGTGATGTAGATAATAAGTAGTGATGTTAAAATTTAATTCAAGTCAGCCTGACTGCAGAGCTAGCACACTTACCCACTAAGACAAATTCTTAAAATTGTAATTTCAGGGAAACTAAATACATAAAACTATAAGGCTTTTGAATCACCTTGCTCAATTACCCTCCAGAAAGCATATTCCAATGTATACGCCCACCCTCAATGAATGAATGCCCATTCACTCACATCATCACCAACATGGGGTACTACTCAATTTGTATTGTTCATTAGGGAAAAATGAAGCCCAATCTTCTGATAGCTCATTCACGCTTTTAGAGCATGCATGCAACATAGTTCCTGATCAAAACAATGATTTTCTCTAAATCAATGGCTCATATCCTTTTTTTGGTACATGGGTGCTTTTGGGAATCTGAGGGAAGCTATGAAACAGCTACGCAGAAAATGTACATATGCACATCAAATAACCTTTTATTTTTCAGTGGCTCACAAACACCATTAAGAACTTCTGGGCTTGGCCGGATGCGGTGGCTCACGCCTGTAATCCCAGCACTTTGGGAGGCTGAGGCGGGTGGATTATGAGGTCAGGAGATCGAGACCATCCTGGCTAACACGGTGAAACCCCGTCTCTACTAAAAATACAAAAAATTAGCTGGGGGTGGTGGTGGGTGCCTGTAGTCCCAGCTACTTGGGAGACTGACAAGGGAGAATGGCGTGAACCCGGAAGGCGGAGCTTGCAGTGAACTGAGATCGCACCACTTCACTCTAGCCTGAGTGAACTGAGATCGCACCACTTCACTCCAGCCTGGGCAACACAGTGAGACCCCGTCTCAAAAAAAAAAGAACTTCTGGGCTTGCCAGAGGATTGATGCATCAACAACATGAGAACTAAAACTAAAAGCAGGACTAATACACTCATTCTTCAAATGCTGGTTTTGCCAGATTGTTCTTTTTAATAATCCTGAAGCATAAGGAACCAGATCAGGAGACACTGGAATGAAACACCCAGGCACTATAACAGTGTATTTGCCATGTAGTGGGAGGTACCTAGGTCAAGACTCTCTCCTGAGGTCATGCTGTCCTCTACTAAGATCAGCAAGATCTCAGAGCAGATGGACCGGCCGGCACCAGCCTGCCTCCATTTGTGCACTTCAGCAACCTCAGAAGAGTAAGTGTTGGATTCTCTTGCCAAATGCACTTCTTCACACACTGGCGTTTTTCATTATCTCCCCTTGCATCCTGCTCCTTTATGGCTTGCAAAGCCTTGTCCCAGATCAGCCAAACCTCCACCAACCCTATCCACTCCCGTCCTGTCACAAGCAGTGGATCAGGGCAAGCAGGGAAGAGAGAGTGAGGTCCAGGGCCTCGCCCGTCCATCTGCTCTGAATGCTGTTGTGCCAGGCAGGTCTTTCTGTGAGCCCTCCTTGACCAGAGCATGTGTTCCCTAGGAGGAATGGGGCAGTTTTTAGTAATGATCCATCAGGGCAGTTTTTTGTAATAATCCATTGAGGTTCAGTGACATTTCAGGATTAGGGGTGAAACACCTGGTTCCAGCTTGCAAGGAAGGAGGTGGACAGAGGAATTAGCAAGCTTAAGTGATCTGCCCTTTTGGGCGACCCTAGGGGAGACTTTTTTCTTTTTATGGCTGAGCACAGGGGACTTTATTGATGGTACATGACAAGGTGGGGCTCCCTAGACCCCTCCCTATTCAGGGGGTCTGCATGGAAACTGTGAGGAGGGAAGAGTCTCAGTGTGGTGGGGGACTGAGTGTGTCAGGGACTCCCCAGCAGTCAGGGCTCCTCTCCTCCTCTCATGCTTTCGCTGGGGCTGGTAGTCCAGAGTTGTTACTCCTTGGAGGCCATGTAGGCCATGAGGTCCACCACCCTGTTGCTATAGTCAAATTCATTGTCATACCAGGAAATGAGCTTGACAAAGTGGTCAATGAGGGCAATGCCAGCCCCAGCATCAAAGGTGGAGGAGTGGGTGTCTCTGTTGAAGTCGGAGGAGACAACCTGGTGCTCAGTGACGACCCAGGTGCCCTTGATGCTCACTTCACCACCTTCTTGATGTCATCCTATTTGGCAAGTTTTTCTAGACGGCAGGTGAGGCCCATGACTGATACATTGGTGATGGGGACACAGAAGGGCATGTCAGTGAGCTTCTTGTTCAGCTTAGAGATGACCCCTGCCCACAGCCTTGGCAGTGTCAGCAGAGGCAGGGATGATGTTCTGGAGAGCCCCGCAGCTGTCACACCACAGTTTCCCGGAGAGGCCATCCACAATCTTCTGGGTGGCAGTGATGGCGTGGACTGTGGTCATGAATCTTTCCACAATACCAAAGTTGTCATGGATGACCTTGGCCAGCGGCACTAAGCAGTTGGTGGTACAGGAGGTATAGTTGACAATATTGAGTTTGTTGTCATACTTCTTGTGGTTCATGCCCATCACAAACATGGGGGCGTCAGCAGAGGGGGCAGAGATGATGACCCTTTTAGGTCCTCCCTGCAAGTCAGCCCCAGCCTTCTCCATGGTAAAAGATGCTTGTGGACTTCACAACATATTCAGCACCAGCATCACCCTATTTGATCTTGGAGGGATCTTGCTCCTGGAAGATGGTGATGGGATTTCCATTGATAAGAAGCTTCCCTTTCTCAGTCTTGACAGTGCCATGGAATTTGCCACGGGTGGAATCATACTAGAAGATGTAAACCATGTAGATGAGGTCAATGAAGGGTCAGTAACGGCAACAATATCCACTTTACCACAGTTAAAAGTGGCCCTGGTGACCAGGTGACCAACGTGTCCAAATCCATTGACTCCAGCCTTCACCTTCACCACGGTGTCTCGGGGATGCATCTGACAACGCACGAGAAGATGCGGCTGTCTGTCGAACGGGAGGCGCAGAGAGCCCCTAGTGGAGAATTTAGCTCAGTCTGGATAGATAGACCAGACCACAGTGAGACAGGGGCAAAGAATGCAGTCTGCTCCTCGGGCTGGAACCCGAGCTGCCCTGGCCTGGCTACCCACCCATAGCCACCTTTGGGGTCTCACTGTGCACAAAACCACCTCATCCTAGTCAGAAATATGGGAGCAGAGTGGTGAGGGAAGCAAGGGCTGTTGTGCCCTTTTATTGTCTGGCTTAGTTCTATCTTTTCATCCCTACTTATATTTTCCATCCTTTGAAAACTCACTCTTTGCTCTGTCCTCTCACTTTTGTTCTTGGCATTGCTCGTCCACAGATCATGGAAGGATTTGTGAGTGAGGCATCTCTTCTCCCTCCACCTTCTTGGAGGCCCAGAACTTACTTTCACGAGGCCTGGAGATGGCAGAAGGATGACTTTTCAATTCTAAATTATTACAGTTTCTCCTGGATTTGGCTGGGAAAATGAGTTATCTGAAAACTAGTATTCACAGTCAAACGCTTATTCCCTGCACTTTCCAGTCCCCTGTGGAATCTGCTACACTTTCTTAAATTGCCTTTTGGTACAGGAGGCCCTTTTTCTTGGGGATATGTTGCAAGACCCCAGTGGATGCCTAAAACCATAGATAGTACCTAACCCTATATACACTATGTTTTTTCCTATGCATACATATCTACAATAAAGCTCAATTTATAAATTAGGCACAGTATGAGATTAAGAAGAAGAAGAATAAAATAGGACGATTGTAACAATATACTGAAATAAAAGCTATCCGAACATGGTCTCGCTCGCTCTCTCAAAACATCTTATTGTATGTAATATTTTTGGACTGCAGTTGACCTCAGGTAACTGAAAGCACGGATGGCGAAACTGTGGATAAGGGGGAAACTACTGTCCTTGGCTTCCTAGTGGCCCACCTCACCAAGTTAAAACAGCAGCAGATGGGAGAGCAGGAGCTCATGGGTTGAACGGAGATAGCTCCATGACTTTGAGCAAATTACTTCTCTCATGTAAGTGTCAATTTCAACATCTGTAAAATGGGGACAGTTTATTGCATCTCCCACATAGAATTGTTTTTGGTACGAATGAGAGGTGCATGTTAGGAGTTATTACAGTGCTTGCCACCTATAAGCTCTCCGTACACAGTAACTACTATTATTGTAGTCATTATTGTTATAAAATTCAGATTCCCACCATCCTCTGTATTTTTCTTTGGATTTTATCATAAAGACCGAGTCCATTTCTAATTATTGTGAGAATCAGCACACATTCTCCACCTTCTCTGTAATCAGGACACTGCATAAAAGAAGCCAGGCCTCCCCTCTCAAGAGCTGAATAAGCTTCTTACATTACAGGGTTTCTTTTTTTTTTTTTTTTTTT
>NW_016808195.1:705547-747092 GCF_001698545.2 Rhinopithecus bieti
GGGATGAATCCTGGATAGATTTTTCAACATGGATTCAATAAGATCAGCCACACTTAATCCAATAGCCCAGTTGGTATATCCTTTTAGCTTGATGACTTCATAGGCACTTTCAACCACCATCTTATGCACTTCCTTCCAATTTTCACTATCATTGTCAGTTCCCATTTCTGGATTCAATTCCTGGAGAGAAACACCTGCCACATTCACGCCACTCCACACAGCCACACTTGAGTCGCCATGTTCCCCCAAAATCCACCCATGGCAGCTGCTGGGATGAATGCCAAGTTTTTCAGCCATAAGGTAGCGAAATCTAGCAGAATCCAGATTACATCCACTTCCAATCACGCGGTGTTTGGGTAATCCACTTAGTTTCCAGGTAACATATGTAAGAATGTCCACTGGGTTGGAAACCACAATTATGATGCAATCAGGACTGTACTTGACAATCTGAGGAATAATGAATTTGAAGACATTAACATTTCTCTGCACCAGATTGAGTCGACTCTCCCCTTCTTGCTGACGGACTCCTGCAGTTACCACTACAATCTTAGAATTGGCAGTCACAGAATAATCTTTATCTGCCACAATTTTAGGCGTCTGAAGAAATAAGCTCCCATGCTGCAGATCCATCATTTCTCCTTTAAGCTTATCTTCCAAAACATCCACAAGAGCAAGTTCATCAGCCAGAGACTTTCCCAGAATGCTGATAGCACACGCCATACCAACTTGTCCAACACCCACTACAGTGATCTTATTGTTTGGGACTGTTGCCTCTTCTTCCGCAACTGGTGCAATGAGTTTTTCCTTAAGAGTTGCCATTTTGCACAGGAGAGGGAAGGCGCTGGAGACCTCCGTAACAGCAGCAGTGCGGAGAAGACAATGTCACATTACAGGGTTTCTGAAACACACTTGCCCTGTTGCAGTTACACAGAGGGGATGCTATTTCCTGCCCTTCCAGTTCCTATGTCTGCAGAACATACGAATATGGAATCACTTTTATAGGAACGTTCTTTGAAAGTGACAATGTCAAGAGCTGGGTGTGGTGGCTCACATCTGTAATCCCAGCACTTTTGGAGGCCGAGGCAGGTGGATCACCTGAAGTCGGTAATTCGAGACTAGCCTGGCCAAGATGGCAAAACCCCGTCTCTACTAAAAATACAAAATTAGCTGGGAGTGATAGTGCACACCTGCAATCCCAGCTACCTGGGAGACTGAGGCAGGAGAATCAATTGAACCCGGGGGTGTGGAGGTTGCAGTGAGCCGATCATGCCACTGCACTCTAGCCTGGGCAACAGAATAAGACTCTGTCTCAGAAAAATAAAAAATTTAAAAAAAGATAGTGGCAATGTCAAATAATTCCTCCTTTCCAAACTATCCCCACCACACATCTCTCCATCCCTGTGTGTAACCAGCACCTCCTCATCTTCTTCTACACACTCCCACACTGAATGTTCCAAGGGAGTCACAAGTCTCCAGTCTGTGGCAATCAGCACTGGGGTGGTGGAAGGGCCAGTAGCTCTGGGTTAGGCCTCAAACTGAAGCCTGTCTCTACCGTTGTGTAATCTTGAGCAAGTTCCTTAATCAGACTGAGCTGTCATTGTTTCATCTATAAAATGGGCTAATAATTATACCCACCCTATAGGGTTCTGAAGACTGAATAATTAGTGAAATCTCCTTGTCTCCTAAATCTGTGTTAATCTCCTTGATCAGACGCAGGCATCTAAGAGATGTTCAATACAGACTTGCTGTGAAGGGGAGCAAAGCTCGGGGACCTCCTGCTGAGGGCAATAATCCAAAACCTATGCCAAATTGAGAATGGAGCATTTATCTACATAAAAAGAGCTGGTGAAAAAAAAAAGAAAGAAAATGAAAGCCATTTTCTACCATTACCATTCTGAACTCTCTCTCCCCGGCTGCCCCTCAACAAGGCTGACACCAAAGCTGCCAGTAGACAGGACAGAAATGCTTGCCTGAAAAGAGACATAAGAAAAGTAACAAAAGACATTTATATGAATTTGGAACTCCTGGAGCAAACTGGGAGGGAAAGGGAGAGGGGCAGAGATGGGAATGGACAAGGAGGGGGTCAGGGAGACCCGCATCAATAGTTCTCCTCCATGCTTGGTGTCTGAATCAGCTCTGGCTGCTCTAACAAGGTACCATAGATCCGGTGGCTTATCAACAACAGAAATTTATTCCTCACAGTTCTGGAGGCTGGAAGCCTGAGATCAGGGTGCTGGTATGGTCAGGTTCTGGTGAGGGCTCTCTTCCAAGTTGCAGACAGATGCCTTCCTGTTGTGGCCTTACATGGGAGAAATATGGGGAGGAAGCTCTCTGGGGTCTCTTTTATAAGGGTATTAATCCCATTCATGAGGGCTCCACCCTTGTGACCTAATTACCTCCTAAAGGTCCCACCTCCTGATACCATCACTTTGCAGGATAGAGCTTCAACAAATGGATTTTAGGAGGACAATCACTCCATTGCACTTGGTATGGGTGATTTTTCTCTTATGGAATCATTGCCTCTGTGTGGTGCAAACAGAGGAGGCCACCAAGGGAAATGGAGCCCATGAGTCAGGGGAGGCCACAAGGAAGGTAGTGTCCCTGCCCTACAACAGGAATTGGGAGACTCCAAGGGAGGACTTTGAACTTCCAGGGTTATGGGAAAGGGATACAGGAGATAATCTCACCTGACTTTCAAGGAATAGGAAGGCCTCCTCCACCTGGCATCCAGGCTACCATATGTAGCCATTACAGGCAATAATACTGAACACATTCAGACCTTTTTTCATTGAGATTCTCAGAAAACATTCTTGTATGACCACAGTAAGCCCACCCAGCTGGGTGTCCTACAGGACATCTTCAAGTTGTACTGCTACCTGAAACGTTTCCCTGCTGTAAGGAGTCTTTGAGGGCTGGAATTTCGGGGTCATTTATGGCATGCCGGTAGACCTAGACTGAGAAGCAAGATAAGGGTTCATCTTGCTGGAACCTGGAGAGTGGCATGCCTTCAGCAGCAAAGACTAATCATTTAATTATACAGTATTCAGGCAATACAGATGCCAGGCAATGTGCTTAGCCTTCAGGATACAGAAAGACAAGAAAGCGCTCTGGTGAGAAGACAAGACACCCTAGAGACAGTATACCAGCATCATTCACTCTGTATCGGGGAAGCCCTGAGGGCTGCCAGTGTCAAGGAAGGTATGGGTCCCAGATGTGGCCTCCTCAGGGAGGAATGTGTCCCAGACTGAGCCAGAGAAGTGAGAGGTGACACAGAGCCATCCAGGGCTCCAGACATAACCTTAACCTGTCGTATCAGTTTGGATGTAGGAAAAGTTTCAATGCCCACCAGCGAAAGGACAGAACAAAGGGATGAGTCAGAAAGAAGAGGGCAAGGAAATCAGCGCCGAGAGGAGAGATGAAAGGGACTGCATGGAGCCTAATGGCCTAAGTGGTCCAATCTCAGTGTTTTACCATCTGATTCGCCAAGGCTGGAAATTGTCCCTGTTCTCTTGTAGAGTCTTTCATCCTGAGACACCTGTGCCTCTCTGCCAGCCGGCAGGTTCATCTACTGCTTAGGAAGGAAGGATCCAGTGTTGTGTGGCCTGTTTGTCCTAGGCTCAAAGAAACTCTGGCTGGAGAAATATCTGCACCTTCTTCCCTAATTTCCATTCTACCTCTAAAGGCTGAACACAAGGCTAAAAGTCAGAGAAGGAGGGGGCCCTGGTAGCTAATGCGATCCCCTTGTTTTGCACATGGAGAAACTGGAGTCCAGAAAGGCCATGACCTAGCTTCAAGGTCTACCAGCTACTAGTCCTCTTCTAGCTCCTTTCTCATCCCTATATTTTCGACCTTTGTCTCTCCCTCAATCTCTTTCTCTCTCTCTTTCTCTGATAACCAAAGAAATATCTGAGGCCAGGCATAATGACTCCTGCATGTAATCCCAGCAGTTTGGGAGGCTGAGGCAGGAGGATCACTTGAGCCCAAGGTTTTGAGTCCAGCCTGGGCAACTACAAAGAAGTTTTCAACTGGCCAGGCCTGGTGACACTGAGTAGTCCCAGCTACTCAGAAGACTGAGGCAGGAGAATCGCTTGAGCCCAGGAGTTTCAGGCTGCAGCAAGCTATGATCACATCACTGCACACTAGCCTGGATGACAGAGGGAGACCCTTTTCAAAGCAAACAAACAAACAAAAATGTTCATTGCAAAAAGAATTTTAAATACAATGTGAAAACGTTCACATAAACACATTCCAGAGATAATAGCTATGAACAGTTTGGTGTATACTCACCCAGATTTCCACATTTTATTTTTTTGTTGGCTGTAAATATACCAAAACACACACCCAGAGGTTTTTTTAGAGAAATCCAAAGCATTCTAAGCATTCTTTCCTGAAATTTGCTTTTTTGCTACTTAATTTTGTTATGGACATCATCCCATTATTGACAGCTTACCATTTTAATAAATGTATGGTTTTTTATTATGTAAATGCTACATGGTTTATTTCACAGTCCCCTATTGTTAAAATTTTAAATTATTTCCTATTTATGGAAAGCATTACTGCAATTTTTTATACTTTCATCTTTGCTCTCTTTCAAGAATACTTATGTAGGCTAAATTCCTGAATGTCAAATAGTTAGACCAAAAGTCATGCTTATTTTAGTCTTATTAGATAATGCCAGTTTTCCACCCAGAATTTACATCTCTGCCCAGAATGTATGACAATGTCTGTTTTCCCACACACTTGCCAAATTGAGCATAAGCACTTTTTAAAATATCTTCCACAAAAATATACCTAAAATATTTTAACATTTTGCTTTTTTTTTTTTTTTTTTCCTGAGACAGGGTCTCGCTCTGCCACCCAGGCTGGAGTGCAGTGGTGCAATCTTGGCTCACTGCCACCTACACCTCCCAGGTTCAAGCAATTCTCCGGCTTCAGCCTCTCAAGTATCTGGGATTACAGGCGTGCACCACCACGCCCAGCTAATTTTTGCATTTTAAGTAGAGATGGGGTTTTGCCACGTTGACCAGGCTGGTCTCCAACTCCTGATCTCAAGTGATCTGCCCACCTCGGCTTCTCAAAGTACTGGAATTACAGGTGCAAGCCACCGTCCCCAGTCTTATTTTGCTGCTTTTTATTTTGCATTATTTATTTTGTAAAGAAATTTCAGGCCAGGCTTGGTGGCTCACTCCCATAATCCCAGCACTTTGAAAGGCCAAAGTGGGCAGATCACTTGAGCCCAGTAGTTTGAGACCAGCCTGGGGCAACATGGTGAAACTCCATCTCTACCAAAAAAATACAAAAATTAGCTGGGTGCCATGGTGCGCACCTGTAGTTCAGCAACTCTGGAAGCTGAGGTGGGAGGATCACTTGAGCCCAGGAGGTGGAGGCTACAGTGAGCTGAGATCATGCCACTGCACTCCAATCTGGGCAATAGCGTGAGAGACTCTGTCTCAAAAAAAAAAAAAGTTACATTTCTCATTAATTCATTAGGTGTCAATTATACTTACTCTTGTTATTTGTTTATTCATATGACTTAGTTTTCTATTGAGTTTTCTCTTATTTATTTGAAAGACAGCTTTGTGTATTAGAAATATCATTCCTTGGCCAGGCTGACGCTTGTAATCCCAGTACTTTGGGAGGCCAAGGCGGGTGGATCACCTGAGGTGAGGAGTTTGAGACCAGCCTGGTCAACATGGCAAAACCCCGTCTCTACTACAAATACAAAAAAAATAGCTGGGCATGGTGGCAGGCGCCTGTAATCCCAGCAAGCTGAGGCCGGAGAATCACTTGAACCCAGGAGGCGGAAGTGTAGTGAGCCAAGATCACGCCATTGCACTCCAGCCTGGGCAACAAGAGCAAAACTCCATCTCAAAAAAAAAAAAAAAGAAAAGAAAAGAAATATCATTCCTTTTATTGTCATTTGAATTACATGTATTTCTCTCAATTCTTCTTTTGTTTTGAAGTTTGCAGCCTTATAAAATGTCTAGACAAATTCATCAATACACTTATTTACAAATCCTGGACTTTTAGCTGTGCTTAAAATGGTCTTTCCTATTTCATACTTATAAAAATATGTACCTATATCCTCTTTTAATACTTTAACAATTTTTCTATATTTAAAATATTGGATCTGCCTAAGTTTATTTTAATGTAAGAAATAAAGTGGAGATCCAGCCTTATTTCTTTCTTAAATAGCTATCCTGTTGCCCCAACACCACTTACAGTCTGTTTTTTCCAAAAAGCATTGAAATGGCATATCAAATTCTCATGGTATTTGGTTCTCTTTCTAAACTATGTAATTTCATTGATCTTTCTTCTGCCTTCTTCTGTACTTCCTGCCCCAGGATTTTTTTAAATTACTATATTCTATGACAGGTTTTAATATTTATAGAGCTGAGTTTACCCATTTTCCTCATACCCACCCTTACCATTCCTCTTTATTTCCATTGATCTGGATACTTTTCTCATAGTTATTCTTCCAAATTCCATATTCTTCCATAAATTTGGTTTTGGATCATTTAACTCTCTACACAACAACAACAACAACAACAACAAATACCTGTTGGGTATTAATTAGACTGTTTGGAATTTTCAGATTAATTTGGGGAAAACTGAAGTTATCTTGGATAGAGACTCCCTGTACAAAAGCAATCTATGTATCTCCATTTATAGATGTCTTCTTTTATGACCCTTTATAAAGTTTTATAGCTTCTTCACAGTAAGTCCCACCAATGCTCAGTTTCTAAAAGTGTTCTGCAGGGAAAGTGCTATTTCCAATGAGGTCAAAGCATGGAACAAACTCAGTCTGGCATCAAAGATGGAACCTTAGTGCTGCAGAAACTATTTCATCCCATCTGCTTTCAACTCTGGGCTTAAGCCAAAAGGTAGCTCCCCTACTGGAAGTTGGAATGGGTCGATCAGTTAGTCAGTGCTAATCAACGGGCACTGACTGCATACCGAGGCCTGTGCTACAAGGGCAAGACACAGACCTCATTTTTAAGGAGCTTTTACAGTTCTCAAAGAGTTAAGAGGCACACCCCCTAACAATGGCACTTTAGATTAACCCATGTACTATGGACTTTGATGGTAAATAAAAAAGAAGAAGTCTGGAGCAGTCAGAAAGGGTTTGGGGAGGAGATGGAAACTGAGCTGGGTATTGGCACATGAATGTCATTTAGGTACGTAAAGAAGAGAAAGGAATCAAATACAGGCAACAGCCATTTATTCAGCATCTATTATGAACCTGATACTGAGTCAGGCACATGAAAAGGAGGTTATGTGCTCAACAAGTATTTTTACACATTCACTATAAGACAAGCTCTACGTTGGGTGCTAGAGAAAACAAGATGAGTAAGATTGACCCTGGCCTTAAGGAGCTTGTGAACAAGGAAGACAAACCCTTAAATAAGTTCAACCGTTATGATGGAAATCTGTAGAGAGAAGAGCAGAGACTCTTAAGCTGGGGGCCGTGTACTTCCTGGACATCTGTGGATGAGATTCAGCAGGACTGTGAGCCCCTGAAATTATATGGCACTGAATTATCTGCTTAACCAGTATTGTTAAGTTATAGGTGGCACAAAATCCCTGGCTTCTAGATACTTGCATCTTAATAGCCAGATAAAATATATGTGAAGATGTCATTACTTCTAGGAGTCGTCATTTGTAGAAGCAAAATAATATTAGTTTAATAAAAAGTTTAAAAATGTAAAAAAACTTTCAAAAAAGCCTAAGTACCTAGTTCCGGCCTTCCCCATCCCATAAGTATTCTAAGAGTTTAGAAATAATATTGTGTATTATAGAAACTAATTTGAGGCCAGGAAGATTAGTGTTTCAATCATAACTCTACCACTTTAATATCTGTGTCATATTGGGTGAGTTCCATACACTCACGGCTTCCATTTCCACATTTGTAAATTGGGAGTTACAGAACCCAAGGCATTACATGAGGCACCCCCATGTTATTGTGAAGATGAAAATATTAATAGGTCAGGTGTGTAAGTCATCTGGATCTTAGCGGGTCTTCTTGGGCTGTTCATTCCTTCCCTCTGCTTTCACACTTCAGAGGAAAGTGGTTATGAGAAGAAAGAATGTGAACCAGGCCTGGAAAGGATGGAGAGAAAAGGGCATCTCAGGCCAGTGTGGACAGTGTGAATAAAAGGAAAGGGGCCAGAAAAGTCAATGCTGTTGCAGAGAATCAGTCCGTTGCAGCCACATTGAACAGGTCTTGTATTCTAATCTAAGCAGTTTGAACTTTATCCTATAAACTAGAGGAGCCACTGGAGGATCGGGGCCAAGAGAGTCAACCCCATAGTGAGGTGGCTCTCAGCCCAGCCTTTGCTCACCCATGAATCCCAAGATACACACAAAAACAGTTCTTAAAAGTAAAATTGTAATGTGAGCTAAGGCAATACTTCTCACCTCAGGATCTTGTTAAAAAAGTAGATTTTGAAACTGGACAATGCAGTGCTTGTAGTTCCAACTACTCAGGAGGCTGAAGCAGGAGGATAGCTTGAACCCAGCGATCAAGGCCAGGCTGGCCCGGGCAAAAAAGCAAAACCCCGCCTTAAAAAAAAAAAAAAAAAAAAAAAACAGATCCTGATGCACTGGATCGGAGATTCTGCATGTCTAACCAGCACTCAGGTGCTGCTTATCCATGAACCTCATTTTGCATAGCCAGAGGCTAATGTATTTTGGTTTTATTATTTTTATCACTATTATTCATGCAACACCTGTTAGCTGAGTGCCTTTCACGTGTCAGGCACTGTGCTAGGTAGGCCTCGGGCAGAGAAAGAAGAGTCAGACATGAACTCTCTTTTCTATTCATTCACAGTCAAATCAGAGGAGATGAGATATAGACCTAAGCAATTGTAATCCAAGGTCGAAAGAGATAAATGCCACATTTTAGTTTCAGAAAAAGTGCTGTGACAATTCAGTGTTCCCAGTTAAGGGAGAAATTCCCTAGTGTTTAAGGAAATGAATAAATGCTCCTTTTCCTTATTATTAAACGAGTAAAAACCTACGCTTCAAAATTGGATTTTAATTACAGTCCACCACATACTACGCATGTGACCTTGTTAACCTCTTAAGCCTTAATTTCCTCATCTGTAAAATGAAATACATAGTAGCAGGGCTGTTGGAGAATTAACAATAGAGAATGTTTGTAAATGTGGTACCTTAATAACTGGTTTGGGAATGGAGTCGTTGTAAAAGGTGACTCTGGTGATTTTTATTGTTTTCAGCATTTGTTTTAAAACTTAACATGGCTCTATTGGCCCAAAGATATTGTATTAATTGGACAAGTTTATGATCTCATTCCAGGGTTAAGTGGCAAATAAAACTGGAAAAACCTTGAAGGGAATTTCCAAATCCAAGGAAACCTTTCACAAAGCTGGTGCTGAAAGAAGCAGCAACTATTGTAAATTTTTCCAGTTTTTACTGGACCAAATTGTTTCAGCTGAGGAAATGTGGTTTGGCTGACGGTGTAGCCAAGTGCCCCTAATAACAGCCGTGCTGCAGAGGAGTTCCACTCCATTTACAAGAGGATCGAAACAGTTTCTCCACCCACTGACTCCCCTGAGGTCACTGGCTTGTTTGACACTGACTGTGAAATAAATCAAATCAAATTTATAATCCCAGAGTCCCAGAACGTCAGGGCCCGGAGGAATGTTAGAAACCACCCAGCCCATGGCTGGCATTTTGTGGACCAGATAAATGATGCTTTAGGTCCCCACACCATGCCGCAGTCTCTGAGCCTGTTCATTGCCTCATTTCTTCAGCCAATATTGAGTGAAGGCCAATGGATTTAAGAATATGTAAAGACAGTGCTTTGGGAAGCCGAGGCGGGTGGATCACTTGAGGTCAGGAGTTCAAGACCAACCTGGTCAACATGATGAAAGCCTGTCTCTACCAAAAAATACAAAAAGTAGCCGGGTGTGGTGGCACGCACCTATAGTCCCAAGTACTCAGGAAGCTGAGGCAGGAGAATCACTTGAATCTCGGAGGTGGAAGTTACAGTGAGCCGAGATCGCACCACTCTGCTCCAGCCTTGGCAACAGAGTAAGACCTTGTCTCAAAGAAAAAAGAATATGTAAAGACTAAAAAGATTCCTCCACTTATGCCCTACAATAAGACGATAGGGACAGGGGACTACAGGCACACCAGTAACTAACGAGGGGGTTACTGGGCTTAATAACAAAAGATTTCACTTAAAAACTCTCTTTCTCAGGGACCTCAGACTGGTGCTGCCATCTGTCTGAGTGGTGCTGCCATCCGTCTGATTTCATTTCAAACCTCTCAAATCATCTGATTTCATTTTCATTTCAAATCTCTCAAATCATCTGATTTCATTTTAAACCTCTCATTCTCTCACCTGTGAGGGACCTCACACTGGTGCTGCCGTCTACCCATTTCTTCATCTGTAAAGTAGGGATAAGCCCACACTGCTCAGGGAGCTATTGTCGGGATTAAATGAAATAGGATCTAAGAAAGTTGGCGGCACATAACAAGGACCCAATACGCACAGCATCTTTTGGCTTGTTTTTCAGCTTTTATTTTCTTTTCTTTCTTTCTTTTTTTTTTTTTCTTTTGAGACAAGGTCTCACTCTGTTGCCCAGGCTGGAATGTAGTGGTGCGATCATAGCTCACTTCAGCCTCAACCTCCCGAGCTCAAGCGATCCTTCCACCTCAGCCTCCCCAGTAGCTGGTCCACAGGTGTGGGGGCCACGCCACCTGGCTAATTTTTTTTTTTTTTCCTTTTGGCTTGTTTGGTTTTAGCTTTTTTTTTTTTTTTTTTTTTTTTTTTTTTTTTTTTTTTTTTTTTTTTGAGACAACGTCTATGTTGCCTGGGTTGTTCTCAAACTCCTGGACTCGTGCAATCCTCCTGCTTCAGCCTTCCAAAGTCCTGGGATTATAGCCATGAGTCATTGCACCTGGCCTGTCTTTTAGCTTTCAGATAACATTCATTGGATTTTCCCCAGTTACAGAAGGAATTTGTGTTCATGGAGAACATTTTGGAAAATACCGAAAAGCACAGAGAAGGAAAATTCACCCATAATTCCCCTGCACTCAAAGATAAGCACAGTTGACATTCCAGTGCACACCCTCCCAGACCTTTCTATACATGAGCATTGAGACTTGACAGTGAATAAACAACAACAACAAATACACACACATATATATATATATATATATATATATATATCCACACACATAAGTATGTATATTTTGTTTTCCTGTGAGATGCATTGTGGTGATTGTGGTGATTAAGAGCCTCTGTTACAGCTGCCTGGATTTAAATTCTAACTCTGTTACCTACTGGCTCTGTGGCCCTCGGCAACTTATCTATCAAAATTGAATTTCTGTTCCCCCATGTGTAAGAATCGTGGCCCCCAGGCCGGTGATGCAGGTTGGACACAGTCATCAAGAATTGTTGCAAATGACAGTACGAATGGTTCCTTCTAGAACACAGTCATGAGGCGCTGCCCTGGGAACAGTGGCTGTTGAAGGAGTAACTGGCCCAACAGCAGTTAAGTGCTTAGCCCATTGCCTGGCACAGAGTTAGAGCTTGTTAAATGGCAGCCACTATTCTATAGACATGCCCTGAGGTTTTGATGAGCGGAGGTTCACAGAGGGTTGAGACCTCCAGTGTTCATTGTTTACTGTTCACATTTGCTGAATGGCACCTGCTGTTGATGAACTGCTGGGGCCATGTCCAGCCAAAAAATGTTTTTCCCTGTGTATATCCTGCTCAATGTGAGTCTTTGATCCTTGCACTTCTCAGTCCCTCTAAATCGCCCTTGGGCACTCAAAGCCCAAGTGACGTGGGTGGACTCACGGTAACATTGTTCCTCAATTTATCCTTCCTCCCCTCACCACCCCACCCCGGAAAAAAAAAGAATAAAATAATAGAAATGCCTCCCACATGTGCTTTCCCAGGGCTGCACCTACACAGCAGGTGAAATTCACTATGGATTTGGGTGGTATGCAAGACTGAAACGACATCTAGAGATAGCACAAGACACTGTGAGTCACATACTCAGTCAGGCCATCACTGAGCAAATATCTGTTCAGCACTTACTACGTGTGCCAGGGGCTGGGCTCTCCAGAGACAAAGTGGTTCCCTGTTCACTTCTCTTTCAATACTTTAGGTTCCTCAGAGAGGAGTGCCTCTCGGTTTAGGGACAAAATGTCTTCAGCACCTCTCAACCACTGCTAATCTCCCTTTTTGAGAAAGAGGGAGCAGGCCTCATTCACACCACAGTCTGGAGCTATCCAGGAGGTACAAACATTGTTTTGTTTTCATCTTATTTTCTCCACCATGATGTTTTATTTATAGCAAATGATGCAAGTTTTAAAATAGTGATAGAAAGCTCAAAAGAATGGAGATACCAAAGGCTATTTGATGCAAAGGAAAGCGCTAAATAAATGGTGGTCCAGGTGGCAGAATGATGAATTCTTAGCAAGCTTTAGACCTGGGATGAGTGAGTCTCAACCCTTTGAGGGTTACTGATCCCTTTAAGACCATGAAGACAGCTATAGAATCTCACCAAGGAAAATACAGGAATGTTGCCCACAATTTTAGCAGGTTCAGGAGCCATGTGGAGCCCATGACTCAGCTGGTATTGGAAAGAGCAGTAGGGTAAGTCTCAATGCCTAGACAGCACAAAGACCTCATCCTCTTCACCACCTTCCTCATCTCGGTAGCGGTGGTACTGGTGGTAACAGCAGCACTGGCAGTTGTAATAGTAGCAGCACTCAAAGCAGTCATCATAGCTATACTTATTAAATGCTTTCAATGTGCCAGGTACTTACCAAGCCTGAGCTTACCTCATCCATACAGAAAAGAATTATTACCATCCCCATTTTCCAGGAAACCAAGCCTCACCGAACTTAAGGATCTTCTCCAAGTTTACCCAGCTGAGAATGCCAGGGCTAGGGTTTGAACCCAGATCTACCTACCCGTGATGTCTGAGCAGGTCCTTAACCACTAAACTCCACTGCCTCAATAAATATTTAATGAAGCAAATGAATGGCAACTTGAACAGGTCTTGGTGGCCACTCTGCCATTCACTAGGTGAGTGACCTTGAGTGAGTCACTCCCCTCACCCTCTCTGACCCTCCATTAAGGAAGGAGGCTTCCCAGTCCTGGCAAGCCATGATTTCAAGAGGCAGGGCAAGAAGCATCGGGAACATTCCATGAGCAAGAGAAGCGGAGGCAGGCTCAGGGCCAGGTTCGGGAACATGCACAGGGGGTTAATGGCATTGTTAAAGAGCCCAGCACAGCCCTGACTTCCAGCACAGAGTGTCCGGGCCTTGCAGGAACCCACACTTCCCGTTGTATTTACTCCCCTCTCCCAGCAGCTTCACCCACCACACTCTTCTCCAATGACAGGTCTGTTTGGCTGCCCAGGGGAAAAGATCCCTGTCACACATCCTCTTACATGCCTAACAGGCTCAGCATCTTGTCACTTAACGACAGCTTATTGGTTTCCACGAGGGCAGGCCAGTGCAGCAAACTGGACCCCCCTAATCCCAGCAGCTACTGTGCTGGTGGAGGAAGAAGGAGGAAGGAGGGGGCCGAAAATTTTGTGGAATCCGTGGCAGCCTGGCGGTCCAGTCCCTGACCCACACTGCCCCGCTGTGGTGAGAGTCTAGGGAAGCAGGCACGCCCCAGCAGGGATGGCAAGGCTTTGGTCTCTGACTTCATGAGGACTCTGAATTTTTTTTGTTTTTGTTTTTGTTTTGAGACAGCCCAGGCTGTAGAGCAATGGAGCAATCTCAGCTCGCTGCAACTTCCACCTCCTGGGTTCAGGAGCATTTCGGCTAATTTTTGTATTTTTAGTAAAGACAGGGTTTCACCATGTTGGCCAGGCTGGTCTCAAACTCCTGACCTTAGGTAATTTGCCCACCTTGGCCTCCCAAAGTGCCGGATTACAGGTGTGAGCCACCATACCCGGCCAGAACTCTGAATTTTAAGACTGAAAAAGATCCAGCTCACACCACTCAATTAAAGAAGGAAAATAGGCACAAAATTGGAAAGCAGTTTACCCAAAATAATACATGGAGTTAGTAAAATAGGTCCCAAATATGTTTCCTAAAATTAGATTTCCAGTAATCAGGGATTTACAGGGACAATAATTATTATTTAGTTAATTACTGTTCATGCAGTTGACTGCGTGGCAGACATCTGGGATCCAGAGTGCTCATAAGGACTCTACATGTTTTTACCTTGCTTAATCCTCACAACAATCAGAGAGGTTAGTACTATTATTAGCCCAACTTACTGATGAGGAACTAAGGCTTAGGAACAATATGAAACTGGCCCAAGGTCACATGGCCAAAACCAGGATTCTATCCCAGGGAGTCCCATTCCAATAAAAAAGGAGACTCCCTGTCAGAAGTTACTGAGAACTTGTTCAGGGTGCCCTCCTTTGCAGGAGGACAAAATAAAATGAAATGCAGATGGAATAAGAGAGCAAGATCAGTGTTTACCTACCAAACAAGTGAGGAGTAAAAAGGCTGAAAGAGCCCAAAGCTGGGGAGTTGTAGGGAAAATGTCAGACTCAGGAACAGTTGATAGGTGGGTAAATTAGTACAACCAGTTCAGAAGGCAATTTGGCTGTCAGTGCTTAAAAGTGAAAATGACCCAGTGATTCCTTATGTGGAATTTATTGCACAGAAACACTCAAATGTGCATGCAAAAAGTGAATGCATGTGGCTTTTCATCACTGCAGTCCATAATACCCAAAAATTGGAAATCACCTATAGAGAAGGCATTAAATAAAACTACCATCTATCTGGACAGTAGGATGTAATGCAGCCCTTGTGGGGCGGGGAGAGAAGTGAAATAGCACCACGTACTTTGACAGGGAAATATCTTTTACATACTCTAAGCAAACAGAGCAATTTGGGGAAAGGAATGTGCAGTATGACCCTGTTTTTTAAAACCTGGAAGGATTCAAAATAAAACTGTTAACTCTGATCCCTTCTGCTTAAGTGGAGTATTTTTACTCTAGACTTAACAGACTTTTTGTGATATGTATTTTTTAAATTCAGCATGGATTGCTTTTGAAATAAAAAATATATACAAATCTGGAAGGGAAAAGAAAAGAAATGAAGATATAGCTCCTTCCCAGAAGGAATTTACAATCTGGGTGACGAACCAGGATTCAGCCAGCCCTGGGATGGTTTAACATGAAAAAGCAAATAATAAAATAACAAAATACGATCTGCTTGTATGAATTCTATGGGGTGCAGAATAAAGAAGTCCATCTGAGTTAGGTGGGGCTAAGCAGAGCTGCGTTCCTGGAGAAGAATGGGCCAGGATATAAAGTATATTTAGAAAATGGTCACTACTTATTATTTTCAAGATGCCAGACTCTGTGTCAAGTATTTTACATGGATATTTTCATGTATTCACCATAATTCTATGATACAGATATTGTCACCATTTTACAGATGGGAAAATTGAGGCTGAGACGGCTAATTAACTCTTCTAAAGCTGAACAGCCAATAACTCAAGAGGGGTTTCAATATGGGTCTGTGTCATCCCAAGTTCTGGGTTCCAGCCACTTGACCACACTACCTAACCATAATGAGCCAAGGGCAAAGAATGGCCCTTGGCTGCTTCTTCTCAGAGGAATAAACAGTGTAACAAGCCCAGACCCAAATTTGGCAGTAAATGCCCATAAGAAAAGTTGGCATCACCCCCTCACCTTTGGCTGAACACTTCTCAAGGCCATGGTCCTTGGAGGGTACTTTGTAAGAAAATGAAGGCAAAAATCTAGCTCATCATTGTCCCTGACAAGGTGCTTCCAGTGTGATGGACGTGAAGAACAACCAAAAAACATATGCCACACGGACATGGGGGAAAGTGAAATGTATGCCCCCTTCCTAATGCTTCATTTGCTCTATTGAATGGCCTGTTAGCTGCCATGGTGCAACACCACACCCCAAACTCATCTCTGTATTCCCACAGCTTGTCCTCTTAGGAGCTTAGTGTTTGTGGGATGGATGAATGAATGAACACATGAATGAACATATAAGAATTTAAATAACTATGACTACCATATGCTGGTCTCTTGATCCAAAACAATGGGACCAACAACAGTACCTTCCTCACTGGTACCTTCCAATTATAATTATTAAATAAGCTAGTGGTGTGAAGAGTTAGCACAGGACCTGCAGAGCACACACACAAGATAAATGGTGGCTATGATGAATCTTAGCTATTAGTATTATTGATATTCGTGCAACCTTTAAAAGAGCCAGTTTCTCAGGTTGCGTCCTCATTAATCCATTTATTGCCTATTTCACAACCACCTTCAACAGGGTTGGCACCAAACGAAGTTACAAGTTTGTCCTCAACAAACATGCTTTCCTGCTCTAGATCCTGTCCATGGTTTTACCATGTTGGCCAGGATGGTCTCGAACTCCTGGTCTCAAGCTATCCTCCTGCCTTGGCCTCCCAAAGTGCTGGGATTACAGACGTGAACCACCATGTCTGGCCCTCTCCAAAATTTATTCCCCAGTGTCCCATTTTGTCAAGGCCAGTTTCCTATGTTCTTCAGACTCACTGACAGAAATAAGCCCATCCCTGTGGACAGAGACAACTCCCCGCATCAGGGAATAACTAGGTGTTCATATACCATAGTTGCATTTCAGCTGGGGCCTTCTGTACAGAGTCTTAATCCAAAAGAGTAGCTCCAGTGGTGAAACCCCAAACTAATGGTGTGAATCTTGTCACAAAACAGGCCACAAGATAGTGCCCTCCCTTGTCTCACCTAGACCAAACCTAGAAAGTATCCCACTGCCACATTTCCCCCCGACCTGAAAAGAGGTCAGTACTTACACTTGGCGCTTACATCCAGGTATGGATAACCCTCTTTCTAAGTTGAATTCCTGACTGACTGAGTCCTGCACCAGGAGCCCAGTCATTGACCCCCAGTAGCCACCACTGAGTTACTGCGCAGAGAATTAGGAGTCAGGCTCCTATATTTCTTCTTCTTGATTATTTCAGGTTTGAAACAGGCCAAATCTCAAATAATCAAGAAAGTGAAATGCTACAGAGAGGAAATGCAAGAGCAATCCAAAATCAAAGATGGGAATCCATGTGGCATCTGTGCCAACCACCTCAGGGATTTTCAGCTACTCTCTGGGTCTCGGTGTCTCCACTTGCAAACTGGTTGGACTTGGCAGTTGCTAAGATCCCTCCCATTCAGATACACTCTAAGAGTGTTGACTCTTCTTTTAACAAATAAATTCAGTGATGATCCCACAGACCAGGCCCTTGGGAAGCTCAGTCTGAGAAGTAGAACACAAAATATGCCACAAGCCAGGTGGCAGGGACAGAGCGTTAGAAGGTACAAAATGTTCTACAAAGTATTCCTTTTTCTTAAGATATTTAAATTTGTATATACAAGAGGAAAAATCTGAAAGTATAGATACCAAAATATGGTATTTTGGCACTGCAGAGTTATATGTGCTTTTAAAATAGTTTTCTTTTGCATTTTATATTTTCTTATCTTTACACAGATTATTAATTGCATCTTCTTTTTTTTTTAAAAAACACATTTTTATTCAAATAGAATTTAGTTTAAATCCCAGATATATGACAAGCATGCTGTGTGACCTGGGGCAAGTCATTTAACCTCTCCAAGTTTCAGCTGACTTATATTTAAAATGGAAATTGTTTTGAATGTTGCCATAGAATGTTTTGGGATCTCAAATTCAGAGGGGTGAGTTAATCATGTTTCTTATTCGTAACATCTCATCATCATGAGTCTATGCCAGGCCTGTCTCATTATATTGATTTATTTCCTTTTATTCCCATTCCCATTTCCCTCTGCTTCCACCCCTAGGCATTCTGTCTTTAATATGTTTTTGTTAATTTGAATGTGTTTTTGCAAAATGCATGTGGTTGTTTGGTGAACTACTTAAATGGCATTATGTCATAAACCTCATTCTATTTCCTACTTTTTTCACAAAGAACCATGTATTTCAGATCTTTCCATGTGGTCATGTGGACATGTCACCCCGGGCCTCTAAATGCTGCATAATATCTAAGAATGCATCTACCCCATTCTACTTTTCCCAGGAAGGGACATCCAGGTTGTCTCCCACCTCCTGTCACTACAAACAATATTGCCATGAGCCCCCTCATATATGAGCCTTATGGACTTGTGTGAAAATTCATTGAGATCTGTGACCTGGAGCAAAATGGCTGGGTCACAAGGTGTATGTATAGTTAATTAGACCAAGTGCTACCAGAATCATCTCTAGGATGTGTGTACGGCCTGTGCTCCCACCAGCCATGTACAAAGCTCCTCGCGTCCCCACACCCCACACCCCTGTGTAACTTGGAAGTATCCAGCTTCCTAATTTTTGCCAGCCTATCAGATATGTCCCTTTGTGGTTTTCATTTTCATTGTTGTTTTTTTAGAGAATGGGTCTTACTCTGACAGCCAGGCTGGAGCGCAGTGCCACGATCATAGTTCACTGCAGCCTTGAACTCTTGGGCTCAAGGGATCCTCCTGCCTCAACCTCCCAAGTAGCTAGGACTACAGGCACGCACCAACACGCCTGGTTAATGCTTAATTCTTTTGTAGAGACGGGATCCCCCTGTGCTGCCCAGGCAGAGCTCAAACCCTTGGGCTCAAGTGATCCTCCTGCCTTGGTCTCCCAAAGTGCTGGGATTACAGGCATGAGTCACTGCACTCGGCCTCTTTGTGGTTTTTATTTGACTGCCTAATATTTTGATTATCTTTTCATATGTTCATTAGCCCTTGAGTTTCCTATTTTGTAAATTTCCTGCTAATTTCCATTGCCCACGTTTCTACTGGGAACACTTTTTCTTGCTGATTTGTAAGAGTTCCTTGCATATTCTAAATATCAATCGCTTGACTGCTTTGGACATTGTAAATATCTTCTCAGATTCTTGCCTCATGATTCGTCCTTTTGAAGTATTGTTTTTCTTCACCCCTAGATCAAAAAAATAGTCTTTTATGTTGTCCTCTTTTACCTTTAAAACTTTACCTTTCACATTTAGGTCTTTAATACACCTTCTACTTTCCACGGAAATAAGTCGGCATCTACCTCATGACGTTTTGTGAAGGATAAACTAATATCGGGAAAGCACCTAGCACAATGCCTGACCCAAAAGAGATGTGCAATTGTGGGCGATTATTGTTACCACTTTGATAGACGGTGCCAAGTGCTAGCAGAAGAAATTATAGGAGCTTAGATGCTGTTCAACTAGATCAAGAAAGGTTTCATGGACAAAGGCGAAGTTATTGAGGCTGGCCCTAAAAATGAATGTAGGATTCATTCATTTTGAAATGGAAAGGGAAGTATTCCGGGCCGAGGAACTGGCTCGGGGAAAGGCCTGGCGGCAGAAACGCTGCGGGTTGACAATGTTGAGGAGCATATTGGGGCGAGAGCTTGACTACTCACAAATTGCTGTCTTTCTGCCCGTGCCCACCCCCCTCCCCACTGCAGGCTCCTTGTTCTCCACCCTGAAGCCCCCCGACGCCGTGTTCAAGGTGGTGTTCTGGCTGGGCTACTTCAACAGCTGCCTCAACCCCATCATCTACCCATGCTCCAGCAAGGAGTTCAAGCGCGCTTTCGTGCGCATCCTCGGGTGCCAGTGCCGCGGCCGCCGCCGCCGCCGCCGCCGCCGTCGCCTGGGCGGCTGCGCCTGGAGCGCTCGCAGTCGCGCAAGACTCGCTGGACGACCAGCGGCAGCTGCCTGAGCGGGCAGCCAGCGGACCCTGCCCTCGGCCTCGGCCGAGCCGGGCTACCTGGGCCCGCGGCGCGCCGTCCGCCGGAGTCGAGCTAGTAGCGCACCAATTCCCCGAGTAGGAGGCGCCCGGTCAGCACCTCCACTAGAGCCTACTGCCACGCGCCCTGACTGCCCCCGGCCGCCGACACACTGGCCCGCCTACGATCGGGCCAGCTCTTCACCTTCAAGCTCCGGCAGAGCCCAAAGCACACACAACCTCATCCCACCACCGGAACAGACGGACAGGGGCAGCCAGCAACGGAGGCTGCTGAGCCAGCCGGCCCGACGGTGGCCAACGGGCGCCGAGCTTAACAAGCAACATCCCTGCGCGCCCCAGGCAGTTTTAGGCCCCCCGTTCGCGCAGTCTTCCTCTTCCCTGGAGGAAATAACATCGTGGGGGGAGGGGAGGGCGGGGCGGAGGTTGGGGAGCGTCCACGCCGGGTAGACGCGCGCCCCAAGGGGAACCGGGGGGGAGGGCCGGGGAGAGGGGCAGCTGCTTTTCTGGCAGGGGCATGGGTGCCAGGTACCACGCGGAGAGCCGGGCCGAGCATGCTGAGAGCCTGGGGGACCCGACGCCGCCGGGATTTACCTCTCTCTCCCTCTGTGTATATATAAACGAGTCCCTCTCTACTTGTATTTAACCGTGGGTGCAAGTGAGTGTGTCTGTGCGGTGTGCGTGTGTTCCGCATGTGTGCGCGCGTGGGGCCGCCCGGTGGGGGGCGGAGCGAGTGTGCGCCCAGGAGGCAGCCGAGGGCGTTGTGTGTGTCGTGACTTCGTACCTCTCAAGCCCCTCCTTGTACTTCACTGAAGGATGGCACTTTGGTGGGGTTGGAAACAAAGTCGACATTAAAGGTCATTTCTCCTGTGCGGCTTTGAGTGGTTTGTGGACAAGCGGCAGGCCGAGCCTTGTGTTTCCTCTTCTTCTGCTTCGGATTTGACCCCGTCCTAGGTCTTGGGCTCCTTCTTCGCTTTCCTTTCCCCTGCCCTTCAGTCTCCACCCCAGAAGAGCCGCTCTCACCACGTCCCGAGGACAATTAGCGCTGGCTCCCCTAGGTCCCATTTATGCCTTTGTGGTTAGTGACCTAAGGGGCTGCACCAATCTGGCCCTGTGGCTGAACGTGACACCCTGGACTTGCCTAATAAATCCTGCTTACCCGCTTTTGACCCTTAGCAGAATCTGAATCTTCCCGCGGCTCCTTCCTGCTGTGACCAACACTGAGCAATGTCTGGCTTGGTCCTAATCCCTAGAACCCCAACCCTAGCTGGGGTTCCCGGGCCAGTCCCCTAAATGGGCCTATTTCCTGAGAGGATAAAGCCCAGGCAGACAGAGGGGCTGGTTCCCTTCCCCTTCCCTTTGCATCCCCAGGCCAACACTCCACTGATTGTTTGCCTGTGCCCACAGAACTTGAAAAGACATCCAAACTGCAGACATTTCTGGATAAGGTATGGATCCTTGGGGCCCAGCAGCACACAGGAGCACAAGAACCCTCCCAAGCTTTGCTAACTTGTGACCCTGCCTGGGAAAAAGCACTGAGGAAGGTCACACAGAAAGGTGGAGCATTCTTTGGAGTCAATAACTTGGGTTCTAGTCTCAGTCCTACTACTGATTTATTGTATGAAGAGCAGAGTTACATCCCCTCTCTGGATCTTGGTTCCCCGTCTGTGTAATGGTGGAGTTGATTCTAAGGTCTTTGCTGCCTCTGAAAGCCCCGAGTTTGAAAAGAGAATAAAGGACAGTGAGTAAAATATGAAACATTTTTCTTCAGAGATTCAGAAAAGCCTAGGAGGAATGCTCTTCCCACATTCCATCCCTTTTTCTCTTTCTACTTTGCTTTTCTAAGTTGAGCTTCATAATTTTGCAAATGGCAAGGACCTCTTCCAATAATATTAGCACATCGACCATTCATTCTGTAGGTGATTGAGAGAGAAAATACTTAAAGGGGAAAGAGCCAGTGATTGATGTAGTTGAAAAGTGTAGGGGTGTCAGGTATGTCTGGATCCAGGGGCACAAACAAGATTGTCAAGCTACTCACAGTCTCTTTCTCCTTCCTGTAGCTTCCATCTTTTAGTTCTGCTTATCTTTGTATATTGCCCTAGTTTCCTTATTGAAAATGCCTTCCTCACGACATTCTTACAACTTGATACCCCCAAAAGGAGAAACAAGATTGTCCAGCAGTTCTGTCAAAAAATGAAAAAGAAAAAGAAAATCAGCTGGGCGCAGTGGCTCACACCTGTAATCCCAGCACTTTGGGAGGCCGAGACAGGTGGATCACCTGAGGTCAGGAGTTCAAGACCAGCCTGGCCAACATGGTGAAACTCCGATTCTACTAAAAATACAAAAAATTAGCTGGGCATGATGGTGGGCACCTGTAATCCCAGCTATTCGGGAGGCTGAGGCAGGAGAATCGCTTGAACTCAGGAGGCGGAGGTTGCAGTGGGCCAAAATCGCACCATTGCACTCCAACCTGGGTGACAAGAGCAAGACTTCATCAGGAAAAAAAAAAAAAAATCCTAGGAAGCCAGAGATTCTGTATCACAAAACCCCTTAAGATTTTGATGAAGGCTATAGGCTCTCTTTCCATAAAAACGCACATACCAAAAAAATTACATTTTCATTCAATTTTAGATGCCATACCCCTGTGTAAGATCTCACTATCCTTGGTTTATATGCTCTGAACTGCATTTTAGTAATTATCTAGGCCAACTCCCTCAATTTTACACATGGGGAGACTGAGGTAAATAATTTTACTGGGTCACACCAAAGCTGTAGAACCCAGGTCTTCTGCCTCTTTGTCCAGTACCTTTTACATTCCCCTGTGCTACCATCCTGTAGTTAAGTACATCCTCCAACAGAGAGCAGTCCTTTTCTTGCCCAAATAGAGAAAAGAGGGCCCTAGGAAAAGAAAAACCCCAACTCCATTCCCAGAGAAGAAGGAATCGTTTGGGGCAGTTCTGAAAACATTGTGTTAGGAACACAAATCTTCTAACAAATCTTACACAGACATCTGATATAAAATCAGCTCATAGTGGAGTGAAGAGAAGACAGAGCCTCCTCAGCCTCCTCCTCTTCCTGAGACCCTTGCTCTGGCCTGCCCCATTCACCCTGGGGTTCCACAGAATGATGTTTAAAAAGCACTGGTCTAGTGCAAGTAAATGGAATTTGGAGTCAATAGGGCCTGGGTTCAAATCTTGGCTCTGCATGACCTTGGGCAGTTCATCTTGCCTCTTCTGATCTAGCAAATGGACATGATCATCACAGCCCACCAGGACACACAAAGGATTCAACGAGATCATTGTAGTATAAACACCGAAATGCAAATCACTGGGCAGATGCAAGTTATAATTTGGACCTTGGATATCTGAAGCCACAAGGCACTAAAGGCATTTCCTGAGCTGCTCAGTTCTGATGATCTCATTCATTACTGGTGTTTGGAGGTCACCCAGGCAGCACAGAGAGGCAGTAGCAGCCTCCTGTTTCTTTCCAGAAGGAAGACTGGCCAAGCAGTGGCTTACATATCCCAGAGGGTACTAGGGTCCAGATCTGCCCCTAGCCAGAGTCTACATTTTGCTGGCCTTTCCAAATCACCTCCTGGTATCCAGGAGGACCCAGAGTTCATCAAGAGTCCCTCAGACAGACAGGTCCTCTCTGTTCTGATCTCCCAACAGGCAGCAAAGCAGCCCCACTTTTTCCTCTCCAGCCACCCAGACTGCTGGGCCATTGTCACCACTGAAGCATGCACAGGAATAAATCTGCCAACCCCAGTCAAGAGGCCAGTGGCTTGGCAAATGGAATACTAGTTAATTTTCCAGACTTGGACTCAAATTCCACCTCTGCCAGTTAGTAGCTGTGTGATATTGGGCAGCTTACATCATGGGTCTAAACCTCCATTTCCTTAACTATAAAATAGAGATAATAATACTAACTACTTCACAGGGACATAGGGAGGATCAAATGAGATCATGAGGCTAAAACAGTTGACACCATGCCAGGCACTCGGTGAGCATCCCATGAACATTAGCTATTAACAGAGGTAGTCATTCTTCAATTATTTACTTGGATATATGAAATTTGGAAAATCTGAATATAGAAACAAAACAATTCAGGTTTTTTGGGTCAGATTCCAGGTTTTAGGACTTAGGGTCCACCCTGAAGAAGAAAGACGTAAGTTTATCACAGAGTAAAAGAATTTTGTTGGTCAGGCGCAGTGGCTCACACCTGTAATCCCAGCACTTCAAGAGGCTGAGGTGGGCGGATCATTTGAGGCCAGCAGTGTGAGAATAGCCTGGCCAACATGTGAAACCCTGTCTCTACTAAAAACATAAAAATTAGCCAGGCATAGTGCATGCACCTGTAATCCCAGCTACTCAGGAGGCTAAGGCAGGAGAATCGCTTGAACCTGGGAATCAGAGATTGCAGTGAGCTGAGATAACTCTCAGAGCGAGTTATCTCACTGTCTCAAAAAAAAAAAAAAATTGTCCTACAGCATGAAGACACATTACTCAAAAAGGTAATCAGTCCAAACTAAAATTAAAAATAACTTTAAACATTTAATAAAAGTTATAGAACATTCCAGGTGACAAAACCAAAATGGGTAAGGGAAGTATACATGTGTTAGGATTAGCACATCCTGTGACAGAAGAGGTGGAGGAGGGGACCAGGACAGTGGCCCCAAGCATGCACCTGAATTCAAGGCCCAGCTCTCCTACCCAAGTCAAGCACTTACCCTCTTGAGGCCAACCACTTTGCCTGTAAATTGGGAATGCGATTAGCACCTACTTCACAAGGTTGGGATGAACAATAAATGAGACAAAACATGAAAGAGCTTGGCACAGAGTAGGCACTATTTTATTAACCATGGGGACCTTGTATATCCTCTGTTCCAGCAGTTCTCAGCTTTTCCTGGATCAGCATTTCCTTTAAGAATCTAATAAAAGCTAAAGAAAAATGAACACAGCAGGCTCAAACTTCACCTATTATTCCTGCCCTGCTAAATCTCCCAAAGGACACATGGAACCCAGGTTATAAACTTCTTAACAAATATGCTTCCTCAATATACAGAAGAAGCCAAAGAGAACATACAAGAGTGAGGAATCTGGCCCTGTGTTAGACATGTGAACACAACATGGAGGGAGACCAAGACCCAGGGTCAGGGAACTCAGCCTGGGTGAGAGGCAGCAGGTCAGCAAGCAATCCCATTCAAGTGCATCACAGATAGAGGGTGGTCCACTACTGTTCTCACTTGGTGAGACCCCAGTGTCAGGCTCCATCTCCCATTGGAGGGATGGTGGTGATGGTAAAGTGCTCCAGGTTCTTGCAAGGAGTTTGCCCCCCAAGGTTGGTTGGATTTGGAAGAATTTGCATCCTTCCACAGTTTTGCCAGCTTATACCTGGACCTGCCTTTTGAAAGTTAAGAGCCAAGAATTTGACACCTTTTTCTTTAGCTTCCCCTTGACAGCCGTTCCCTTGGGCAATAAGTGGCTAACATCCAGCTGACTTGGCTGGAGTCAGAGGTTTAGTGTCCAAGCTAATTCACTAAAGTGTGGGCGTTGGGGTGAGGAGGGGGCACACAGGTATTACCTGCCCTTATTCCCTCTCTGATCTTCTTTCCTACCTTCCCTGTTTGCTACTCTTCAAATGATAGGGGCAGGGGGAGCCTCACGACTCCCAGCTCAGGGACTTTGCACTTGTTGTCCCCTCTGCCTGGAGCCCCTTCTTTCCATGTGGCCTCTTCCATGACCTCCTTTCCCGCTTTGCTCAAATGTCACCTTCTCAGTGATCATCCAATTTCTCCTACCGTTCAATTTAAAAGTGACTTCCCTATTGCCAATACCGTCCAGCAATCCCTATTGCCCTTTCCCGCTTTATTTTTCTCCATAGTACTTATCACTGCCTGACATATATTTTTCAAACTTATTTACATGTGTACTGTCTGTTTCCCCACACAAACACTAGAAGTGTATATTCCATGAGGATGCAGATATTTGTTTTGCTCACTGTTGTTTCTCCGCACTTCATGTAGTACCTGACACATTTTAGGTGCTCACTAAATATTCTTGAATGAAGAAATGTGTATTACCCTGCCATGACTGTGAAAATGCTACAGTAGCAGAACAGAGTGCTGTGGGAAGCACATGGCATTGGGTCCTACCTCTAAATTGATGGAGCAGTTCTGGTCAGGGAGGGCTTCCTGTAAGAAGTGGCATCTGACAAATGTCATCTGGGACTCACTGCCCGGCAACCCTGGTGTTTCCATAGTCAGTGCTCTCCCTTGTGCCCCTAAGTGGGGATGGAGTCTGAAGGCCTGCCGTCTGATTCTGGCTCAGCCCCTACCTAACTCCCTGGCCCTCTCTGAGGCTCTGTCTCTTATCTGTACTAAGCCAGAGACAATAGCTAGGCTCTGCGGATCTGTTACTTCAGCTTTTGTTCTCCCCTCCTCATTGCACAATCCTCAGATAAGCTATTTTTGGAGACAACTTCATTGGGATTAGTAACACAAACAGCTTTGGCCCTTGCTGATGGCTTTATTCAGAGAAACAGCATCTTCACAAGAGATTTACAAAACTGCTTGGGAGCAGAGGAAAACGCCAAAACCTAGTGAATGCTCTCAAATATTGTGTCAGCCACTACTGTCAGAGGCATGCTATGATAATCACCAAACACCATCTGAAACCCAGCCAACCACTGACACCTGTGCAGTACTTCATTCGCTCATTTGTTTTTTCATTCATTCATTCTGCAAACTATTCTTAAACACCTACACAAAGCTTGGAGCCAAGGACTTGAACAAAACCTGTCTTTGCTCTCACAAAAATTTCATTGTGAAAGGGGAGATCGTACAGTCATTCAAAATGGCCAGGTGTAGTGGCTCACAACTGTAATCTCAGCACTTTGGGAGGCCAAGGCAAGAAGATTGCTTGAGGCCAGTACTTCCAGACCAGCCTGGGCAACACAGCAAGACCCTATCTCTACCAAAAAAAAATTAATTTAGAAAAACCTTACATACAAGGTAGAAAGATATTTGTGTAACACACGAGTTAAGTATTAGAACCATAGAATCAGCTAGAACTGGATGACAATCCTGATTTTCCCATTTATTAGTTGTGTCTCCTTGGGCATATCACCTATCCTCTGAGAGGGTCAGTTTTCTTATTCTGTAAAATGAGAATAATACCTATCTTAAATTGAAGATCAGTTACACTTGGGATGTAGCATGTTTAGTGCAATATCTGGCACATGGTATTTGTTCAGTAAGTGGAAGTTATTAAGAGCCATTGTAGGCATACCAATAAGGGGCTTTGGGAATCCAAGGGTTCATGTCCACTTGCACAGAATAAGAAAGGCTTCATGGAGCTTTTGAGATGGGTCTAAAAGATGTGGCCGGCTGGGCGTGGTGACTCTCGCCTGTAATCCCAGCACTGTGGAGGCTGTGGAGGGCGGATCACCCAAGGTCAGGAGTTCAAGACCAGACTGGCCAACATGGTGAAATGCTATCTCTACTAAAAATACAAAAATTAGCTAGGCATGGTGGTGCATGCCTGTAAACTCAGCTACTCTGGAGGCTGAGGTAGGAGAGTCTCTTGAACCTGGGAGAAGAAGGTTGCAGTGAGCCAAGATCCTACCACTGTATTCCAGCCTGGGCAACAAAGCAAGACTCCGTCAAAAAAAAAAAAAAAAAAAAAAGATCTGGCCAAGTAGAGAGGGCAAGGAGAGCAGAGGAAACAAAGCATGATGAGGAAGAGGAGAAGATGGGGCTGGGAAAGGAAGCCAGAGGCAGATCAAGGCAGCAGAAGGAGCCCCACCAATGTAAGCGGACCATTGTGTGAGGAGAGCCTAAGATTTGCCATAGAAGAAGGAAAGCCGTGTTTCACAGGGACCACCGGGCAGCAAAAGAGAGAGAAAGGTAGAGGGAGGGACTCCAGGCTGGAAGGGTGGTTAGGGAGCCCTGACAACCTGCCAGCAATGAGGATTCAAGAAGGGAGTTTCAAGGTGAGATCTGTGAAAGGTGACTGGGTGGGTGGCCACAGAACTGGCCCAAGAGGTTCCATGTCCATAGAGTTGCCTCATTACAGTTTTCCTGTGACAGGCTAAACAGGTACAGTAATCTCCACCTGAAAGAGGAGGAAAATGACAGTCTAAAAGATTTCTTTCTTTGGTCACATAGCTAGTGTGAGGGAGAGCCAGAGCAAGACTCCACACTGCCTGGCCCCAACTGAGACATTTTTTCTCTTTCTAGATCTTTCTATGTGACAGATGGGTTTCAACCCCAGATTATGATGCCCAAAACATAGCTCAGATGAGTAGTAGTACAGCCTGATCTTTAGGACTTGGGCTTGAGGTCAGAAAGAACTGCATTCAAATCCTGGTTCTGCTACTTGCCAACTGTGTGGTCCTAGACCAGTGATTTAACTTCTCTCAGCCTCCGTTTCCTGATTGGTAACACTGGCAGAATAAAAGAATCTTCTTCACAAAGTTGCTATGAGAAATAAATGAGCCAATGCATAGAACTGAGAAGTACTGGGCATATAGGAAATGCTCAACTAATAGCCAACAGTATTAGTGATAGCATTATCCAGTGTGAGGAAACAGAGAAAATGGAGTCTTAGAATTAGCCGTCAGGAAAGTGCAAACCTCTCTGAGACAGGGGTAAGGGGTATTAGAGGACTCTCTCTTGAGGGTACATTATGAGACGCTTCAACTCTCCTGAGATATATACTATTTTGGGAGACCTCACAGTAAAAGAAAAAGAAGAAAACAAATTATAAATCCAAATCATCTGAGCAGGGGCAGATGCTAACTGGGGCTGATGAGCAAATGTTGAGGGCAAAACAAGGTCCAGGAGCTGGACTCATGTAGAGACTTCTAGGCCAGGGGCTCTCAAACTTTCCAACTGCAACCGACAGGATGAAATACATTTTACATTACCACCCAGTATACATAGAGAGATATAGCTATGCAGATATAAATACAGACAGATCCAGATTTCTCAATCCCAGCAATATTGAAATTTTGATTTGGATAATTACTTGTTGGGCAGGGGGCAGGCACTGTCCTGAAAACTGTTGAATGCTTAGCAGCATCTCTGGCCTATACCTACTAGAAGCTAGCAGCATCTCCCACCACCAGCTGTGACAATCAAAATTGTCTCCAGTCAAATGCCTCCTAGGGGGGTAAAATAGCTCCCAAATGAAAACCACTGATGGATAGAGATGTAAGAAACAAAAGTTTCATGAAAGTTACCCATATTTACAAAATGTACTCTAATAGTTCCCATTTTGTATTATTAGATGTCACTTTTTTAAAAGTACTAATTTGGGGATGGGCACGGTGACTCACGCCTGTAATCCCAGAAGTTTGGGAGGCTGAGGCAGGTGGATCACTTGAGGCCAGGAGTTGGAGATCAGACTGGCCAACATGGTGAAACCCTGTCTCTACAAAAAATAATAATAACAATAATAATAATAATAATAATAGTGCTAATTGTGGTCCACTAACTCGATTTTACACCATAAGAACAATACTTTGAGGGGCACTATTTCAGGTGAAGGTTTCTACTTATCCCAGGCCCTGAAGAACTCAGTTGTAACTGTTTTCCAATGTCCCCCATCATTCCCAGAGGAGACTCCCTATTGGGAATTGGGAAGATGTTTGGGTTGGGAAAGATACTTATCCTCTCAGGGCCTCTGTCTCATCCTCTGCAAAATGCGGATCAAATGTCTATTTCAAAGGCTTGCGTGGACATTAATGAGATAATTCTTAAAGTAAGCACTACCTCTAATTGAGCCATCACTATGTGATAGGCACTGTCCTAAGGGCTTTATACAGATTTACTCATTTAGTTCTTACTTTGTTTCCATAAACAAGGTGTTATGGTTATTATCATTACTGTACAGATGAGGAAAGTGAAGTTCTAAGAAGCTAAGTAACTTGTCCAATGATGCATACTTAGAAAGGTCTGGTGGTTTTAAAATATTTCTGCAGATTCTTTGGCACTCCTCTCATTAAGAGGTGAAGCCTAATCACCCATGTCTTGCATGCAATGCAGCAGAAGTGACCTATGGGACTTCCAAAGTCATATAAGGTGATTCTGTTTCCACCCGTCTTTCTTTCTTGGAATGCTCACCCTTGGAACCCATCTATCATTCTATGAGAAAGTTCAAGCCACATGGAGAGGCCACATGGAGATGTTCCTACCGGCTAAGGTCCCGGCCAGCAGTCAGCCTCAACTGCCAAACATGTAAATAACTCCTAAGTGAAAATCAACTAGCTGAGCCTAGCCAATCCCCATAATGGTGATGAAAGTAACAATAATAAGTGATTGGGCACCTAACAGGTGCCCTAGAAATGTCCGTTCTGCCTTGACAGAGCTAATGAAATGATGGGAAAGATTTGATGTCTGGTATCTTCTGGTCTTGACTTGCAAAGGAGTCAGAGGGCATAAAGCCAGGAAGAGATGTGCTTTGTTGTTTGACTTATTTTCCCATCCAATTAGGTAGGCAGCTTTGTGTCTCGGGGACCTCCAAAGCTTAATATCAACAACCCAGAACATTGGGACTAAAACCACAATGTTAGAACAACACATCAATGAGGTAGGCATCATTACTGTCTCGTTTTTAGGCTTAGAAAAGTTAAGGTAATTAGTCCAAGATAACACGGCTTCTAGGTGGCAGAGCCAGGATTTGAGTCTTGCAGCCAACCAACCTTGTTCTGCACACCCCCAGCCTGGACAATCCTCCTTTGTCCCTGGGAGGAAGCTCCTCTCACCCTCCTGCTTCTCCAAGCTCCCACCTACCTCTGCCCTCTTTCTGGTCTCTAGCTTTTAGAAGACAAAAGCCAGGAAAACTTGTAAGTTTCTCCTGCTTCCCTCTCTCCCCCACACCTCACCTGAAGGAGGGAGGCACAAAGCCTGCTACCTGATTGAATCTGGGGAAAGGATGGGTGGGGGCAGAAATATGAATGAATATCACAAATTATTATCCAGTTACTCACTACCTAAATGTCTCATCAGTCCCTATCCGAAGGCAGTTACTAAGATGCTCTGCGTGTGTGTGCACACACATGCAGGATGCAGCTCTGACTCAATCTGATGTGGATGATGTTCAGTTAATCCTGCTCAAGGCCACTCCTCAAAAGCTTATGTAGTGCAGGGATTGATGAGGAAGCACCTGCTGCAGAATTCAGGGTTGAAAGTAATCACCAGGGCCTATCATGGGGAGGGGGGAGGGGGGAGGGATTGCATTGGGAGTTATACCTGATGTAAATGATGAGTTGATGGGTGCTGACGAGTTGATGGGTGCTGACGAGTTGATGGGTGCAGCACACCAACATGGCACAAGTATACATATGTAACAAACCTGCACGTTATGTACATGTACCCTAGAACTTAAAGTATAATAATAATAACAGAACAACAACAAAAAAAAGAAAGTAACCACCTTCCTTCCCCTTCAGCCTGACCCCAGGATGAGCCTGAAGGTTTTTCATGAAGGGGTTCCAAAGGCAGAGGCTGGTAGCTTCCCCACCAGGGCAGAGTGAGCAGGACTTCCCTATCCCAGCCAGATCCCTCTGCTGCTTCAGAAAGTCCCAAGGGCTGGCCAGTCCAGGGCTGTGATCTGTCCAAGAGAATACCCTGGACAAGGCTTTCCTCTCCACCATCCCCGACCCCCACCTGGAAAACACGTGCAGAGAGATGTCAGAGAGCACCAGATTCCTTCTGTTAGGATTCTCCCCCATTACAAGCCTTAAACCCCATATGTTCTGGCACCACACTCTCTCACTCTCATTACTGAGGTAACAGAGACAGGTATTCTTTCAACACCCACTCAGCACATGCCGCTAGGGCCTCTTCTCAGCCAGACACACTTAAGATACAGTGATGAACAAGGATCTTCATCACTGCCTTGGCGGTGGGAATGTGGCAAGGGTGCCAGCCGAACCGAAATTGGGATTTGAAGTTTGATTGTGTCTGCTGCATTAGTGGCTCACAGGTCCTCCCAAACATCTGTTTGCATAAAATGGCATGCATGCATCACAGGATTCTGCAAGAAGGGGAATTTTGCAGGTGGATCTCTGGGGGCAGAGAGACAAGATCTTTTTTTTTTCTAGCATCACTGATCTCTCCTTTTCTTCCTCTGTTGACCTGTGTTGCCTTCCAGCTACCAAACTACCCCGGTATTTCCCCTAACTAAAGCACTCCACGTTTATTTTCCCTGACTCCACTTTCCCTCCCCGGGTTCTTTCTGCCATCCACTGAAGATGGCTTTCATCCTTACTTCTCCTTGAGAACCCTGCTTGTCAAGGTCATTAAGGATCTTGATGCTGCCAGAGCCAAGGCCTCATCTTCCTACACCTCTCAGCAACATTTGGTGTGACTGATACATGGTTTTTCATTTTTGAGCACTTCTTTCACACTGCTTCCAACCTTGCTGACCACTCCTCAGTGGAGAACCTTCTCCTCTTCCCAATCTCTAAATGTTGAGGTTCCTAGGACTCAGTCCTTAGGCCTTTCTCTTCACTCCCCGGCCACCTCCTCCACTCCCATGACTTTAAGTTTATCCACAATGGTGACTCCCAAATTATGTCACCAGCTCAGGCTTTTCATAGGCATCTCAAACTTAACATGTCCCAAACTGACCTCTTGTTTCTTTCCCATAATGGCTGCTCCCCCATCTCAGGAAATGGACCAATGTTCATCTGAATGCACAAAATAAAAATCATAGCACATTCTTGACTTCTCTCTGACTCTTAAACTCCACATCAAGCATCGGAAGCTACCCAGAATCCATCTGTTTTGCACTACCTCCACTGCCACCACCACCCCATCATCTCCAGCCTGAACCACTGCAGTTGCCTCCTAACTGAACTCTGGGTTTCCACCTCAGAAAGCTGTCAATTTGCCCCTCCTCCCCAGCTACCAGAATGGTCTGTTTGAAAAGTAAATGAGGCTGGATGTGGTAGCTTACACCTGTAATCCCAGCACTTTGAGAGGCCGAGGTGGGTGGATCACCTGATGTTAGGAGTTCGAGACCAACCTGGCCAACATGGCGATACCCCATCCCTACTAAAAATACAAAAAAAAAAAAAAAAAAAATTAGCCAGTCGAGGTGGCGGGTGTCTATAATCCCAGCTACTTGGGAGGCTGAGGCAGGATAATTGCTTGAACCTGGGGGATGGAGGTTGCACTGAGCCAGATCAGGCCATATCACTCCAGCCTGGGCAAAAGAGCAAAACACCGTCTCAAAAAAAAAAAAAAAGAAAAGAAAGAAAAGCAAATGAGACTATGCTTCTGCTGGAACCCTCCAATGATTTCCCATCCATAAAATCCACATTTTGCAATGGTCTGCCCCTCTCTGTTTCCTCTCCCACCTCCTCTTCTGACACTACCCCCTCCCTCACTCCACTCCAGCCACATGGGTCCCCTTAATGAACACACCAGAGACAGAGCCTCTGCTCTTGCTGTTTCTTCTGCCTGTGCTCATTCCAGATATTTACAGGTTTCGCACCCTTCAAAACTCAAAAGTGACCCCTAAAAGAGGCCCTGATTACCCATTCTAAAACAGATCGTCTATCACTCTGTAGCTCTTTACCTGGTTTTACCTTTTAATTAGCATATATTGTGAACTGATCTATTATTTATTTATGGGCTATCTCCTCCATTGGAATATGAAATCCACCTTGGCAAGTACTTTAATTACTTTGGTTACTTCTGGATTCCTAGATCAGGGAATAATAACTGGCACACAGCAGGCACTCATTAAATATTTATTGAATGAATGAATGATGTCTTAATATCTGGTCTCTGGCCAGGCCCCAAGTAGTAGCATGCTAAAGCTGATTTGTACCAGCTGAGAGCAGTTTATAAGCATCTCTGTTCAACTTTGCCTTCAGTGACATAATGACAGCTTGAAATATGCTGATGGGAATATGTACACCACAGAAATTGACAAACACTACAAATCAGGGCTCCTTTTTCTTTTCTTTTTTGTAGAGCTATTTACCAGCACACCAAAGGGTCTGAAAAAGGACTGGAAATAATCTTGGAAGAAACTCTTTCCTCAAAGGACTCTGGATCACTGAGAGGCCAAGCAGTGCTGCCTCTGGGCCCTGCTGACAAAGCCTGATCCTGCATTGGAAAGAGGAGCATTCTGCTTGGAACAAGGCACTGTGGGACCTGAAGGGAAGAGAGTTCCATCTAGCCCTTGAGGCTTTGCAGCTTTGGGAGGGCTGGGACACAGCATAGCCCTGAAGGAGGAGGAGAGTTCACAGAAGCACCAGAAGCATCAGCAGCAGTGACTACTCTTTAATGCAACTTGCTGAAAGCAGTTATTAAGAAGGTGGTGGGAAGAAAGGAACCCACAGGGCCCCCAGAAATATCTGGGGAGCCTTTTAAGAGGGCCTGAGTTTGACGGGTGAGGACTAGTAGACAGATTTTCTTTTAAGAGACAATGCTCACCCAGGCTGGTATGCAGTGACACTGTAGCCTCAAACTCCTGGCTCAAGGGATCCTCCCACCTCGGCCTCCCAAGTAGCTGGGACTACAGGTGCATGCCACCATGCTCTTCTAATCTTTAAAATTTGTAGAGACAGGGCCGCACTATGTTGCCCAGGCAGATCTCAAACTACTGGCCCAAGTGATCCTCTTCCCTGGCCTCCCAAAGCACTGGGATTACAGGTGTAAGCCAGTACACCCAATCTAGACAGAAAATATTGATTATTCACAATCACGTGACCTAATTTGCACCCTCTGACTTGTGAGACTAGAGAGACTCATCTTTGAAAAGAGGTGTGTGCTCTGAGGCCGGCTCTTTTATTTGAACCGACAGCTTTTAGTACCAAGAGCTGGAGCTGTGATTCTCAAACTCAGAGAGGAGAATCACTCAGTGAGCTAATTAAAAATACAGACTCACAGTTACTTCCAGCCCCCTCTAACGGATTTAGCAGATGGAAATAAGACCCAGTAATCTGCATTTAAAGAAATGATACAGTTGGTCCATGGACCAGATATTGAGAAGCATTGTACAGACGGTCAATGACTCAGGAGGGCTCAATTTAAGATTTATTGACTTTACGATGGGTTTCTGGAGGCCTAGCCCCATCGTAATTCCAGGTGCATGGGTGCTCCATCTTACATTGCCCAGATAAGGGCTAGGTTTTACTCCCCGCTCAACGGCGCCTACGGTCTTACGGGGTCCACTTTGCTAAACACCGAGTTGGAAAAGCAGCTTCCTCTCTTTCCCAATCTCTGATGGTGCTGCTTCCAGATGTAACTTCTACCTGCCCTCTGCCTTAAGGGTCCCTAGAACCCAGGATGACTCCAGAGAAAGTAAGCTTGTCATCGACCCGTCACTTCCCAGGTGGTTAACGTCCACACCCTGGCCCCAGCGGCAGGGGAGCCGGGCCTGCGGGCTAAAGGGCGGTGTTGTAAGAAGCTGGACTAGCCCGATTCCAGAAACCAAACGGCAGTTGTTATCACGCCTTTTAAATCACGCGTAGAGGTTTCAGTTTCTTCCTCTGCAGGCACGTAAATATTTGCCTTTGGGTTTCTGTGTTTTCTGCCGTTGCCAGGAGCTCCGATCCGCCTCCCGCGGCGGGGGCGCCCAGGTGCGCGGGTCTCTGCTCCGGGCTCAGCGGGCCGGCGCCACGGCGTCTCCAGCAGAGCGCAGCAAAGAAGACGAAGCCTCCCGGGGCCGTTCCTCTCCGCCTGGAACGGGGCATCCTTCCTCCGTACGTGCAGAGACTTGGAAGCATCTCTAGACACTGCAGTGACCGAGCCCGCTCCACGCCCCCTTCCCCTTCCCCGAGCAGGTGCTTGGCGTGGGGCATGCTCGGCGTTGAGGTGGACCCGCGCGCCACCCGCTGGCCAACGCGCCTAAGCGACGGAAGTGCAAAGAAACCAGGCTGCTTGGCAATTCAGCTGGTGCGGCCCCTGCGGCACTTCCCCTATCCCTCCATGGATGCAGCAAGATAGTCTAGAATTCTAGGTTAGGAATGCTTAACCTGGGGTCCGTGCGCTGGCTTCAGGGAATCTGGGAGCTCTCTAAAATGCTATGAACAATGTAGTATTTTTCTGGAAAAGGGATGCACACTTTTCATGAGTCTAATTTTATATGGTCTGTGGACCAAGTGCCAGGCAATGTGAAAGCCATTGGTGGTAAGTGATGACCAAGCAGACGTGTCACTTCTCCTCGTGGACTTTGTAGGCTGAGAAATGCTGCCCCCCTCCCCCGCACCCCGCCGCCGCCCAAAATATCTTCACATCCTAATCTCTGGAACTTGCGAACGTTACCCATTATGGCAAAGGGTACTTTGCAGATATGATCAAGTTAAGGATCATGAGATGGGGGGATTAGCCTGGATTATCCTGGTGGGCCTGATATCACAAGGGTTCTTATAAGACGAACACAAAAGGAGACAGACAGAAGACAATGTGACAACAGAAGCAGGAGAACAAAGAGACAGACATTTTAAGATGCCACACGACTGACTTTGAAGATGGGGAAACAGGGCCGTGAGCCAAAGGATGTGGGCAGATTCTGAAAGCTTGAAAGGTCAAGCAAACAGCTTCTCCAGACCCAGGGGCCTCTGGAAAGAACCCCACTGCTAACACCTTGACTTTAGCCCAGTAAAACTGACTGTAGACTTCTGACCTCCAGAACTGCAAGAGAATCAACGTGTTTGTTCCTTTATGCCACTACTTTGTAGTGCTTTGTTACAGAAGCTTTAGGAAGCTAATATGCATCTCCGCAGGCGTCAGACCCTAAAAGTGGTAAAAGACCACAGTCCTTTACAATGCTGAGATTCTCTGTATCACTGGTCCTTCCCCTCTCCAGGAGGAGACAACCAAGAGACAGAAAGTCTAACTGACCCTACAGAAGTAGATTTACTGAACTCACCTGTGCCATAGAGGTACAACTACATCTGAGTCCCTTTCCTGGAGAGTTTCAGAACTAGTTAGGAAGATAAAATTCAAATTGCGTCAGTGGCCGGGCATGGTGGTGTATGATTGCAATCCCAACAGTTTAGGAGGCTGAAGTGGGAGGATCACTTGAGCCCAGGAATTCAAGATCAGCCTGGACAACATAGAAAGACCCCATCTCTACGAAAAAAAAATATTTTAAAACTTAGCCAGGTTTGGTGATATGCACCTATATTTCTACCTACTCAGGAGTATAAGACAGGAGGATTACTTGAGGCCATACACTGATGGCCATTTGGGCTGCTTTCCACCTTTTGGCTATTGTGAATAATGCTGCTATGAGGATGGGCATATAAATATTTCTTCCAGACCCTGCTTTCAATTCTTTTGGATATATACCTAGAAATGGACTTACTGGATCATAATTTGATTTTTTTAAGGAACCCAATACTGTTTCCCATAGTGGCTGCACCATTTTACATTCCCACCAACAGTACACAGGGGTTCCAGTTTTCACCACCTCTTCATCAATTTTGTTATTTTTCTGGTGTTTGTTCTATAGTAAGCACTCTAATGGGTGTGAGGTGATATCTCACAGAGATTTTGATTTGCATTTCCCTAATGATTAGTGATGTGGAGCATCTTTTCATGTGCTTATTGGACATTTGCATATTCTCTTTGGAAAAACATTTATTCAAGTCCTTTGCCCACTTTTTAAATCAACTTATTTGTGTTTGTTGTTGATTTTCAAGTAAGTCTTTTAAGTCAGTTTTTTGGAGGGGGTAGGATGTATATAAAATAAAATTCACTATGTAAAATGAATTTCACCATTTTTAAGTGTAAGATTTTAAGTGTATGATAGGTTTCAACAAATGTATGCGATCATATAACCAACACCACAATCAACATACAGAACATTTTCATAACCCCAAAAATTTCTCTCAGGCCCCTGTGCCTTCAAACTCCTCTCCCTTCATCAGCCCTGACAACCACTGATCTCCCCTATAGTTTTACCTTTCCCAAATGTCTTATAAATGAAATCATACCCTATGTAGCCTTCTGTATAAAATAATGCCTTTGAGATTCATCCATGTTGTATGTGTCAGTAATTCATTCCTTTTTATCAGTGAGTGGTTTCCAGTGTATGGATATACTATAATTCGTTTATTAATTCATCAGTTTATGGACATTAGATTGTAAATAAAAGTGCCATAAACATTTGCGTACAGGTCTTCCTTTCTCTTGAATGAATACCTAGGAGTCGGATTGCTGGGTTGTATGGTAAGTGTATGTTTAATGTTATAAAAGCTGCCAAACTGCCAGGTGCAGTGGCTCACGCCTGTAATTTCAGCACTTTGGGAGGCCAAGGCAGGCGGATTACCTGAGGTCAGGAGTTTGGGACCAACCTGGCCAACAAGGTGAAACCCCGTCTCTACTAAAAATACAAAAAAAAAAAGCCAAGTATGGTGGCAGGCATCTGTAATCCCAGCTACTTGGGAGGCTGAGGCAGGGGAATTGCTTGAACCTGGGAGGTGGAGGTTGCAGTGAGCCCAGATCACACCACTGTACTCCAGCCTGGGCGACAGAGCAGGACTCCGTCTGAAAAAAAAAAAAAAAGGCTGCCAAACTGTTTTCCAAAGTTGCTGTGCTATTTCATGTTTCTCCACACAATGCATGAGATTTCTGGCTGCTCCACATCCTTAGTAACACCTAGTATATGATTGTTTCATTTTTAGTCATTCTAATTGGTTTGTAGTGCTCTCTTGTGGCTTTAGTTTGTATTTCCCTAAAACCTAATGTTGAATATCTTTTTATGTGCTTATCTGACCTCTGTACATCTTTGGTGATGTGTCTGTTTAAATATTTTGCTCATTTTTATTGGCGATTTTGCTCTTCTTATTGAGATGTAAGTTATTTATTTATATTATGTGTAATTCTTTTAACGTATATACGCTTTGCAAATATTTTCTCCCAGTCTTTTCATTTCTCTTGTCTTTTTGTTTCTTTAATAGTGTCTTTTGAAAAGTAGGCATATTTAATTTCAGTGAAGTGCATACTTTTTATTGTCCTGTAAGTAATTTTTTTATTTAAAAACAAAGCAGGTTAGGTGTGGTGGCTCATGCCTGTAATCCTAACACTTTGGGAGGCCAGTGTAGGAGGATTGCTTGAGTCCAGGAGTTTGAGACTAGCGTGGGCAACGCAGGGAGACTCTGTCTCTATAACAAATTTAAAAATTAGCCTGGCATAGTGGTGCGCATCTGTAGTTCCAGCTACTTGGGAGGCTGAGTCCAGAGAATTGCTTGAGCCAAGGAGTTGGGGGCTGCAGTGAGCCATGATTGTGCCACTACATTCCAGACTGGGTGACAGAGCCAGACCCTGTCCAAAAAAAAAAAAAGGAAAGCAAAAACCCTGCTTGCTTGATGAGGCTTATGGGAAGAAACAGTTGGTCTTTGAGTTAAGGAACATGGAGTAGGCAGAAATTAGAGTGAGCCTTCATTGGACCAAATGGAGAGGAGAGGAGACAATTGCTTTAGATTCAAACAACTTCCAAGCCCTCATTGTCTCTCTGTGCCTCATAAGCGAGGGAAAGTGGAGCTCTCCCATATAATCAATTAATGGCATGAATAAATGTATAATTGCAGAAAAGAATAAGTATTACAAAGGAGAGATGCACAGTGCTCTGAGGGCTGACCACCAGGCCCCAGGCCTAGGTGGAGGTGGGGAGGGAGGAGATGTTCAGGGGTGACTTTCCTGAGGGAATGGAGCTTGAGCTGAGCTTTTTTAACTTTACTTTTTAGAGATGGGGGTCCCACTATGTTGCCCAGGCTGGCCTCGAACTCCTGGGCTTAAGCAGTTCTCCCGCCTCAGCCTCCCAGGTAGCTGCTACTATAGGTGTGCACCATTATGCCTGGATTGAGCTGAGCTTTCGAGATGGGGCGGGAAGGGAGCATTGAGGGCAGGGGAAACAATTCAGGCAGTGGCTCTCGCAGGAGGGTGCTTTCTGAAAGGCCAGTGTGGATGGTACTGAATGAAGGAGAGAGAGTCATAAGGAGGCTGGGAAGGTACGCAGATCTTGAGGGTTTGGGGTGTATTTTTGTCTTCATTCTAAGAAACTGGGAGGAAAATTTCCAGTTTTGCAGGTGATGTGATCCAGATGGGCATTTTGGAAAGATCAATCTGGTTGGTGAATGGAAGGATGATGGATGAGAGAGGGAATTTGTGCTGCATTAAAGTTAATTTATCCTCCTCACTAAGGTGGGTATCATTTTTTTTTTTTTTTTGAACGATAACAAGTCTTGACAATGATGTGGAGACATTAGAATCCTTGCGCCCTGCTGGTGGGGATATTAAATGGTAAATCCGCTATAAAAAAAACAGTTTGGCAGTTCTTCAATCAGTTAGACATAGAATAAGCATTTGACCCAGCAATTCCACTTCTAGGTATATCCCCAAAGGAACTAAAAACAGGTTACTCAAAAACTTACACACAAAAGTTCAGAGCATCAGTATTCATAGTAGCCAAAATGTAGAAACAATTCAAATGTCCATCAACTGATAAAGGGGTTTTTTAAATGAGGTATATCCATACAATGGAATATTATTCAGCCATAAAACAGAAAGAAGTACTGTTATATGCCACAACATAAATGAATCTTGAAAGAAGCCAAACACAAAAGCCTACATGTTGTAGGATCCCATTTATGTGAAATATCCAGATTCAATCTATAAAAACAGAAAGCAGATGAGTGGTTGCCAGAGCTGGGGGAAGGGGGAAATAGGAATTATTAATAGGTACAGAATTTATTTCTGGAGTGATAAAAATGTTCTGGAACTTGGTAATAGTGATGGTTGCACAATATGATGAATATTATATGATACTAATAGGAAATTTTATGTTATATGTATTTTACTACAATAAAAAAATTTAAGTTATTTTGTCCTCACCTCCCCCTTGGGATGCTACTTCCCTCATCTATGCAAGAAGGAAGTTGAGCTCACTGTGCCCTTCAGGTTCTAACTTTCTAAGATACCATAAACTGCTCAGGTAGTGTACTTTGCATTCTGCCTACCTATAGGATAACTTAAGTAGAGTACCAAGTAGGTAACAATAATACTAAACCACAGAATTAAAAAGTTACTCTCTTTTCAGTCTCTTTTACTCTTTCTGATTGTGTCAAGTTGAAAGTCTTGCCTTGGTGCTAGTGCAAAGCAGGTTCACTGTGCACCAATTGCTTGCCAAGTTAAGAGAATATTCACACACATAACCCATTACATGAAATGGGCTTATTACTCAGAGATAGGCAGCAAGGGACAACAGAAGTCCAGGATTCACAATGAGCCAGTCCCTCAAAGCTCAGGAAAAGCTGCCTGGGGCAGATGAAGGCTCATCTGCACATGCCCCCTTGCACCACAGCTGAAGGACCCTGGAAAGCAGCTCATCCTGGGTTTTATACCAGCGGATATGGGACTCACTGAGCTAAAGCATTAAAGGACATCCTGTGTCTAGGAGGGACTGAAACAAAGCCCAAGCTGTTCCAGTCGGCTCCTCCAAATCTCAGGATATTATATCCCCAGCACATTCTTTAATTACTCTTGAGAACTATAAGCAAGATGAGGGGGAGAACTGGGTCCATCCAAGAGAACTGTCTTACTAGTAGACACCTAACACCCCTCTAATACTTGCTAATCTCTTTCTTTATGTGTGTTTTTTTTTTAATTTTCCCTTTTTTACCTTTTGTAGAGACAGGGTTTCCTTGTGTTCCCTAGACTGGTCTCAAACTCCTGGCCTCAAATGATCTTCCTACGTTGGCCTCCTAAAGCACTGGGATTACAATCCTGAACCGCTACCCCAACT
>NW_016808195.1:747378-764009 GCF_001698545.2 Rhinopithecus bieti
TTTTTTTTTTTTTTTTTGAGATAGAGTCTCGCTCTATTGCCCAGGCTGGAGTGCAGTGGCACGATCTCGGCTCACTGCAAGCTCTGCCTCCCAGGTTCATGCCTCGGCCTCCCAAGTAGCTGGGACTACAGGCTCAGAAATTTAAGCAGTAGCTGGGACTACAGGCTCAGAAATTTAAGCAGACAACCTCAAAGCTCAATTTTAATAACATTATTTTGTTTCTATTTTACTTATTTCTACTAAAAACATCTCCTTAGCACAAGTGACACTAGTATTTCAACTGTACAGATGACATAAAATTTTCTTCTTAAAATAAATTTTACTGAGTCAAAAAGTGATGGAATGATTTTAAATTTACTTAAATAATAGAAGACTGCAGAAATAGCAAAATCATAATGTAGATATGCTAATCACTGATATTTGAGAAATAGTACACTATTCAATTACTGATGCTACTTCTTGGGAACTGAAAGCAGGACTTACAGCTCTTCAGTCCTTTGGAAATTATAGGCTGTTGGCTGGGCACAGTGGCTCACGCCTGTAATCCCAGCATTTTGGGAGGCCTAGGCCAGCAGATCACTTGAGGTCAGGAGTTCAAGAACAGCCTGGGCAACATGGCAAAACCCTGTCTCTACTAAAAATACAAAAATTAGCCAGGCGTGGTGGCAGGCGCCTGTAATCCCAGCTACTCGGGAGGCTGAGGCAGGAGAATCACTTGAACCGAGGAGGACGAGGCTGCAGTGAGCCAAGATCATGCCACTGCACTCCAGCCTGGGCAACAGAGCAAGACTCTATCTCGAAAAAGAGAAAAAAGAAGAAATTATAGGCTATGGACAAAGCTTTGGCTAAAAACGGATCACAACTGCTTCATCCACTCCACTGTGTCACTTTATGGAGGAACAGCAATGGGCCAGGGAGGCCTGCAGTTTGGAAACTAAAGCTGAGGAGACAGAAAGTGGCTTCAGGTCTAAGACCTTTTTGCAGGCCCTAGGAGTAACTGGGCACTCTGATGTGACTCCATCACAGAAGCCCTCAGCAGGGAAAGGGACGGCAGGGAAGAGAGTGCCCAGTCACTCTCACTGCCTCCCATATTTCACCTATCCTGCAGGGGTGGGAGAATCTTCTAGAAATAGGCCTTCATAAGTTGTGCTCACACTGCTAGTCATACTTATCCTTCCAAGGGGATGCTACTGGCAGTGTCAGTTCCTGTAAGAAATAAGCGTGGTCAAGATGACTCTCAGAGCACCTCCCACAAGCCTTCATGTTCCTTCTCTCATCATTCATCTTATGCCAAGAGCCATCCAGAGCAGTGATTACTAAGGAATCCCAAATGAACATTTCTAAATCGAAGATCTAAAGGGCTGTTCATTATAAGAAATAACAAAAGCAATTCACTGTGCCTTAGACCTTAGGAAAATCTCCCTAGATAAGAAAATGGAAATTTGAGACATTTGAGTTTTCCTCATGTCCTTCAAGTTGATGCCTTGAGAGCCCCCAAGTATTCGTATAGACAGCTGGATTAAGTAGCAAACCAGAGCTCCCTGGGGTGGTTGTGGGGAGAGGAAGGGAGAGGGAGAATCTGAAAGAAATGCTAAAACATCGCTGGGATAAATTACAGGAAAAGTCCATTGGTTTCATTCCTGTTAATATCACTTCTGGGGAGTGGTACTGGGGCTCGAAGTTAGTCTTATTTTAATGCCTAGATTTTTTTAATTGTGTTTTTTTAATAAAGATGATGATAATAAAGGGATATTAATTAGAATGGATGCCAAATTTTAGCCTGCCCAGTATACTTCTGGGGACCCAACCAGCCCCCAGTATAGAGAGACATGTGCCTCACTTCTTAGCCCCACATGGAAGGAAGCCACTGTGGCAGGCATTAGCATCTTCAGTAGTCCCTAAATCATCAGTGCTAAGGAAGTAGTGTCAAAGAAAACAAAAGAGCCAGGTAGATAAATGGCACCATCCTTCGACAGAACTGTAGGCCAAGTGTGCCTTTGGGAACCACAGGCCATCCTTGCCCTTTGAGCCCTTGTAAGTCCTATGGGCTCACGCATGCCCAGCACAACCCACATGGCCCCAGCTCATATGGGAGAAAGCCTAGCAGAGTGGCCACTGGAACAGGGAAGGCATCTGGAGTCTAAAGCTTCTTAACAGCTCCTACAAACTCTCCACCACTTCTCATCCCACTTTCTTCGCATTGCTGGCAGAAGAAATATCTCCGAGGCTTAGGCAAAACATTTGAGGAATAAATGAGAAGTTGCTTTAGTCCCCTCAATTTATACAACCTTCCTAATTGCCTCCATGTCTGTGGTTGTCAGCCACTAATTATTAGGTGTTTCCTCTGTGTCAGCATTTTCATAAACTGTTCCTCTCTCTGGGACATTATAAGCATTTCCTCAGGCTGACTTTGAGGCACTGGACCAGAGCTGCAGCTGAAGAAGGGGGGCTGGGGCTGGGGAGGGCTTAATGGGATATTGAGTCGGTGTGAGTGATTTTTAAGCTGTGAGTCAATTTGGTAGAAAGAGCACTGAACTGCAATCCACTGAAACAGTAATAATAATAATAGCTGCTTCTTGCTCTGTCAGGCACTGCCTAAGTCCTCTGTATCTTCTAATCCTCACCAAAAAACCTTAAATGAAGGACTCAGGGCTCAGAGAGAGTATGTCACCCAGCCAGGAAGAGCTGCGTATCAGTTAGGGGAGTGAGTTTGGCTGCACATAACAGAACACACATAACAGTGGCTTGAACAAATCAAAAAGAGCTGTTTATTTTTTCTCTCATATGAGAAGTCTGGAAGTAGGCAGTCTGGGGACAGTGGGGACAGTATGGCAAATTCACACTGTCAGGAGAGGCCCGTGGCCCTTCTAGAGTTTCCCTCCTCTGTCCTTTAAATGTGGCCATAATGTCCCTCTTCCAGGCAGGAATAAATGTGACAAAGACAAAAGGCACATACAGGGTCAGGTGTGGTGGCTCATACCTGTAATCCCAGCCACTCAGGAGACCAGAGTGGAAGGGCTGCTTGAGCCTAGGAGTTTGAGACCAGCCTGGGCAACATAGCAAGATCCCTCTACAAAGAAATTTAAAAACAAAAAATTATCCAGGCCTGGTGGTATGCCCCTATAGTCCCAGATACTCAGGAGACTGAGGCAAGAGGATCACTCGAGCCCAGGAGCTGCAGGTTGCTGTGAGCTGTGATTGCACCACTGCACTCCAGGCTGGGCAACAAACAAACTGGCCAGGTGTGGTAGCTCATGCCTGTAATCCCAGCACTTTGGGAGGCCGAGGTCAGTGGATCACCTGAGGTCAGGAGTTCGAGACGAGCCTGGCCAACACAGTGAAACCCCGTGTCTACTAAAAAACAAAAATCAGCCGGGCATGGTAGCAGGTACCTGTAATCCCAGCTACTCATGAGGCTGAGGCAGGAGAATCGCTTGAACCCAGGAGGCGGAGGTTGCAGTGAGCCGAGATCGTGCCGTTGCACTCCAGCCTAGGTGACAAAATGAGACTGTCTAAAAACAAACAAACATTCTCCTCCAGTGTGGCAAAAAGAATTTTAAAATCAAATAAAAAATAAATAAAACAAACAAAAGACACATACAGCTGAGTTTGCCCTCTGTTACAGAGATTTCCAGAAAGTCTCATCTCTCTGCTTCTACTGTGTTGTGTGGCCAGTTTTCTACAAATGCCTATTGTGTCACTGGTACTGTGCTAAGATTTTACATATATTATTACATTTATTCCTCATAACAGCCTTGTAGAGAAGGAATTACCAGCCTCTGGGTTTTAGTTTATTCCCTGCTAGGTGGCTAAAATGTCTTAGATAAATCACATTCCCTCTCTGGACCTCATTTGTTCATCTGTTTTATGAGGGATTGGACTAGATAAGGAGATCTTAACTTGGGGTCTACAAACCCCTAAAAGGACAATCGATAAAATTCAGAGGGAAGAGTCATGACTTTAGACAGGGGAAAAATTACATTCTTATCTTCACTAACTTTTTTTTTTTTTTTTGAGACAGAGTCTTGCACTGTCACCCAGGCTGGAGTGCACTGGCGCAATCTCAGCTCACTGCAACCTCTGCCTCATGGTTTTAAGCAATTCTCCTGCAGCCTCCCGAGTAGCCAGGATTACAGACGACCACCACCACAGCAGGCTAATTTTTGTATTTTTAGTAGAGATGGGGTTTCATCATGTTGGCCAGACTGGTCTCGAACTGCCAACCTCAGGTGATCCTCCTGCCTCAGGCTCCCAAAGTGCTAGGATTACAGGTGTGAGCCACTGTGCCTGGCCTCTAACTTTTAACTGAAATTTAGCTTTTCCTTCTTGTATGAATTTAGCCAATAGGCCATAGTAATATTAGCAGAGCTTTTGACCTTGTCACCAAAAGAATATCAGATATTTCATAGCATATTAAGTTGTTTCAGATGACTTGAAATATTGAATATACTCATCACTACTTCAAAATTGTGGTAGCTATTACACCTGCTATATTTAATGTGTTAATAAGGAGGAGTGTGCGTGTGTGTGTAGACAGAATATATAGATACGCAGATATATAGATCTTGCTAATTTTATTGTTAGTATTATAGGAACTGTATTTCAATATAATTTATTTCCTTCATATTCCAGTGTATTTTGTTTTATGCATTTAAAAAAAATTTCTCTGAGAAGGGATCCAGAGGCTTTAGCAGCCCACCAAAGGAGTTCATAGAACAAATGAGATGAAGAACTGGACAGAGATCTCTTTGTCCCTCTGGCTATAAATATAATTCTGTCATAAGCTATCGTGGTCCTCCTGAACAAGTCCTCTCAGTTCTTGATTTCCTCAGTTTTCTCTTCTGTAAAACGGGAGTAATACTTGCCTTGCCTAGCTCAGAAGTAATCTACATGTAAGCACACACGAATGCAGAGCTTATGCATATTCAATTACACAGGGTCGGCTTCTGTAGTGCTGAGTGAATGTTGAGTGTTACTACATTGTTCAACTTTAGACCTATTTCCCAGAGATGCTGATGTTTTTCTGTCACTTCCATGTGAGTGTCCCGCTACAATGATGTATTTTTTTTAGTGCCAGTTTAGGACTGAATTCATATACAATTCAATAATAAAGGGGGAAATGCATCTTAAGTGCACTTGGATGCAACTACTTAAGAAAATAGAAGATAAAATGAGATTTTGCCAATGGGTCTTGTAGCTCCAATTATCTTAGGCTCTTTGAAAAGTTTGGGTCAATGTATTGTGATTTTAAGTTACAGATCAAACACAGTCATTTTGTCTACAACTTCTAAACAGGGATAACTGGACAAAGGACAGAAAAATAAGGAAAGTTGGTTTATCTTGTTCATAATCTGTGTCTTTGGATATCTGTGAATACTTGTTAAATATTCATCTAAAAGTCAGGTTAGGTGGCCATAATTAATGTTTCAAATAGCCAAGTAAAGATCTACAAATATCTCGTTTGTTTGTTTTTAGGACAGACAGGGTCTTGCTCCATCGCCCAGGCTGGGGTTTAGTGATGTGAACACAGCTGTATTAATCTAATCTGTTCTGGTACTGCTATAAAGAAATACCTTACTCTCTCTACCTTTGTAGGAGGGGATCTTGCTATGTTGCCCAGGCTGGTCTCAAACTCCTGGGCTCAAGCAGTCCTCCCACCCTGGTCTCCTGAGTGGCTGGGATTACAGGCGTGAGTCACCACACCTGGCCCTGTATGTATCCTTTTGCCTTTGTCACTTTTCTTCCTGCCTGGAAGAGGGACATTATGGCCACATTTTAAGGACAGTGCAGGAAAACACTAGAAAGGCCATGGGTCTCATCTGACAGTGTGGATTTGACATTTAAAAAAAAAAAAGCGCATATGCCACACACTTTTAAACAACCATATCTCACAAGAACTTACTATTGTGACCACAACACCAAAGGGGGATGGTGTTAAGCCATGAGAAACTGACCCCATGATCCAATCACTTCCTATCAGGACTCACCACCAGCATTGGGGATTACATTTCAACACAAGATTTAGGTGGAGACACAGATCCAAACCACATCAAAAGTTCGTTGCAGCTTCAATCTCCTGGGCTCAAGTGATCCTCCCACCTCAGCCACCCAAGTAGCTGGGACTACAGGCACATGCCTCCACACTTGGCTAATTTTTCATTTTTTGTAAAGATGGGGTCTATGTTGCCCAGGCTTGTCTTGAACTCCTGGCCTCAAGTGATCCTCCCACCTCAGCCTCCAAAACTGCTGGAATTAGAGGGACGAGCCACCATGCCCAGGCTATGAGTATCTTATTCGTTAAATTGTGTTTAAGGAAGTACTTCAAATTATGTTTGAAGTACTGCTGAATGCTTCATAGTCTTTAACTAAAAGACACAGGGTACTGTGAGTAAGGTAGTCTACATGGACAAGCAAGATAGTTCCTAAACAAGCTACTATTTTGATATAGTTTCTTCAAATATTTATGGAAATGCTCTGAGATATTTATGTTGGGGAGGATGTTTGATTTGCACACTGGAAGCTATTCTTTTTTTCTCGTTTTAAGAGAATTTCAGGATGATGCTGGGGTCTGAGTCATATAAATAATCCAGCTAAAAGTCAGGCTTGAGGAAATTTCTATGCTACTAAAAAAGAAAGAAAAAAGAAAAGCCCACTTTTTTTTTTTTTTTTTTTTGAGACCGCGCATCCCTCTGTCACCCAGGCTGGAGTGCAATGGTGCAATCTTGGCTCACTGCAACCTCTACCTCCCAGGTTGAAGCAAGTCTCTTGCCTCAGCCTCCCGAGTAGCTGAGACTACATACGCCTGCCAACACACCCAATTAATTTTCATATTTTTAGAGGAGATGGGATTTTACCATATTGGCCAGGCTAGTCTCAAACTTCTGGCCTCAAGTGATTTGCCCGCATCGGCCTCTCAAAGTGCAGGGATTACAGGCTTGAGCCACTGTTCTGGCCTGAAAAGCCCACTTTTATATATTTTTTTAAAAAACTCAACTGATTATGCTGGGGGCAGTGGCTCACACCTATAATCCCAGCACTTTGGGAGGCTGAGGCATGTGGATCACTTATTTTTATTTTCCTTACACAGGGTCTCACTCTGTTGCCCAGACTGGAGTACAGTGGCTCATTCATGGCTCACTGCAGCCTTGAACTCCTGGGCTCAAGTGATCCTCCCGCCTCAGCCTCCTGACTAGCTGGGACTACAAGCATGTGCTACCAAACCCAGCTGTTACTTTTTAAAAGACAGGCTTTCAGTATTCTACATATGTTAATTCATTTATGCATCCCAGTAGCCCTGGGATGAAAATACTGTCATTATCTCCATGTTATGAACAGAGAATCTGAAGCTTATTTAAGTTAAGGAGCTTGTCGAAGGTGATAGGACTTGTTGGAGCAGAGCTGGGATTCAGTCTTGGCCAGTCTGATACCACAGTTCATCTCTAAAACAGGAGTCAGCACACTGCAGACCATAGGCCAAGTCCGGCCTGATGCCTGTTTTTATAAATAAAGTTTTATTGGAACACAGGCACTGTTGTTCATTTACATGGTGTATGTGGCTGCCTTGTGTGACAACAGCATTTGAGCAGTTGTGGATAACTGGAGTGGTGGAGGGTAGAGTCATCCTCTTTAAAATGTGAGCCCCCAGAGTGGGAACTTCCAAACTGAGATCTCAATCCCCAGAGTGACCTTGTTGCTGAGGAATTTGTAGTTTAGTCAGCTCCCCAAATACCCACTATCTCTGCTTTGACCTGAACAGAGGATGACAAAGAAACCTGTCTCCTTTCTGGCGTGAAAATATTTCCTTCCCCTTCAGAATGAATCTAGAAGAGTTTAGTGAGGGGAATGGCAGCTGAAGGTGTTCTGTGTGGTGCCTGGCACCCAGTCAACACTCAGCAAACGTCCCCTTCCTTCCGACACCTGCCCTTGCCACCTGCTGGACCAAAATTGGCCACCTGCCTGAACTTGCAAAAGTCTGTATATCATGGACACAATGCTTTATGCTTTAAAACCGACATTCACATTTCATATAATAAAGTGAAGGTTGGAAGTAAGTTTCACAACTCAGAATAAACTGTTTGGGTCCAGCTGATGAGTGCGGGGGTGGGGGATGCAGCAAGTGGAATGTGCTAGGTCAGCCAGGTCAGCCATTGCATTATAGTTGAGGCAGTAAATTATCTTTCTTTGTCCAGAAGACCAAGGTGGGGGGCAAAAGGGGAATGAGCACTCAAGTGAGTGGGAGCAGAATGCTTGCCTGGGCAGCCTCTGGATGACTCTTTCCAAGACTGTGTCAGTCTTGGTCCCTCCACCCATCCAACACCAGCATTAAAAGCCTAATCTTTAACCAGGCTCTGAGCCATTTGCCTGACACTGAAAAACAGCTGAGTTTTCCTGCCAAATATATATCCACATTTTTTATAGACATAAATCACCTTCAAGCCACTTCTCCTCTTTGCAGTTAAGGTTACTAAATCTGCCCAGCACTTTTGTTCTTTAGAAGAACATAGACTTCATGGTTAGACTGGGCTTTAAGTCTCTGATCCATTCTACTAACTGTGTGACCTTGAGAAAAACTTTTAACCTCTCTGAGCCTCAGTCTTATCATTTGCAATAACAGTACTTACCAATTTCATCCACCTGTATAACAAATATTTGAGTGCCTATTGTGTGCCAGGCACTGTGAAGAGCTATAAATTTCACAGCAAATAAGACAGACAAGATCCTTATCCTTGTGCATCTTACCATCTAATAGAAGGCGCTGCAATAATCAAGTAAATAAATACTCAAGATTGTTACAGATGATGATAAACGATATGAAGGGGATATAGAGGGTGATGTAATAGAGTGAGCCACTTAAGTGACATTAAGGGAAGACCTGAAGTATGAGAATGAGCAATAACCATGGGAAAAGCTGTTAACGGTATCAAGCTGCGGGAACAATTGAGCGCAAAGGTATGGGGATGGGAAAAGAAGTGTTGTTTTAGGGCCAGGCGTGGTGGCTCATGCCTGTAATACCAACTCTTTGGGAGGCCAAGGCAGGCAGATCGCTTGAGGTCAGGAGTACAAGACCAGCCTGGCCAACATGGTGAAACCCCGTCTCTACTAAAAAAAAAAGTACAGTGGCCGGGCGCGGTGGCTCAAGCCTGTAATCCCAGCACTTTGGGAGGCCGAGACGGGCGGATCACAAGGTCAGGAGATCGAGACCATCCTGGCTAATACGGTGAAACCCCGTCTCTACTAAAGAATACAAAAAACTAGCCGGGCGACCAGGCGGGCGCCTGTAGTCCCAGCTACTTGGGAAGCTGAGGTGGGAGAATTACTTGAACCCAGGAGGTGGCGGTGAGCCGAGACTGCACCACTACACTCCAGCCTGGGCAACAGAGCAAGACTCCATCTCAAAAAACAAAGAAAAAAAAAGTACAAAAATTAGCCGGGTATGGTGGTGTGTGCCTGTAATCCCAGCTACTTGGGAAGCTGAGGTGGGAGAATTACTTGAACCCAGGAGGTGGCGGTGAGCCGAGACTGCACCACTACACTCCAGCCTGGGCAACAGAGCAAGACTCCATCTCAAAAAACAAAGAAAAAAAAAGTTGTTTTAGGAACAGACAGTAGCATAGTGTCAAGAGGGAAGGTGGCATGAGATGAGGTCGGGGAGGGAGGCAGAGGCCCAATTGCATGGGCTTCATGCATCATGGTAAGGACTTTAGATTTTGTTCTAAGCAGGGTGGGAAGTCAGTAAAAGAATTGTACAGAGTNAAAAAAAAGTACAAAATTAGCCGGGTATGGTGGTGTGTGCCTGTAATCCCAGCTACTTGGGAAGCTGAGGTGGGAGAATTACTTGAACCCAGGAGGTGGCGGTGAGCCGAGACTGCACCACTACACTCCAGCCTGGGCAACAGAGCAAGACTCCATCTCAAAAAACAAAGAAAAAAAAAGTTGTTTTAGGAACAGACAGTAGCATAGTGTCAAGAGGGAAGGTGGCATGAGATGAGGTCGGGGAGGGAGGCAGAGGCCCAATTGCATGGGCTTCATGCATCATGGTAAGGACTTTAGATTTTGTTCTAAGCAGGGTGGGAAGTCAGTAAAAGAATTGTACAGAGTTCATATTTTCTTTTCCTTTTTTTTTTTATTTTAATCTCTGAGACAGGGTCTGGCTCTGTCACCCACGCTGGAGTGCTGCGGTGTGATCATGGCTTACTGCAGCCTTGACCTCCTGGGGGCAAGGAATCCTCCTCACTCAGCCTTCCGAGTAGCTGGGACTACAGGCATGTGCAATGTGTGGTACTTGGCACCCAGTCAACACTCAGCAAACGTCCCTCTAAAATAAAAAATGGCTATTTTTTATTTTTAGAAATAAGGTCTCACTATGCTACCCAGGCTGGTCTCAAACTTCTGGCCTCAGACAATCCTCCTGCCTGAACCTCCCAAGGTGCTGAGATTACAGGTATGAGCCACCATGCCCAGCCATGATTCATGTCTTGAAAAGATTGGTTTTGTTGCTTTGTGAAAAGATTATAAGAAACAAGAGAGGCCACGGTTATTGTAAAGATTACCTGCAGTTACAAATGTAAAGTAATGAGCACAGCCCCTGATGCATGCAAATTCTCTATGAATGATAGTTAGTTGTTCTGGAAAGTCTAAGCCTGTCCTGTCCAGTACACCTGCCATTCACCACATGTGATTACTGAGCATCTGGAATGTGGCTAGTGCAACCAAAGTCTTAGATTTCTCATTTTATTTAATTTTCATTAATTTAAATTTAAAATGAATACTCAATTCAGTTACTGGGAAGTATGTTTGAAAAACCTTAGATATATGAATCAATTTTTTAAAGTATAGATTTTATGAAATGTGAACACAGACTCAAGTATTTTGCAAGAAAATTTGATGTCCAAATTGAGATATACTATAAAATACGCACATGACCCCAAAGACTTAGTAAGAAAAAGAGAATGTAAAATAACTTGTTACAGCTGGGCACGATGGCTCACGCCAGTAATCCTAGCACTTTGGGAGGCCAAGGCAGGCAGATCACCTGAGTTCAGGAGTTCAAGAGCAGCCTGGCCAACATGGTGAAACCCTGTCTCTACTAAAAATACAAAAAGTTAGCCGGGAATGGTGGTGAATGCATGTAATCCCAGCTACTCGGGAGGCTGAGACAGGAGAATCACTTGAACCCAGGAGCTGGAGGTTGCAGCGAGCCGAGATCATGCCACTGCCCTCCAGTCTGGGTAACAGAATGAGTGAGACTCCATCTCAAAAAAAAAAAGAAAACTTGATAAACATTTTTACATTGATCACATGCCCAAGGGATATTTTAGACATATTCACTTAAATAAAACATTAATTGCATTTAATAATAGTAAATATTAAATTAATTTTACTTCTTTTACTGTTTTTAATGCCGATACTAGGAAATTTAAAATTCGACCAGGTATAATGGCTCACACCTATAAGCCCAGCACTTTGGGAGTCCAAGGCTGGAGGATACCTTGAGGCCAGGAAATCAAGACCAACCTGGTAAAAATAGCAAGCCCCTCTCTCTACAAAAAAAAAAAAAGAAAGAAAGAAAAGAGGCACGATGGCATTCGCCTGTACTCCCAGTTGCTTGGGAGGCTGAAGTGAGAGGAGGGCTTGAACCCAGGATGTCGAGGCTGCAGTGAGCTATGATTGTGCCACTGCACTACAGCCTGGGTGACACAGTAAGATCCTGTCACAAAATAAAGTAATAAAATATGTGTGGCCCAATACAGTGGCTCATGCATGTAATCAGCATTTTGGGAGGCTGACATGAGAAGATCACTTGAGGCCAGGAGTTTGAGGCTGCAGTGAGCTAGAATTATGCCATTGCACTCAGCCTGGGTGACATAGTGAGATCCTGTCTCTAATAAATAAATAAATTACATATGTGGTTCACATTGTATTTCTATTGGGCATGCTGATCTAAGGGAAAACAAAAATGTAGACATATAAATGCACAGAATGCTAATTCTTGATTATGTCTCATCAGAAATTTTAATTCAAAGATTGGAACTGGGAAACAAAAGCATCTTTTGGAAACACTGTAGGAATGCATAATCTACATCTTAATTATTTATTTATTTTTATTTTATTTTATTTTATACTTTGTTTGAGACAGTCTCACTCTGTTGCCCAGGCTGGAGGGCAGTCGCATGGTCTCAACTGACTGAAACTTCTGCCTCCCAGGTTCAAGCGATTCTTGTGCCTCAGCCTCCCGAGTAGCTGGGATTATAGGCCTGCGTCACCACATCCAGCTAATTTTTGTAATTTTAGTAGAGGCAGGGTTCCACTATGTTGGCCAGGCTGGTCTTGAACTCCTGGCCTCAAGCAATACTCCTGCCTCTGCCTCCCAAAGTGCTGGATTACAGACATAAGCCGCCATGCCCGGCCTTATTTATTTTTATGTACATCTCACTCTCAAGGAGTTATTTTAGCATCCCTGACTGTTCCTGGATTTTAGACCCTCTTTTGGCAAACTCAAGAAGTGCAACCCCAGGGGAAATAGAGAGGATGGAGCTCAGGACTTAGAGGGTCCCAGAATGTAAGGTTTTATCCCCAAAACCAACTGGGCTCAATACCCTACGGTATTAGTATATCTACTTTGAGCATGGAAAGGACTGAGTCAGTCTAGCATAAGTGTAAATCGCTAAGTCCAGGGAATGTAGTTGCACAGAGCTTCCCAAAAGTTTGCACAGTATATGCATAAGTCACTAGGGAGGCAGGAGTGATTTCTGTCTCTGCCTGCAGACTTCCTGCAAAGCAATTTATTTTAAGTTAAAGACACGTGCCAGGGCCTGCACTAAGTGTTTTAGGTTTGTTATCTCTTTTATTTATTTATTTAGAGATGGAGTCTTGCTCTTGTCACCTAGGCTGGAGTGGCACGATCTCAGCTCACTGCAGCCTCCACCTCCCAGGTTCAAGCAATTCTCCTTCCTCAGCCTCCCAAGCAGCTGGGATTATAGGCACGTGCCACCATGCCTCGCTAATTTTTGTATTTTTAGTAGAGACGGGGTTTCACCATGTTGGCCAGGCTGGTCTCGAACTCCTGACCTCAGGTGATCCACCCACCTCGGCCTGCCAAAGTGCTGGGATTACAGGTGTGAGCCACTGTGCCCAGCCTCAGGTTTGTTATCTCTTTTAAGCCTCAAGAAACTTTATGAGGCATAAGTATCACTGTTACATCCATACTATATTACCAAGATTTGATGGCTTGTCCAAGATCACATATGTGGTAATAGACAGTCTGATTCCAGAATCTATGCTCTTAACAACCATACTAGACAGCAACCCAGTTGTCATGCCAGTGACCCAAAATACCACCCTTGAGGAAGAGACTCCTTCTCTTTTATCCTTCATTAACCAGTTACGCTGAGACTTACTCATTTCTTCCTAATCCCTATCCTGTTTCCAGCACAGAGCTGGCCACAAAATAAGTGGGCAACGCCTTACTGATTGAGTGATAGACATGTGTCATTAAGAAACCACTGAGCTGCTCCCCGCCAACAAAAAAACACTGAGGAAAACTGGTTCTTTTGCTACTTTGTCGATTTATTGCTATACCCACCACTGGACCTAGTACAATGCCTAGCGTGTATTCATTATTCAATAATTTATGTTCAGCACCGATTCTTTCAACAAACTTGAGTGCTTAGTTCCCTATCTGGGGGGTGTGAATGAAAGCTTCACAAATACTGCCACTATTAATAATAGTAGTAGTAAGTAGTAGTCATTAACAATAGTAATAATAAAATCACTATTAGTAGTTAATCATAATAATGATAATATCTGTGAGATCTTCATTAATAGTAATAATGATTACAATAACAACAAACATTTATTGAGTACTTACGGTGCTAGGTGCTATTAATATTAAAGCGGCTGGATGCAGTGGCTCACTCCTGTAATCCCAGCACTTTGGGAGGCCAAGACGGGCAGATTGCTTGAGCTCAGGAGTTTGAGACCAGCTTGGGCAACATGGCAAAACCCCATCTTCACAAAAAATACAAAAATGAGTCAGGTGTGGTAGTGAGCACCTATAATCAGTCCTAGCTACTCGGGAGGCTGGGGTGGCGAGGCTTGCTTGAGCCCAGTCAAGGCTGTAGTGAGCCGAGATTGCGCCACTGCACTCCAGCCTGGGTGACAGAGCGAGAACTTGCCTCAAAACAAATTTTAAGTATTTTTTCTATCTTGAGCATTTCATTTTCTGTGTTTTAGATAAGACATGACACCATTTAATTCTTACAACAACCCTGTAATTCCAAAAGTGTCAGTATCTACTTACTCAACTCAGAGAGCTGAGTGGCCAGTGTTTTGGCCATAAATTTCTGAAATAGGATGTTCACTGATCCCTTACAATTGTAAACAGGGCAAACATGGTCTCTGCCCAGGGAAAATACAAACAGAACCACCCTCTGAATCAAAAACATTTCTTGTCCTTTTACAGGATAGTTGTAAGGACTAAGAAATAAAATCTTCATGTTTCCAGGAATGGATGAATTGGCTTCCATCATTAAAAATGTGTTTCTTGCTTTATGTTCTATATATACTTAAACAGCATCCAACTACTTATTGTTCCTAAAAATGCTTCTGATATTTGTATGCTCCAGATTCCATGTCCTTCTACCTATCCTGGTTTTTTTTGCCCCCCGCCCCCACTAAGTGAACTATTCTTCTTTATACAGCCTAACTCGAGTATCCTATTACTGAAGACCTACCAAACTGCATCAGTTGCACTTTGATTCCTTTTGGCATAAAAAGAAAGGCAGATTGCTCTTCTTTTGGGCTCAGTAACTTCTTTATTTCCCTTCTCCACTCCCCCACTAGTCTGTGAGCTCCTGATGATAGGGAAGGGCAAGGATTGTGTCATTAGGCTTTCTGTCCCCGGCTACTGGCACAAGACCTGCAATATAATATTATTGTTGCTAATATTCATTAAACACTGTGCCAAGCCCTGTGCTCCTCATTTTCTATATATTTTTTCTCCCCTGCCCCGTACTCCTTGTCTTCTAGATATTTTTTTCTCCCAACAAGCTTGTGAGGTAAGTACCATTGTTACCCATCCCAATTTTTACATATGAGGTAAATGTATACATTAAAAAGTTGGCTGGGCCCTGTGGCTCACATCCGTAATTCCTGCATGTTAGGAGGCTGAGCCGGGAGGATTGTTTGAGCCCAGGAGTTTGAAACCAGCCTGGGAAATGTGAGAACTTGTCTCTTAAAAAAAAAAAAAAAAAAAAAGTAAAATAAAAACCTTAGAAGCGTAAGTAATTGGCCCCAAAATCACACTGCTACTCAAGTGGCAGAGCCTGAATTAGAACTCAATAATGAAATAAGCCACCTAAAGCATTTTTCACAGCATGTGGTGCTTAATAAGCATATAGTCTGTGAACATTAGCAATGGGAATTATTGTTCAAAGTTGTACAGCTCATAAAGAAAGCTGAGACTGTAACTCAAGTTTTATGTATTTACTTTCTTATTTATTTAGCTCCAAAGTTTACAGCCTTTCCATTATATCAGAATTGAATTAACAGGGCCTCTAACCATTTGCTTTTTTTTTTTTTTTTTTTAACACAGACAGAGCCTCCCTCTGTTGTTCAGGCCGAAGTGCAGTGTCGTAATCACAGCTCACTGCAGCCTCTGACTCCTAGGTTCAAGGATCCTCCCACCTCAGCCTCCTGAGCAGCTGATACTACAGATATGCACCACTGTGCCCACCTAATTTATATACACACACACACACACACACACACACGTATATGTATGTATACAAAGAGACGGATTTTTGCCATGTTGCTCAGGCTGGTCTCGAACTCCTGGCCTCAAGAGATCCTCCCATGTCCACCTTCCAAAGTGCTGGGATTACAGGCATGAGCCACCACACTCAGCCTCCATTTATACTTTTTAGATTCTGGGTGTATTTTTTAAAATTCAAAAATATTAAAACCAAAAATATGATATATTTTTTGTTTTCTTTTAGTATATAAAGCTTTCAACTTACAAAAAATATAACTGTATGCATAACCTCATTTACATGGAAATTCAAAAACCAAGTTTCATACTCTCTCTGAAAAAGTCTCTTCCAGCTATCTATCTCTGCAATAGGTTCTGTGAATTACAGAAAACGAATTAATCTGCTGTCATTGCTGGTTACCTGTCTGGCTACCTTGAAGATGGGTACCATATTTCAATTCTGTGATCCCAGCACAATGCCCACTGTCTAATAAACATTCAATGAACATTTCTCGAATGAATGTATAAGGCAACCACTTTTGGTCTCAGGGTTCCCTTACACTCTTAAATATTATTGGCCGGGCGCGGTGGCTCAAGCCTGTAATCCCAGCACTTTGGGAGGCCGAGACGGACGGATCACGAGGTCTGGAGATCGAGACCATCCTGGCTAACACAGTGAAACCCCGTCTCTACTAAAAAATTACAAAACACTAGCCGGGCGAGGTGACGGGCGCCTGTAGTCCCAGCTACTCGGGAGGCTGAGGCAGGAGAATGGCGTAAACCCTGAAGGCGGAGCTTGCAGTGAGCTGAGATCCGGCCACTGCACTCCAGCCTGGGCGACAGAGCGAGACTCCGTCTCAAAAAAAAAAAAAAAAAAAAAAAA
>NW_016808195.1:764035-788271 GCF_001698545.2 Rhinopithecus bieti
TATATATATATTATTGAGGTTAGTCTGAGTGCAGTGGTGATCACAACTAGTTACAGATCTTTTTGTTTCCTCTCTACTCCCACTGTTTGACTTGGCTAGCCCTTAAAAAATAAAAAAGGGCCGGGCGCAGTGGCTCACGCCTACAATCCCAGCACTCTGGGAGGCCGAGAGGGAGGATCGTTTGAGCCCAAGAGTTCAAGACCAGTCCGAGCAACATAGTGAAACTCCGTCTCTACTAAAAATACAAAAAATTAGCTGGGCGTGGTGGCGCGCACCTGTGGCCCCCGTTACTCGGAAGGCTGAGGCAAGAGAATCGCTTGAGCCGAGGAGTTTGACGCTGCAGTCAGTGGAGGCTGTGATTGCACCACTGCACTCCAGCATGGGCGACAGACTGAGACTGTGTCTCAAAAAAATTAAATAAATAAATAAATAAATAAATAGTGAAACGAACACCACAGAGACATACTTCCTTTTGTCCTTTTTTCTCTTCTGCAGAGTAACGCGAAGTCTTGCCGTAACCCAAGATGGCAACCATCTCTCAAATGTCACGCCGTACAATGACGTCACACAGCGACCATGCCTTTCCTCCCTGAGAGTTTCGCTACATTTCCCAAGATGCTTTGCCGACAGCGGCGCTATTAGTCGTCATCGACGGAAGCGCACCTGACTGAGCGGAAGTAGAAGATCTCAGAGGCTAAGAAGGTGGAGACTGGAGAAGCTGTGAGGTTGTGAGTAACCCCGTGGGTCTAAGCGTCTTGGCTGTGAGGAACGAAGCTAGGGAATAATCTGCTGGAAGCACGAGGCGTCGCTTCCCTAACCCTAGGAGCTCAGACTCCTGTGTTCTTCCAGTAGACCTGGGAGCCAAGAGAAATAAGACATTGCTGTGGAGGCGAAGTCTCCGTATTAAGGTCTTGCTGGTTTTTAAGTTTTCTTGGAACATACTAGGGCGAATTCAGACTCTTGCCGTGACACAAGGGTCGTTGGCGTGATTTTGCTGCGACTAGAGCAATTTACATTTTTGCAAATCTCTAGCAAATTTTTGCAAATATCTGGGCTGCTGATGCTCTGACTCAGCTTCTACAGCAGTGGTTCGCAATTGGCTGCACGTCAGAATCACCTGGGATAAAAAAAAAACAAAAAAAACAAAAAACACTCTGATGCCCTTGCTTGACGCCACACTAATAAATCAGAGTTTGGTTAGGGTCTGAGCAGTGGTATTTTCTAAATCTCTAGTGTTCTCTTGGGCAGCTAGGGTTCAGAGTCACCCTTTCTGATGCTTGACTCTGACCCCCATGGTGATTCTGATTCGGGTCACCTGCGCGAAGGTTCCCCTTCCACTGTAAGCTGCGGGGGCTCTACTACACGCATTTGGGTTAAAGTGATCACAGTTTGGGCACGGATTTTATTTTGAGGTACACTAGAAACGTATTCTTGGGTTTCCTGTGGTGGTGCTGAAAAGACGGACCATAATTTCTTACTCGTGCCTTGGTTATTCATTCTGAATGAAGATTAGGGCTGCTTCCTTTTTCTTGTCACTGTTTTACTTTCTGCGTAATTTTTGCTATCCAAACAACGCGAACGGTGGAATATAGAAGAGTCACATTAAAAACGGCTTCTTTTGTTGCTTATTAGAAGTTCTGGGCGGGGCGCGCTGACTCACGCCTGTAATCCCAGCACTTTGGGAGGCCGAGGCGGATGGATCACGAGGTCAGGGGTTCCAGACCAGCCTGGCCAAGATGGTGAAACCCCGTCTCTACTAGAACTACAAAAATTAGCCGGTGGCGCGGTGGCAGGTGCCTGTAATTCCAGCTACTCGGGAGGCTGAGCCAGGAGAATCGCTTGAACCCGGACGCAGAGGTTGCAGTGAGCCGAGATCGCGCCACTGCATTTCAGCCTGGGTGACAGAGTGAGACTCCGTCTCAAAAAAAAAAAAAAAAAAAAAAGTCTAGTACCAGATTTGATCAGGAAGGGGTCTCAGTTAAAATGACATTTGACATTATTTTACTTATAATCTATATTTTTAAATAATGAATTCCAGTGAAAGGAAGTTACGGTGTGTTTTTTGGCTGTAATGCAGAGGTTTGTTTAGGTTTAAAAGAGAACTTTTAAAAATATAAGCACCATTACATAGCAGTTGTTTTGTTTTGTTTACCCCCCAGCTTTAGCGTCACCTCCCTCACTGGACAGCATGGGGGAGAAGTCAGAGAACTGTAGGGTTCCAGAGGATCTGTTGAATGGTTTGAAGGTTACAGATACTCAGGAAGCCGAGTGTGCTGGTCTTCCAGTTCCTGATCCCAAAAGTCAGCATTCCCAGAGTAAGCTGCTCAGGGATGATGAGGCCCATCTCCAGGAGGACCAGGGAGAAGAGGAGTGTTTTCATGATTGCAGTGCCTCATTTGAGGAGGAGCCAGGAGCGGACAAGATAGAGAACAAATCTAATGAAGATGTGAATTCCTCTGAACTAGATGAAGAATACCTAATAGAACTGGAAAAAAACATGTCGGATGAAGAGAAACAGGTAAATTATTTTATTTATTGTGCAAGAGCTGCCACTTACACTGCATTTTAAAATGTGATCTATACTGTATTGTAGACCACCTCATCTGTGGTAAACAATAACTTGCCCCTTTGTCTTTTTATGGCTTTAGTAGTGTTGGATCTGAGATAAATCGGTGGCATGACAGGGAAACAGAGTGTGTCTGCTTAGCAAAGAAATTTTCATTATTTTCTGTGAACCTTGAGTTATGTTCATCTTGTACTTCAGGAGTCTGTAACATAACAGTCTTTTTGTTTATTTTCAAAATGTATATATGCTTTTTAGTTTTCTGTTATAACCTTTTCTGTGGTTGGCTGCTGAAATTTCTGTAATGAACATTTTTATGTTTATGCTACATTTATGTTTATGAACATTTCCTGTTTATGCTAATCCCTTGTTAGCAAAATATGACTGCCTGAATATCTTGGTGGAGTTTTGGTTGCGGAGGTCTTCAGGAACAGAATTGTGTATGATTATAGCTAGCTATCGTTTGTTGAATGCCTACAATGTGCCGTCCGCTGACTTAAAATGTTTACTTGTGTTTTCATTAATCCTCACAACATGCCTATGAAATATATACTGTTATTTCCCCTAAGGAAACAACTTGGAGTGGTGAAGTAATTAGCCGAAGATCAAATGCCTGATGAATTGCAAAACTAATTCTCAAATCAAATCTGTTTGATTCCAAAGCCAGAGTGTAATGTAGAATGTAGTAACAAAAACATCTGTCTTCCTACAAAGCAGATAGACTAATAAAATGTACAATCTCCTGTTTCTTTGCTCTGGGGCCACACCGTTAACTGAGCAAGCCTTCACTTTTGGAGACTGAAGTCCTGCTGTCCTACCTCCTTCTGATTGCACAAGCAAGTTAGTTTCTGAAGAGTTACTGTAATAGCTTCAGTTTGTCTACAAAGAACGTGAATGAGATTGTAGTTTATGCCACTAACGAGCTCACTCACTGAACAGGTTGTGATACATTGGTAATGAGTTGAGACAATAAATGTTCAGCCTAAGCCTAACAGTGGGGGTGGGAAGGTAGCCTGGGGTGGGAAGGAGCATCTTCTCTTTCACTGTCTCCTTAGACACTTTTCATCATCAAATCAGTTAGCTTTCATGTGAACGTGTTCGCTTTTGTGCTAGTGTGCGCCACCAGAACAGGAGGAAAAAGGGCAAAAATGAGCCAAGTTCATAAACTATCACAGCAAATACAGCTCAAAAAAATTAAGTACTGCTCCATAACATTATAGCAGGTTTCAGGCTTTTTAGAAACACTGATTATGCATCTATGTTAAAAAGATAGCAATGCTTTTCTGATACCTTAATATATTTTGCCCTAAAATTAAATTAATTTTCTAGTGCCCTCTGGATTTGACAGTTGAATGGTTTGGCTCAAGGTGTCACAAAGTCTGATCCCCACCTCTAATTTAGTAAAGCCTGTTTTGTGTCTCCTAGGCCAGAAAATCATACTTTCAGTTCTATAAATACTTTTGGGATTTTTTTTTTTTTTTTTTTTTTTTTGAAGACAGGATCTCGCTGTGTCATCCAGGCTGGAGTACAGTCATGTGATCACGGCTCACTGCAGTTTCAACCTCTTGGGCTCAAGTGGATCCTCCCACCTCAACCTCCTGAGTAACTGGGACAACAGGCATGCACCACCCTACCTGGCTAATTTTTATGGGTGTTTTGGTAGAGACAGTGTCTCACCGCGTTGCCCAGGCTGGTCTCCAACTGCTGGGCTCAAGCTATCTTCCCATTTTAGCCTCCCAAAGTGCTGGGATTACAGGCGTGAATCACCACACCTAGCCAGGATAATTATTTTTATTGCCTGTAAGTCATATTCTAAGTAGAACAATACTTTCACTTTTTTCGCTGCTTTTAAAAATTGAGTTATAATTTAGTGAAACAGTATATCAGTTCTCATGTGTAGAATGCGATGAGTTTGACAGTTGTATTCACCTGCGTAACTCACATTTCTATCAAGATAGAGAACATTTCCATCATGTCAGAAACTCCATTTGTGTGCTGTATCAGTCGTTCCTTTCCCAACCACACCAGTCTCTGGTTAACCACTCTTCTGATTCCTGTCTCATAGGTGGTTTTTTTCCTGTTCCAGACTTTCATATAAATATAATCAGACAGTAGTATTCATGTTTAAAACATAAATATTTTCTATTTATATATCAAAGTGTTTTTATAGCTAATTTGAAATTTATAAGAATATCTCATAACAGTAACATACAGCAGTGCTAGTCCTGTTATTTAGAGAAATGTAAGCCACTAACTCTACTTTAAGGAAATAATCTATGAGAGTACAAATTGCCTTCAGCTAACTGTGGTACTAATCTATTAGCTGTTTTTATGCTATTTTGATAAATATCTTTCCGAAATTTTCAAGAAGCCAGCAAAACAGATGAAGAAATGTCTTCTGCATATATGGTTTGGCTTTAATAGCTCATCAGGGACAGGATAGTATTATATTTGAATCTTTTAAAATAGATTAAAGTTCAGATAGTTCAACAATGATTTAAAAAAACATAAATGGCAAAAAAATGTGAAAAGACTTTCAGCCTCATTAATAATAATAAAAAATACAAACTAAAACATTATGTCTCATCTATCAGATCAGAACATTGATCTGATGTTGACAAGGAGAGGATGCTGGAACTCATATACTCATGTTGGGAATGTAAATTGTTATGTCACTTCATGGGACACATACCAAATTTTTATGTGAACATTTCTTTAGATAGGGCTATCAATAGACTCCTCTACAATGATAGGAATGTTCTACATCCTTCACCATGCAGTATGGTAGCTGCTGACTACATCAGGCTGTTGAGCACTTGAAATATGGCTATTATGGCTGAGAAACTGTATTTTATTTTAATTAATTTAAATAGTCACATGGGGTGGCTCACACCTATAATCCCAGCACTTTGGGAGGCTGAGGCAGGCGGATCACCTGAGATCAGGAGTTCGACCCGAGACCTGCCTGGCCAACATAGTGAAACTCCATCTCTGCCAAAAATAAAAAAAAAATTAGCTGGGCCTGGTGGCAGGCTCCTGTAATCCCAACCACTCAGGAGGATGGGGCAGGAGAATTGCTTGAACCCGGGACATGGAGGTTGCAGTGAGCCGAGATTGCGCCATTGCACTCCAGCCTGGGAGACGAGCGAAATTCCATCTCAGAAAATAAATAAATAGTCACACAGGCCAGGCACAGTGGCTCATTCCTATAATCCCAGCACTTGGGAGGCTAAGGCTGGAGGATCACTTGAGCCCAGGAGTTTGAGACCAGCCTGGGCAACAGAGTGAGACCCTGTCTTTCCAAAAAAAATTTTTTTTAATTAAAAAATTTTTTAAAGCCTTTAAAATAAAATAAAATAACCACATGTGGCACAAGCCTATAGCCCCACCACTCAGGAGGCTGAGGTGGGAGGATCCCTGGAGCCTGGGAAGTTGAGGCTGCAGCGAGCCATGATCACGCTACTGCACCCCAGCCTGTGCAACAGAGTGAGAACTTGTCTCAAAATGAATACATAAATAATTTTAAAATAAAATCGTCACATGTGGCTAGTAACTACCATATTGGACATGACAGCATTAACCCTGATTTTTTTGTAGCCATTTATTTCAAGGAAATTATTAGAAATACACACAAAATTATGTACATAGATGTGTTGCAGCAGCATTCATAATTTTGGAAAGCTAGACAGTATTAAATAGGGTATTTGTAGTATAGTAAATATATTTGGTCTTTGTCCCTGGTTCCTGTTACAGAGCCCCTAAAACCCTTGGAATTTTCTGATAGTGTATCTTCTGTTATTTTTATTTTTTTATTTTTTTTGAGACAGAGTCTCGCTCTATCGCCCAGGCTGGAGTGTAGTGGCCAGATCTCAGCTCACTGCAAGCTCCGTCTCCCGGGTTTACGCCATTCTCCTGCCTCAGCCTCCCGAGTAGCCAGGACTACAGGCGCCCGCCACCTCGCCTGGCTAGGTTTTTGGATTTTTTAGTAGAGATGGGGTTTCACCATGTTAGCCAGGATGGTCTCCATCTCCTGACCTCGTGATCCGCCCATCTCGGCCTCCCAAAGTGCTGGGATTACAGGCTTGAGCCACCGCGCCGGGCTCTTCTGTTATTCTTAATGTACCCCTTTTGATAACATCTGAGTTCATCCTAACGAGATAACTTTTAGGGTATGGCCTATCAATAGCCTAAGGATGGGGCCAGTCACCAAAAAGACTAAGTGATTAGAGGTTTGGAGGGTTGGAACTTTTGGCACCACCTACTGAAATCCAGGAAAGGAGGAGGGTGAGTGCTGGAGATTAAGCTCCATTAAAACTTTTTTCTTTTTATGTTTTGAACCGGGTCTCACTCTGTTGCCCAGACTGGATTGCAGAGGTGCGATCATAGCTCACTGCAGCCTTCAACCTCCTGGACTCAAGCTGTCCTCCTGCATCAGTGTCCCAAGTAGCTGGGACCACAGGCACCCTCCACCACACCTGGCTAAATGTTTTTGTATTTGAAATGAGGTCTCACTGTGTTGCCCAGGCTGGTCTCGAACTCCTGGACTCAAGCAATATTCCCATCTCAGCCTCCCAAAGTGGTAGGATTACAGGTGTGAGCTGCTATGCCTGGCTTATAAAAACTCCTGAACAAGAAATCTGATGAGCTTCCAGGTTGATGAGCACATGGAAGTGTTAAGAGGATGGCACCCAGAGGGAGCAGGGCAGCTCTGTACCTCTTCTCCCTCTGCCTTTCCCTGTGTGTCTCTTCACCTGGCTGTCCTATATCCTTCATAATATCCTTTATAATAAACTGCTAAGTGTAAGTAAAGTGTTTCCCAGAGTTCTGTGACCCAGTCTAGCAAATTATTGAACCCAAGGACAGGGTGGTTAGAATCCTGTGCTAACCATTCAGTCGGAATCACAGGTCACAACCTGGGACTTGTGATTAGTGTCTGAAGTGGGGCCAGGCTTGTGAGACTGAGCTCTTAACCTGTGGGATCAGACACTGGCTACCTGGAGATAGTGACAGAACCGAATTGAATTATAGGACACCCAGTTGGTGTCCGCTGGAGAATTGTTTAGTGTGGAAGAAAACTCTCATCTGTTGTCAGAACTATTGGGAGTGTATAGTAGGAGAGAAAAATATGTTCTTCCCAGAGTATTATTTAAATTTTGTTGTTATATTTATGTAGTATACAATGCAGTTGTTAAAGATAAATCTTGGCCGGGCATAGTGGCTCATGTCTATAATCCCAGCACTTTGGGAGGCCAAGGTGGGCAGACCACTTGAGCCCAGGAGTTCAAGACCAGCGTGGCCAACATGGTGAACCTCCATCTCTACTAAAAATACAAAAATTAGCCAGGTGTGGTGGCGTGCACTTGTAGTCCCAGCTACTTAGAAGGCTGAGGCACAAGAATTGCTTGAACCTAGGAGGCGGAGGCTGCAGTGAGCCAAGATCACGCCACTGCGCTCCAACCTGAGTGACAGAGTGAGTCTCTGTCTCAATAAATAAATAAATAATTTTTTGAAAAATTCTTTAAAGATGAATCATAGGTATTGACATGGGAAGCTGCCTGTAATGTAATGTCAAATTAATTAATCAGGTTATACAACAGTGATGATTTCTTTTAAGTTAAACTAAACCTATGTGAAAGTATGTTTATACATATAAATTTGAAGGGTATACACCAAAGTGTAAGCAGTAACTTTTGAGAGGTGCGATTATTAGGGAATTTTAATTTATATGTAATACAATTTTGTAATATTTGCTTTTTTTACAGTAAGCCTATATTCCATTATACCATTTTAAGAATATAAATAAGTAAAAATTGATTACTTTACAACCAAAGTGTATGCCCTACCACAAAAGCACATAAAGCCGACCCCTGAGGATTTGGGAAAGAAGTGCTATTCCGTATAGAGTCTATGTATTATTAAAGGCTTCTTGTGGACACAACCAAATAACAATAGCCAAAGTCTGTTAATCAAGCTAACCTCACTTGTCCTGTGGCTGAGAAGATAATTTAGGCTCAAGTACAGTGTCACTTCTCAGCAGAACTCATAAATCAAGAGTAATTGAGGAAGAAAGCAGTTAAGATTTGGTAAAAAGCAGGAAAAGCTCTCAATGGGAGTATAGTGTATTTGTGTGTTTATTTCAGCAGTGAATCTTAACTGTTTGTGAAAGCTTAAATGTAGACATGACTACCCATAGGAGTGAAATTTTAGCTAACATTTGAGATGTACTAGGTATGTGAAGCAAATAATTGGTTCCGAGAGGCTTGGCTAAGGTGAAGGACAGATGTAGCAGCAGACAAGAATTGCAATAATAACATTATGATACAAAAAATGCTATCTTAGTGTGTTGGAGCTGCTATAACAAAATACCTTAGACTGGATAATTTATAAATAATAGAAATTTATTGCCGGGTGCGGTGGCTTATGCCTGTAATCCCAGCACTTCGGGAGGCCGAGGCAGGCAGATCACAAGGTCAGGAGATCGAGACCATCCTGGCTGACACGGTGAAACCCTGTGTCTACTAAAAATACAAAGAATTAGCCGGGCGAGGTGGCGGGTGCCTGTAGTACCAGCTACTTGGGAGGCTGAGGCAGGAGAATGGCATGAACCTGGGAGGCGCAACTTGCAGTGAGCCGAGATCACGCCACTGCACTCCTGGCATGCAGGAGTTGCCTCGGCGACAGAGCAAGATTCCGCGTCTCAAAAAATAAATAAATAAATGAATACGTAATTCTGGAGGCTGAGAAGTTCAAGATCAAGGTGCCAGCAATTTCAGTGTCTGGTGAGGGCCTGTTCCTTACAGATGGCACCATTTGTGTTCTTACGTGGCGGAAGGGGCAGGGCAGCTCCCTTCAACCTCTTTTATTAGGACACTAATCCATTCATGAGGATGGAGCCCTTATGACTTAATCCCATCCCAAAAGGCCCCACCTCTTAATACCAACACAATGGGGATTAGGTTTCCACATGAATTTTGGAGGGACACATTCAGACCATAGCGAGTGTTTATAGTATTAGGACCTATGGCACATACTGCAGAATGCTGGTATTGATTCTATAAGAAAATCGCCTTTTATGGACTGCTTGTCACAGTGCAGTTTCTTAGGCCTCATGTGTAAATTTCCTAGGTAATTCATATGCACATGCTGAGACTTGAGGACCACTGTCATGGGCTTTACACAGTCTTCCTCCATTAAATAGCTATTGAATGAATAGCGTCTTTATCTCCCCCATGAGAGCCAATAATTGGCCTTACAAGTTACAGAAATTTTTTTATCACATTTATTCAAGTAATATTTGCATTTCTTCCACACACCAGGCATTGTTTGAGGCCCTGAGGGATACAGTGGTGAACAAGACAGAGAGGGTTTCTGTTCTCTCATTGGGGAATTAGGACAAAATCTTAAGATGAAGTGATGCAGGGTTGGGTTGGAAGGATGGTGCTATGGTTTGAATGTTTTTCCCCAAAATTCATGTTAAACTTAATCCTTGCTGTGTAGTATTAAGAGGTTGAGCCTTTAGAAGGTGATTAGAAGAATCAGTATCCTTATAAAGTATACCAATAAAAGACTTGAGGGAACCTGTTGGGCCCTTCTACTCCCCTTTCACCAAGTGAGGATGCAGAAAGAAGGCACCATGTTGAATCAGAGAACATGCCCTTTACCAGACACCAAATCTGTTAGTGCCTTGCTCTTGGCATTTCCAGCCCCTACAGCTGTGCAAAATAAATTTCTATTATTTATAAATTACCCAGTCTGTGTTATTTTGTTATAGCACCCTGAGTGGACTAAGACAGATGGAGAGACCTGCTTTAGATTGGCTGGTCAGGAAAGCCTCTCTGAAGAGGTGGCCTTTCAGCAGAGCCTGGGGGAGGGTGGCACTGGGAGCAGCCAAGTGTGTGACCGTCTGAGAGGCAAGCATTGCAGACAAAGAGAGCAGTTGAATAAAGCCCTAAAGTAACAACAACCTTGGTGTTTTGACATGTTCAAGGAGTGGAAGAGCCTATGGCTGAAGCATAATGATTAAGGAAGAGAGTGGGCTGATAGTAGGCAAGGGTCTGATTATGGAACAGTTCCTAAGCCATGGTAAAGAATTTGAAGTTTGTTCCAAGTGCAGAAGGAAACAGGTGGATAATTTTAAGCCAGGGAGAGACAGGAGTTATTTACATTTTAATAAGAGAATTCAGTTCTTATACAGAGAATGGAGGGGTATAAGGATAGAGGAGGGACATGAATGGAACATTTGAGACCAGTTAGGCTCTAATGCAGTAGCCCGGGCAAAGATAATAGTAGCTTGAACTGTGGATCTGAAGAGAAATGAATGATTTCGGGATGTATTTCAGAGGTAAAGCTGACCACACATTGCAGTGGATTCGATTGGAGGAATGGAGTGAGACTTTAGAATGATTCCTTTTCTTCAGCTACTGGATGGATGGTGGTGGCCTTTATTAATATGAAGAAGATAAAGGAACTTTGAACTCATCCAGGTTCTGGTGATTTAATTCTTTCCTGCAAACGAACATTTTCATTTGTAAGCCAAAATGCAGATTTAGTCATTTCAGTAGGTTTGCTGCCTTTCACTAGTGGTTTGCAAATGGTATTCATTTACATATACACATAAGGGATCCAAAAGTCTGTCGCATGGTGAACATGGATTCAGAATGCATGGGATCTGGGATTTTTAAACATTAGGCTCTGAAAATTTTAAGGATTGTTCTTTAAGGTCATTTTCTCTTTAGGAACCATTATCAAAGCTTAGAAGTCTCAGTTTAGAACAGAAGTTATATTTTAGTCTCTTCCCTCTGTCATTTTTCCTAAATTCCACGTTACTTAATCTTTTGGATTTCCACATTTCTGCCACCTTATTGCATCATTTTCATAATCTAATCAATGTTGTGGCTGTGGATGTGTTTGCAGGGAATACTCTCTTGATTGCTTCCAAAAAGTTTTCAGTAACTTCTTCCATAGTGGCCTGCATAGTCCTGTTAACTCCGTGAGCAACCTTTCTGATTTTGTTGTTTCCCTTTTCTTTCTTTTTTTTTTTTTAATTATTATTATACTTTAAGTTCTAGGGTACACGTGCAGGTTTGTTACATATGTATACTTGTGCCATGTTGGTGTGCTGCACCTCTTTCTTTCTTTTTTTTTTTTGAGACGGAGTCTCGCTCTGTCACCCAAGCTGGAGTGCAGTGGTGCTATCCCTGCTCACTGCAACCTCTGCCTCTTGGGTTCAAGTGATTCTTCTGCCTCAGCCTCCCGCGTAGGTGGGGCTACAGGTGTGTGCCGCCACACCCAGCTAATTTTTGTATTTTTAGTAGAGACTGGGTTTCAGCATATTGGCCAGGCTGGTCTCAAACTCCTGACATCGTGGTCTACCCACCTTGGCCTCCCAAAGTGCTGGGGTTACAGGCATGAGCCACCGCGCCCTGCCTCCTGCCTCCTTTTCTTTCATTTCTTGTTTTCTTTTGGTTTTTTGTTTTGTTTTGTTTTTTGTTTCGAGATGGAGTTTCACCCTCTCGCCCAGGCTGGAGTACAGTGGCATGATCTTGGTTCACTGCAACCTCTGCCTCCTGGGTTCAAGTGATTCTCCTGCCTCAGCCTCCCGAGTAGCTGGGATTGCAGGTGCCCATCACCACACCTGGCTAATTTTTGTATTTTTAGTAGAGATGGGGTTATCACATATCACCATGTTGGTCAGGCTGGTCTCATACTCCTGACCTCAAGTGATCCACCCGCCTCAGCCTCCTTTTCTTTCATTTCTAATGGACATCTTTTGGAACTAAGGTAGTCATTTTTACCAACTTCTTATAGAGTTACCACTGTTGAACTTAATGCTGTGTACAAACGATTAAATCAAATCCTGGAAGGAACTTAGATTTCCGATCCCAATTTTGTTTATTTTTATTTTTGCAGAGGCCCTTTCACTTGGCCTCCCAAAGTGCTGAGATTACAGGCATGAACCACCCTGCCTGGCCTGATCCTGAGTTTAAACCAGAGGAAATAAGGATTGCTTGCTCTCAAACAGGGGTCGTCAACCCCTGGCCATGTACTAGTACCAGCCTGTGGCCTGTTAAGAACCCAGCCACACAGCAGGAAGTGAGCAGCAAACTAGTGAGCGAAGCTTCATCTATATTTACGGCCACTCCCCATCATTTGTATTACTGTCTGAGCTCCGCCTCATGTCATATCCGTGGTGGCACTAGATTCTCGTGGGCTCGTGAACCCTATTGTGAACTGCGCATGCAAGGGATCTAGATTGTGGCTCCTTATGAGAATCTAATGCCTGATAGTCTATCACTGTCTCCCATCACCCCCAGGTGGGACCATCTAGTTGCAGGAAAACAAGTTCAGGGCTCCCACTGATTCTACGTTATGGGGAATTGTATAATTATTTGATTATATATTACAGTGTCATAATTATAAAAATAAAGTACACAATAAATGTAATATGCTTGAATCATTACGAACACCCCTCCCCACGACCCTGGTCCGTGGAAAATGGTCCCCACAAAAGCAGTCCCTGGAACCAAGAAGGTTAGGGACCGCTGCTCTAAAATATTTGAAAGTTAGTGAGATATGTTTACATTATTTGCTGGTAGAAAATTAAAATGGCATTCAGTATTTCCTGTGTTTATTAAGAAAGGTCACTTAATAAATAATGTATGTTTACATTATTTGCTGGTAGAAAATTAAAATGGCATTCAGTATTTCCTGTGTTTATTAAGAAAGGTCACTTTGTGTAGATCAGTGGTTTCCAGACTTTGTCGTGCCTAAGCATCACAGGAAATGTATTAACCATGCAAAGCCTGAGAAGTGTCTGATACCACACACCTGTGAGGCCACAACCAGGCATCTGCTTTATTAGCAAGCCTCCCAGGTAATTTCAATATAGGAAGAACTGTGGCCACCCCGTGGGAAACAGATCCAGATGGACGCAGATGACTGAGCTTCCAAAACAAGAAGTATTGACCTAACCCGTACATTGACTGCATCCAACATCGGAAGAACTGAATGGGAGGTTTTCTTTTACCCACATCTGTTGATCAAGGTCTAAAAACAACTTGTTGGGCCGAATTTAAGCAGTCCTGACAGAAAATTTATTTCTATTAAATTGTGTTTTGGGAAATAGAATTTTCTGATTTAAGAAACAAGGGACTGTTTCCAAGATTAATTCCTCATAGATCAGTCATTTTTTCCTCAGAAGGATAATACCTACTGAGAGGCAGTTTCTAACTGTGGCTTAGATCTAAAGATTCTTCCCTCATGCCTCCCTAGAGGACCTGTAAAGGTGACTTGTGGAAAGAACAGATATGTCTTTATATATGTAAAGCAAGTGATATCTGATTTCAAAGAAGACAAAACCAAAAGCTTATTTTTTTAATGATAAGGAATTCCCTTCAGAATAATTTGTAGAAGTGGTGTCCCTAGCCGTTCCAATATTTGCATTCCAAGTGTAGTTTTCTCGTCCCACCTACATAAGACTAAAGCAGAAGGTTTTGTTGCATTTGCCTCCATTTTCCAGCAATTGACCAAGTATGTAGCTCTCTTTACTCTCTCTTTTACTCCAGCGATTGATCTCTGGGTACTGTGATTCTTGGGTACTGTGCTTGGCGTAAAGTGTATGCTGTTTTATTTTGTAGCAATTACCTCACAAAACTGCAGAGGGCAGCAGAGAGCTGCTGATAGATTTATAATATGGACATAAGCTTGCTGGAGCGACAGTCTTGGTTTTATCCATTTGTCTGTTGAGCACATGCCTACCGTAGGATTATTTAAATATGAGATTATTGTTTAAATGTATTTCATGCAAGTTTTTACTATTTAATAATGATAGGTGGGATATACACTTGTAAGCTCCAAGTCAAGTGTGTTTATGTTGTATTCACTGACCTAAAGTAAAAGAAATACCCTACTCAGCCACTGCATTGTAAGAGTGGTTTATTTATAAGAGACTAGAGGAGCACTGTCTAACATTTTGCCTTGCTACCCCAGGATTTTAAATTATATCAGTTGAAGTTCTGTAGCTTGGATTTTTGGGTTTTTTGAAGGGTGGTTTTTTTGTTGTCCATTAAAAAATTAAATTCAAGCTACTTCTAATATTTTAAGCAAGTGAATCAATCCATTTGAAGCTCTTAGCACAATGTCTGGCTACATACTAAGTATTATGAGTTTTAGCTCATTGAATGAGTTACACAGCCATGGAATCAGGCATCTTTGGGTAATCTAAGCAGATAGGAGTACTATGTTAGTAAATAGGAAATGACAAGGTAAGATTATAGCCAAGTCATGGATATTTGCTTTACAGGAAGAGTCTTCACTTAGCAATATTAGTGTACCATTTTTCATCCTAACTAGCATTTAAAGTAATTTGTCTTCTTTATGCAAAGCAGTTTATAATGTTTATATCCTTGATTTGCTAATTTTATTCAGAAAGGACACTTGTAATAGTTTCCACCCTTATTTCTTTGTTAGTTAAATGAAAATTAACCCACATATGCTATAGATTCAGAGTAATTCTAGAAATTGAGTTATTCGTTCAGCAGACATTTGTTAGTACCTGCAATTAATAGACAAAATTGGCCTGGTGCGGTGGCTCACGCCTGTAATCCCAACACTTTGGGAGGCCGAGTCGGGCAGATCACCTGAGGTCAAATTTAAGACCAGCCTGACCAACAAAGTGAAACCCCATCTCTACTAAAAATACAAAAAAATTAGCCAGGCGTGGTGGCATGTGCCTGTAATCCCAGCTACTCAGGAGGCTAAGGCAGGAGAATCTCTTGTACTTACTGGAGGCTGATAAGCAGATGTTGCAGTGAACTGAGATTGCATCATTGCACTCCACCCTGGGCAAAAGAGCAAAACTCTGTCTAAAAAAAAAAAAGACAATTTTTTTTTTTTTTTTTTTGTTTTTTTTTTTTTTTTTTTTTTTTAAATAGGGTTTTGCTTGCCCAGGCTGGAGTGCAGTGACGCAATCATGGCTCATTGTAACCTCCAGGGATCAAGTGATCCTTCCGCCTCAGCTTCCCAGGTAGCTAGGACTACAGGCATGAGCCACCACGCCCAGCTAATTTTTTTTTATTTTTAGTAGAGGCATAGTCTTGCTATGTTGCCCAGGCTGAAGTTTTCTTGAAGAATATGGTTTTCTCTGTCAAGAAACTTATAATTCAGCCAGGAAGACGTGTAACTATGCTTACGTTTTTATTTTAGGTAGTTTCGTGTTTTATCAGTATACTCTGGTTGGCATGTAAGTGTCAGGGAGCAATGGGTGGAGCTTTCTCTGTGCTGTGTACTTTAGCACAGTGCCTGCACTTTATGTGCCGTTAAGTATGTTAAAAAACTGTCATTACTGAGGTAGGAATTTCAAGTCCTTACTGGAGGCTGTATTTAGCTCTTGAAAGAGAAAAATTATTTCCCAGGTGGAGAGTTCTATTTTAACTTTTATTTTGAAATAACATTTTTTAGAAAGTAGCAAAAAACAGATTCCAGCTTCCCCTAGTTTTAACAGCTTACATAGCCATAGTGCAGCTATCAAAACCAGGAAATAAACATTATTACAATGCTATAAACTACAGACCTTATTCAGATTTCATCACATTTCCCATGAACGTCATCTTTTCTGTTCAGGACCCATTGCATTTAGTTTTCATGTCGCCTTGATTTTCTCTAGTTGATGATAGTTCCTTTGTCTTTTTTTTTTTTTTTTAAGAGAGACTAGAGTAGCCCAAGCTAGAGCACAGTGGCATGATCATAGCTTACTGCATCTCAAACTCCTGGACTCAAGTGATCTTCCTGCCTCAGCCTCCCTCATAGCTGGGACTGCAGGCACTTGCCATCACACCCAGCTAATTTTTTTTTTTTTTTTTTGTTAGGACACAGGGTTTTGCTTTGTTGCCCAGGTTGATCTTGAACTCATGTGCTCAAGTGATCCTAGCACCTCAAAAGTAATAATAATAATAATAGAACAACCTAAGTCCTGTGGTCCAAGCCCTTGATTCAGTGAGGAAAAGGTTTGTTTTTGTTTTGTTTTGCTTTGTTTTTTGAGACCAGGTCTTGCTCTGTCCCCCAGGCTGGAGTGCAGTGGCATGATTCCATAATTCCACTGTAGCCTCGACTTCCTGCTCCAGTGATCTTCCCACCTCAGTCTCCAGAGTAGCTGGGACTGCAGGCATGAGCCACCATGCCCAGCTAATTTTTGTATTTTTATTTTTTGTTTTGTTTTGTTTGTTTTTGAGACGAAGTCTTACTGTGTCACCCAGGCTGAAGTGCAATGATGCAATCTCAGCCCACTGCAACCTCTGCCTCCCAGGTTCAGGTGATTCTCCTGCCTCAGCCTCCCAAGTAGCTGGGATTACAGGCACCTGCCACCACACCTGGCTAATTTTTATATTTTTTATAGAGACGGGGTTTGACCACGTTGGCCAGGCTGGTCTCAAACTCCAGACCTCAGGCGATCCACCTGCCTTGGCCTCCCAAAGTGCTGGGATTACAGGTGTGAGCCACTGCACCCAGCCTAATTTTTGTTTTTCAATAGAGACGGGGTTTTGCCGTGTTGCCCACGCTGGTCTCAAACTCTTGAGCTCAAGCAGTCCACCCTCCTTGGCCTCCCGAAGTGCTGAGATTACAGGTATGGGCTGCCACACCCAGTGAGATTTATTTTTGACATAGGTCTCAAAATGACTATAGATCAGAACTCTGGAACTAAATAACATGTTTTGGAGCAGTGTCATCCTCTTTTCAAATGCCCTAGTTCTTGACACCAAGGGAATTACAAGTGACTTTTTCTTTAGAACTATGAAGCATATAAGTTCTGTGTGTTCACCTTTTTGCAGCAGTTTCTGTGCGTTACTCAGTTCTACTTCTGCAAACAATTCTTTATTTCCACACCTGTGGAAGACAGTATGGTCTTGTAGTTAAGAGCATGAACTTTGTTGTTTTGTTTTGTTTTGCTTTGTTTTGTTTAAAAGACAGGGTCTAGCTTCGTTGCCAATGCAACTCCTGGGCTCAAGCGATTCTCCCACCTCAGTCCCTCAAGTACTTGGGACTAAGGTGTGCACCACCTCACCTAAAAACATTAACTTGGAAATGTTAGATCTCTCCTAGCTCTATCATTTACCTTGGCATAAAATGGGATCATAAGGATTAAATGACTAGCAGACAAGAGCAATCAGGAACTGTTAACTATAGCTATTAAGTCAAAATTCAATGAACATAGTCCATAAAATATTTCAGGTCTAGAATAGAACATAGAAGATCTCTTAAAAATCATTTTTAGATACTTGGTTTTCTAAAGGTTGCAAGCGTACATTCCAGAATGTTATAGAAGTATGACAACCTCAATTATTTAACTCCTTCAAGTTATGAAGAAAAGTTGTTTGGCTAGGGATGTCAGGGTGAGAGAATTTAGAAAGGAGTACACTGGAAGCTTCTGAGGTTCTGGCAGTGCTCTCTATCTTAATTTGTATAGTAGTTTTGTGAATATATATTTTGCAACAGTATACTAAGTGGTACATTTCTGTATGTTTTTCTGTGTGTATTGTACCTCTGGTTGTTTAAGCAATTTCTGATATTGGGGTATTGAAATCTTCAACTTTTGTTGGATTGTCTGTTTCTCGTCTGAATTCAGTCAGTTTTTCCTTTATGTGTTTTATGGTTCTGCTGTTAGATACGTATACACCTGTAATTGTTATGTTTTCCCAATTTGTTGACCTTTTTACCATTATGAAATATCCCCTTTTTTGGTCTCCAGTAATATATCTTGTCTTAAAGCCTGTTTTGTCTGATAGTACTTCAGCTACTTCTCTTAAGGTTGCTGTTTACACAGTGTCTTTTTTTATACTTTTACTTTCAAACTGTATATGTCTTTGAATGTGAAGTATGCATCTTATAGTCAGCCTATGATTGAATCTTGTTAAATCCAGTGTGATAATCTCTGCTCTTTGAGTTGTTTAGTCCATTCATATTTAATCTGCTTATTTATATGGTTGGATTTACATTAGTCATTTGTCTTTTACAAGTCTCATGTGTTCTTTATTCCTGTTTCTTTTTTACTGCCTCTTTTTGTATTAGATAATATTTTGTGCATGCTATTATAATACTTTGGATTTTATTAACTATGTTTACTTTTAGCTATTTTCTTAATGGTAGCTGTAGGAATTGTAATGCACATCTTTTTATAGTCTAGTTTTTCGGAATTTTTTTGTTTTGTTTTGAGACAGGGTCTCACTCTGTTGCCCAGGCTGGAGTACAGTGGCCGCAATCATGGATCACTGCAGCCTCCACCTCCCTGGGCTCAGGTGATCCTCCCACCTCAGCCTCCTGAGTATCTGGACTACAGGTACACACCACCATGCCCAGCTAATTTTTGTATTTTTTGTAGAGATGGAGTTTTGCCATTGCCTAAACTGTTCTCACACTCCTGAGTTCAAGTGATCCACCTGCCTTGGCCTCCCAAAGTGCTGAGATTACTGGCGGGAGCCACTGTGCCCAGCCCTACTTTAGTTTAATACTACTTACTTTCAGTGAAATGTATTGATAGAAGCTTTGCTTTAGCATAGCTCCATTTCCTCTCCTCCACTTTGAACTATCATTGTCATGTACATTATATCAATATATGTTATAAACCTAACCACTGAGTGTCATTTTATAATCTTTTGTCTTTTAAAGAAGTTAAAGAAGAGAGAAAATAACGTTAGAGTCTTATATCTGCTTACTATTTCTGGTGTTCTTCATTTCCTCCTGTGGTTTTGAGTGACCATCTACTGTCATTTCCTCCAGCCTGAAGGACTTTAATATGTTTTGTGAAGCAGGTTTCACAGCAGTAAATTCCCTTTGTTCGTTGTGGAAGTCTTTATTTTGCCTTCATCTTGAGGTAGTTTTGTTAAATGTATAATCTGTCTTGAAAATTTTTCTTGTTCACCATTTTAAATATATCATTACACTGCCTTCTGCCCTCCGCTGTTTCTGGTGAGATGTCGGAAATTAGTAGTCTTGTTGTCTTTTATCATTTTTCTCTTGTGGCTTTATTTTCTCTTTATCTCTCATCACTCTTGACATGGTGGTGTCCTCAGATGTAGATCTTTCTAGTCTACTTGAGGTTCACTGAGATGAGCTTCTTGGATCTTTAGATTAACGTTTTTCATCAAAATTTTAAAGTTATCAGCCTTTATTTCTTCAAACATTTGTTCTGTTCTTCTCTTTCTTCCCTTCTTCTGGGTCTTCCATTCATGTCAAGAGGGTCCTGTTCATTTTTCTTCAGTCTTTTTGCTTGGATAATTTCTTCCAATACAACTTCAAGTTTACTTATTCTTTTTATTTTTTGAAGCAAGGCCACACTCTGTGGCCTAGGCTGTAGTGCAGTGGCACAATCATGGCCTCAACTTCCTGGGCTCAGGCGATCCTCCCACCTCAGCCTCCAGAGTAGCTGAAACCACAGGTGCGCACCACCACACATGGCTAACTTTTTTGGCTTTTTGCTAGAAACAGGGTTTCACCATGTTGCCCAGAATGGTCCAAACTCCTGACTCGGGCAGTTCACCCACCTTGACCTCCTAAAGTACTGGGATTACAGGTGTGAGCTACTGTCCCTGGCCTGTCCAGTTTTACAATTGGCTTTAAGGAAAAGGATTTTGTCAACCTCCTTACTTCACCACATCAGAAATTCCACCTATTTTTGAACTGTGTAAATAATGTTTTTTATTTTCAAAAAATAAAATTAAATCAGAAAGGATGAGAAAAAAAAACAAAGCTTAAAATTGACTATAAACAGAAACAAATTACGTAACAATCATGAATTGATTATATAGAAAAGATAATTCCATTAACTTTGGACACAGACTCTGACTGCAACAAAACCTTGAACTTTTTACATAGTAGGTTCATTGTTGGTAATGATATTTGTATAGTAATTTTGGAACTCTTGTTTATTGTAGGATAGAGCAAATTAATAAAGTCACCCTTCTGAGAACCAGAGTTTTCACTGTGGAGGAATGTGAGGAAGAACCCTCTGTTGTTGGATTTCACTTGTATGTGTTCTTTGGACTCATAAGGGTTTCATTTTGTTGAAGATGTATTTCCTGGGTTTCTTCACTGACAGGGCCTAAAAGCAGTAACACCCTAGTAACAGTGAACACACTGACACCAGATCTTTGTTTCTAAACACTGTTCCACACTAAGAGAATCCAGGACTCAGCTGAATGGGGTGACTCACACCTGTAATCTCAGCACCTTGTGAGGCTCTGGTGGGAGGATCACTTGAGCCCAGGAGTTTAAGACCAGTCTAGGCAACATAGTGAGACCCCCCGCAATCTCTACCAAAAAAAAAAAAAAAAAAATAGCCAGACGTGGTGGTATGCACCTGTGGTCCCAGATACTGAGGAAACTGAAGTGGGATGATTGCTTGAGCCCAGGAGGTTGAGGCTGCAGTGAGCCATGATCTCTTTAGCCTGGGTGGCAAAGCGAGACCCTGTCCTTAAATAAGTAAGTAAGTAAAAATTGATCTAGGACTTCTTGGAGATATGGCCAGATCTAGGGTAGGCAAAGTACAGAATACTACACCCAGAATATTACGTAAACCTGCAACAAAGTTAAATAAACCCAGGTAAAATACCCATGCAGGTTCTGGAAGTGGGCTAGGAAGGCTTGAACTGGAAATCCTAGAGAACTCAGTTACCTGGAGCATAGTTTAAAAGGGCCGTATGGGATATGGGTGGGGCCCACAAGAGGGGGACCTTGACGAGAGCCTCTTCTGCCCAGGTCTGAGGGCCAAAAAGCCCTCTACAACACATGAAACCATTTAAGCATTAAGTAACACTCCAGATTTTTTGCAGTGCTTTTGTTGTGTTCATAATTTAAAACAATCTCTAAGGCAGAATTGAATTACAAAACTAAAAGCAGTATGTACAGTCTGCATTCAAAGAAAGATAATGTGGGAAAAGAAGTAAAAGGTGGCCCCAGGGAGGAGCTATGGTTTGTACTAGACTTTGAAAACTACAGAAAATTTGGTGTGAGAGAGTTGGGAGGAGGATATGGAAGAGATGCTCCGTGGAAGGACATGGGGGACAGATAAGCAAACAAATGGGATGAGGGAAAAGCATAGTGAGCTTTGAAAGACAATAGCAATATCAGACTGTCTAGCAAAGAGGACTTGTGTTGCATAGGTTGAGTAGGTCGGAACAGAAGCTTGATGTAGTGTGAACAAGAGATTTCTGAATCTTGATTTTTCTCATCTGTAAAATGAGTCAAGACCTCCATGTCCACCTCTCAAAATTATCTTGAAAAACAAATGAGCTAATGTATGTGACAGCAGATTTTCAGCAGTGAAGCGCTGTACTGGTGTAGGTTGTAATGAATTTTGAATACCAAGTTGAGAAGTTTACAGTTGTGGTAGTAACTTTTCAAATAAGCTCCATTCGTTGAGAGCGTTGTCTGTTTGGGACTTTCCTTGGCAGTTCCTCTGATGATTTACAATGCAGGATAATGTCACTATTTCCCCCTAAGTTTTCAGTGATGGAGAAGAAAGTACTGAGTAAAGGGCCTTATAAAATTTCTTTGGTTTCCATTTCTATAGAAGTATAATTCAAGATCAGATATTTCCCTGTGAGGCCTCTCTGGAATGTGTTAAAAGGCATTGTGGAGGTATGTAAGGGCTTTAACCACATTAGAAGCTTCTGTTCATAGAACAGAACCTGGAAAGACTCCCCTGATAGTGCTGCAGAATATCAGCGCTGCCGGCTCATGTATGTGTGAGTGCTTCTGGCACCTAGCATGCTAAGGAAGACCCATACACTATTTATCATATCTATCCTTGGATTCCAGTAATATTGTACTATATGCCTGTCATCCTTTGGAGAAAGAATATATTCAGCAGAAAAAAACTCCAGTCTTTGTACTGGGATCATCATTTCAGTCTCGGCACAGCTGGGAAATAGTTCAACTTTCTCCTCAAAGTGCTATTTTTAGCTGTTTCCAAGGAGATGTTCAGCATGATACTGATAATTGCATTACTCTTAATTTGCACAGTCTGTGGAGAGGGAAGCAGCAGTTCTTTTTCAGTGTTTACTACTCAGTGGACCACTGGGTTGTGATTTATCAGTTGAAACAATGGGATGCCTTACTTAAGAGTAGTTGACCTCAGCTCACACCTGTAATCCCGGAACTTTGGGAGGCCGAGGCAGGTAAGTCACTTGAGGCCTGGAGTTTAAGACCAGCCTGGGCAACATGGCGAAACCCCATCTCTACTAAAAATACAAAAAATTAGCCAGGTGTGGTAGCGCATGCCTGTAAACTCAGCTACTCAGGAGGCTGAGGCACGAGAATAACTTGAACCTGGGAGGTGGAGGTTGCAGTGAGCCAAGATCATGCCGCTGCACTCTAGACTGGGTGATGGAGTGAGAGTCTGTCTCAAAAAATAATAATAATAACCTCCAGAATTACATTCTGGAGCCTTTCACTTGGCTAGCTCAACTTTGAGTCCTTCAAGTTAGAAAGGCAAGATGAGGGCTGGGCACACTGGCTCACACCTATAATCCCAACACACTGGGAGGCTGAGGTGAGAAGACTGCTTGAGCCCAGGAGTTTAAGACCAACCTGGCCAACACTGTGAGACCCCATCTCTATTAAAAACAGAAAAAAATTACCTAGGGGCAGGCAGTGATGCTTGCTTATAGTCCCAGCTACTCAGAAGGATTGCTTGAGCCCAGGAGTTCAAGGTTACAGTAAACTCTTATGGTGCCACTGCACTCCAGCCTGGACAACAGAAGGAGAGCCTGTCTCTGAAAATAAAAATAAAGACACGGTGAATATTTCTTGAGCTGGCTGCTCCAGCTGGCCCTTAGCACTAATTCCTTTCTTGGCTTTGCCCATTGGGAACTTGATGTTATAAATTTCCCAAAGAATGATTGGTCTCCTAAAACATGAATACACATACACACGCTTACTTCACAAGAGCCTGATCTGGCGGTCTGATTGATTCATCTGTGTTCATAGAAGATTCCTAATAAGTTGGCTCTGAAGAGAAGATTATAGATCAGAAAGTAGCTTAAGATTTATAGTTAATGCTAAAGAAATTGAAAACTCCTAAAGGATGGGCATTAAGCTCTAGTAACTTGATGATTTAACCCCTCTATGAAGAATTTGTTTCTTAAATAACTGTTAACTGAATTTGTTATGTTGTCTTTGCTCGCCAGCATCCAATACCCCTTCCTATTTGGAGGAATTCTCTTGTGTTGTAATCTTATTGAGTGGTAGTACCCCATGTCTCTCACTTCATGCTCTGACAACCAAGGCTTGTGATCGATGCTTGGTATATTAGATGCTTCTGACCAAGAACTTGAATCCAGATTGAGTGAAGCAAAGAAAATGGAATGGTTAGAGTTGATTTGCTACCATCGCAGCCCTGTCCTGGCAAGTCTTTCACTAAAAGACACTCATGCATTCTGCTTCTGCTTCTTGACAGAGCCTCCTTGAGTTCTACTTGCTTTCTTTTTTTTTTTTTTTTTTTTTTTTTTTTTTTTTTCTTGAGACGAGTCTCACTCTGTCTCCAGGCTGGAGTGCAGTGGCACAACTTTGGCTCACTCCAGCCTCCACCTCCCAGGTTCAAGCAATTCTCCTGCCTCAGCCTCCTGAGTAGCTGGGACTACAGGCACGTGCCACCACATCCAGCTACTTTTCCTTTTTTTTT
>NW_016808195.1:788307-823055 GCF_001698545.2 Rhinopithecus bieti
AAGAAAATGGAATGGTTAGAGTTGATTTGCTACCATCGCAGCCCTGTCCTGGCAAGTCTTTTCCTAAAAGACACTCATGCATTCTGCTTCTTCTTTTGGCAGGGCCTCCTTGGGTTTTCTTTCTTTTTTTTTTTTTTTTTTTTTCTTGAGACGAGTCTCACTCTGTCTCCAGGCTGGAGTGCAGTGGCACAACTTTGGCTCACTCCAGCCTCCACCTCCCAGGTTCAAGCAATTCTCCTGCCTCAGCCTCCTGAGTAGCTGGGACTACAGGCACGTGCCACCACATCCAGCTACTTTTCCTTTTTTTTTTTTTTTTTTTTTTGATATTTTTAGTAGAGACAGGGTTTCACCATGTTGGCCAGAATGGTCTCGATCTCTTGACCTCATGATCCACCCGCCTTAGCCTCCCAAAGTACTGGAATTACAGGTGTGAGCCACCATGCCCGCCCGAGCTCTACCTGCTTTCTAAGCCTGTTCTTTAAGCCTCCCATTGATTCTGTGAGCGCTGATGTCTTTCCAGTAAGCCTGCCCCCTAAAGTTTTTTGCTTAAGATAGTCTTTTGCTTGCATCCAATAACCCTAATCAATACAGTAGAGATCATTACAATCCAAGCATCTTTCTTATGGGTAGTACTAGGTAAATATGGCCATGTTCTTATATTTTATTTTTTTCTGAATTCCTTTAGAATAGCCCTTCCCTCAGATACATTATATCTTAAACTGAATTTTTATGTGTATCTGCTATGTGTCTGGCACATAGTACATACCATAAAAATTAGATTCACTCTATACTTACCTTTTAGTTTCTTCATTGAGATTCATCAAGTGCTGTGTTTAATCCGCAGTGTAATAATAAAACATTTGGGAAATACCCGGTCTCATCAATAGCATATTGACAAATCTTTTCCAGAGAAAGAATATTTTTACTTTGGTTCCTGTATTAGTCCGTTTTCACACTGCTATTAAGAATTGCCTGAGACTGGGTGATTTATAAACAAAAGAGGTTGAATTGACTCACAGTTCCACATGACTGCAGAGGCCTCAGGAAACTTACAATCATGGCGGAAAGTGAAGGGGAAGCAAATGGTTTTAAAGTGTGGCACTTGAAAACCATCAGTTCTCATGAGAGTGAACTCACTCTCATGAGAACAACATGGGAGAACCCCGCCATGATCCAGGGTCCATCCCTCGACCTGTGGGGATATTTGGGTAGGGACACAGACCATATCAGTTCCTAATGTTAAAAAGACCTGTTGTTTAGGTTCCAGGCTTCTCTTGTGCATGAAATACCCTGCTCAAACTGTATTTCCTCCTTTTGAGATTACTTAATCAGAAGCTTCAAGAAGGAAGAAAGAACTCAGCACAGTGGTGTGCACCTATAGTCCCACCTACTTAGGAAGCTGAGGCAGGAGGATCACTTGAGCCCAAGAGTTCAAGGTTATAGTGTGTGTTGGTCACATCTGTGAATAGCCACTGCACTCTAGCCTGGGCGACATAGTGAGACCCTATCTCTTTAAAAAATAAAAAGGGGGGACTTTGGGGATTCTCTGTTTTTGGGGGTTTTGTTGTTTTTATTTTAAAGCACTGTCAAAAGGTGGCAGGCAGGCAGACTCTTCTGGTTTGGCTTGTGCCAGTTATATTGTTAAGATGTTCCAGAAGAAAGTGCACACACTCAGCATGCGTCTACTTGGCTTTGCAGGAAAATATTCTCTCAGCCTTTGTATATGATGAGTTTTGGGCCCTCTGTGCAAGTTTCTGTGTTGTTTGAATAAACTAAGAAAAGACAGACTAATTTATTTAGGTTTCTTCACATTTTCCTGTGTTAACCTGCTAACAGTATACTGCCCTAACCCTACAGGCATGGCTTGTCTCCGCGAATGTGCTCTCCTAGCATACTGTGTCTCCTTCATGACACAAACCATGAAGGGTTCTTATATCTATAAGGATTAAAGTACTTATTTCACAGAAAATAATAGCTTATTTTTTATTGAGCCCTTATTTGCTAGTCACTGTATGAGCAGCTTTACATATATTATTACATTAATCCATTAAACAGTAGTCCATAATACTATTAAAGCTTCGTTTTTGAAATGAAGAGACCAAGGCTCAGAAAGATTCTGAAACTTGTCCAAGGTCACATAACTAGTAAGTACTGGAAGCTAGAATTTGAATTTACACTGGTATGTACACCAGTGGGTATGTTATTTAGTTTCATTTCTGAGTAAGTAGAAATTAAGTGATACTATAATTATCATTCCATGCAAAAGCCAGAAACATAGAAAGCAAAGGACATGCCAAGAAAACCTACGTTTTTTGTTTTAAACATCAAGAATAAAATTGATAATTAGCCCGATGGTCATGTGTTTTTCTTCCTCTAACACTGTACAAGGTTTTGGTGAAACTGATCCACTTCTCAAAAGTCAGACTGTTGCCTATTAAATAGGCTTGTGTGTAAAGAAAGCTCACCTTTTTGTTCACTTATAATAATATTGTGAGAAATTATGTAATTCTCCGATCTCTTTCAGAAAAGAAGAGAAGAGAGCACTAGACTAAAGGAGGAGGGAAATGAACAGTTTAAGAAAGGAGGTAAGATAACTTTCAGCACTGATAATCTGGTCATCTTGACTCCTCATCCTGTTATAGAGTCTGTGAAGAAATCCCAAAGAACATTTGAAGAAGCCCCAAAACCAAACTTCACAATACAATGTTGCTTCCCAGTACCTTGGCATTTTGGATTTTTAACCAGGCCAAATTATTCATCTGATGGTGACAAGTTACCATTTGTCTCTTGGCACATGCATGGTCTTTCTGTAATCCGCTATCGGTTAATCTAGAATCAGGGGTGAAACTCTTGAACTCTTGCTTTGGAAAACACTAACCTGGAATGTTAAAAGGTTATGTGCTGCGTTGCTGTAAAAGCAGAGTCCCCACTCCTCACCTGCTGTGGGGCTGTAAAAGCAGGCCTGACTGCTCTGGTACGGCCTAGGGCTGCCTGTGCTTTGGTTGCTCCTGCTTTCTTTCTTTTTTTAAATTCTCCAAACTGCTTCAGAAGGGTTGCTCTTTCATGTGCCGTTTTCTTTGGATGCCTCAAGTAGAGAGATTCTTCATGTCCTTCTGCATTTTCTACATTTGCTTAGAAATAAGTTGGTGAGGTTCATTCTGATAATTTGGGTTAACTAGTTGATCTTAGAGCAGAAGTCTTCTGTCACATCTCAAAGTATATATCCTTCAGAAATCTAGGAGTGTTAAGATTTTCCCCCAGTTACTTTCAGGTTTTTTATTTTTTTTCTTTTTTTCCCCAAAAGTTACCCTATTATCTGATTTCAGATTTTAATTTTTTTCTTCTATTTCCTGGTTTAGTAATGATTAATATTTTTTTCTAATAGAATAAATACTTCTAATTTTGAAAGCATATTTTTTGTATGTTAATATTAAATATTTCAAACCTGAGAAAGGAGTACATAGGCAATTTTCTGTTAGTATCCTGACCATAATTCTCTTTTTCACCATTTTCTTTTTTAAGGTCTTGATTTAAATATTGATTTTTACATTGTTCCTTTTAGCTCTATCAAATGTCTCTCTTCAAACATTTCACAGATGCCGTTTTAGCCAGGTTGACTGTATGAAAGCACAACAGATTTAATTAAAGCAAATACAATTTTTTTCTTTATCTCAGGCCATGGATCCCAGAGTTTAGTCTCTTTCCTCTGTCTAGTTCTCTAACCTCCTTTGAAAACTCCTTTCTGAATTCCCCAGCCAAATGAAAACTGAACATTGAGGGAATGCCAGGACTCCTGAGTATTGAGGGCTTGTCGCTGACAGCATGTTCAGCTGTCAGTTCACCAAGCACAGCCTGTGAGGTTGGCACAAGTGAGCACTGTTCCTTTAAAGAGAAGAAAGGAGGAAGTGATTTTTACTGCCCCAGACTTAATAGACTGTGACCATCTTTTAACTCAAAACCTTCATCCTATGAATGGAAAACAGTGCTTCTGAGATCCTGCGGAATATAGTAGTATCAGGAATAAAATCATAATGACCACTCATCCTTTATCTTATCATCCTCAGATTATATAGAAGCTGAAAGTTCTTATAGTCGAGCCCTTGAAATGTGCCCATGCTGCTTCCAAAAGGAGAGGTCGATTCTATTTTCAAATAGAGCTGCAGCAAGGATGAAGCAGGTATGTATCTTTGACCTTTTCTTTTTAAAAAGCACAGGGACTTGCAGTCTTTTCATACCATAGTTTCTTTCCAAAAACTAGCATAGAGGTTGCTGCCTCCCTTTTCCTGCCCATATATGTTCCTGATGTAAAGGCCACAGGGAGAATACAAAATCTTTTGAAAAACTTGAGTCAGATTACTGTTAGCATTCCCCGTTAAAGTAGCTGAGTGAATACTTTCATGGAAGGAGTGCTGGCAAGTTTTTAGCTAAACTAGGGCAGGTTAATGAAGCAGTGAACCAAGCAGTGCATGTCCTAGAATAGCTCTAGATCCTTATTTTAGGCCTCTGGAATTCTAGATAAACATGCAAAGGCACAGGGAAACACCGGTGAAAACTCTGGGCTTTAAAGCATCTTTAAAGATGGTTATTCCTAGGATTCTGACTTTTCTGTTCAAAGTATGGACACTTGGAGAAATCTCCAACAGTTGGGATAAAAGATACCCCTAAATGCAAAATAGGTGTCAAGGAACTTTAAAAACATTTTGTATTTCCAAAGGATTGAGAACCTAGTATAACAAGGTGAGTGTGGAATAGGTGAGAGTACAAATATATTTGTTTTATACCGTGATGGTATTAAAAGTTAGATTTGGGCCAGGCACAGTGGCTCATGCCTGTAATCCCAGCACTTTGGGAGGCCGAGGCGGGCGAATCACCTAAGGTCAGGAGTTCGAGTCCAGCCTGACCAACATGGTCAAACCCCATCTCTACTAAAAATACAAAAATTAGCCAGGCGTGGTGGTGGGTGCCTGTAATCCCATCTACTCAGGAAGCTGAGGCAGGAGAATCTCTTGAACCCTGGAGGCGGAGGTTGCAGTGCACTGCACTCCAGCCTGGGCAACAAGAGTGAAACTCCATCTCAAAAAATAAGTTAGATTTGTTTCTGATTTGTCTGATTTTCCTATTTAGTCTTCATAATCGTTGGATTGAAATGGGAGTGGTTTTTTTTTTTTTTTTTTAAACAATACCACTTTTTAAACTATGGCTGCTTACATTCAAAGCGCAAAGAATAGGTTATTTAACATAGCTTTAAGTAACCATGATGCTGGCTCAAGATTGGGAGTGGCAGTTTTTTCATTTGTTTAGATCAGATATCTCTTTGGATACTGTCTGAAATTCTCAAATGTCTCTACTACAGTTACTTTAGGGGACAAGGTTTTTTTGTTTGTTTGAAAGGCCCCAGGGCAGGGATGGGGATGTGTGCTTGAATGCTTGGATATGCGGAAAGGTTACGGTTTTTTTTACCGGAACTTGTGTAGGATTCAATCTTCAAAGCAGAGTGTTTTTGGACTATTTCATGCGGCATGAGAGAAGAAATAATTTTAGAGTATACAAAGCAACGTTTTGTATTAGAGAAAACAAAACAATTGGTTTAAGTTTATTTAAAACAATATTCTTTAATGTATCCCACCAGCAATCAGAATTAACATCTAACAGTTTTTACACCTACCTGAAAAATTCTGATCTTTTGGATTTGCTTCTCCATTTTGCCACATTCTTAGACTGGACATTGTCATTGTGAAATAGGATCAAGGATGCGCCTTCAGTATCAGGGGAAATGCACCATACCCAGTTGGCTCCTGGGATTTGGGATTCTTTGTTTCCATAGTTGCCCAAGTTATTGCTATTTCTAGGTTTGGGCTGGCATAAGTAGTCTGGTTCTTGAGTTAAGAAGATGTATGGTCTTGCTAATATTTTGTCTGTCACATCTGAGGAAAACTCAAAAGAGCATTGTTCTATGATTGCTTCCTGTTCAAAGAATAGTTTTGTTGGTAAAGTTTTCTGTTTTTTTAAGTTGCATTCTTTTTTTTTTTTTATGAGATTGGAGTCTCGCTCTGTCACCCAGGCTGGAGTGCAGTGGCATGATCCCAGCTCATTGCAACCTCTGCCTCCCGTGTTCAAGCGATTCTCCCGCCTAACCCTCCTGAGTAGCTGGGATTACAGGTGCCCGCCACCACACCTGGATAATTTTTGTATTTTTAGTAGAGACGGGGTTTCACCATGTCGGTCAAGCTGGTTTTGAACTCCTGACCTCATGATCCGCCCACCTTAGCTTCCCAAAGTGCTAGGAAGGCATGAGCCGCCGTGTCTGGCTTTAAGTTGCATTTTTAATACTTTATGAAGACTCTAAAATGAGAGACTTGATAACTTCTGGGATTAGTGCCCTGACACAATTTAAGGAGCATATTCTAAGTTTTTCAAGGAAATGATGGTTCAACTGCTTTAAGAGGTAAAGACGAAGAATTTCTGAAAGGCAGGTTTGCACGCTTAGCATCCCTGACTTAGTGCCCCTGGTCACACTTCACATTTCATATCTGGAGAGAGAAAAGGTAACCTGGAGTTAGGGCAGAGTTTCAGCTCTAGGTCTTGCTAGCTACACAAGAGCAGAGCCCTAAAAGAATAGGTTCTCTTTTTCTTTTTTTAACTACTGTTTATATATATTTTATACATTGTTTTATATGTATAGTTAGATTTGTTTGTCCTTATATATTGTGTACATTTGTTTTGTCCTTATGTATTATGTATATTGTTTTATAGAGATAGCTACCTATATATAAAAATTATGAAAGAACGGTAAAGTTGTGATCTGTTTTTTTCACACACTCCACTTTGGAGACTACCATTGTAAGCAGCAGACAACACCCGGGTCTTCTGAGGTATTAGCAGACTATGAGCCTCAAGCAAAAGTTTCTGCAATAAAATTCGGTAATTCCTTGGTTTGAAGAGGACAGTGGATAAGATGCACTACAGCTTAATAATCACTTCTAGGCACACAAAGAATACCACCACAACAGCTGTACACATAAATTGTAAAGATTTATTTCTATTTCAGAAACTGAAATTGTGTGTCTTTGACTTAGAGAAATGTGATAGGTTGGAGAAATACTGACATATAAAGTTATACAGATTTCTTTAAAGGACTTCTTAGAGTTTTTAATACTTGAACTGGTGTGCTGAACATTGGAAGAGAAATAAAAAAGGTCCCAGATGACCCTGAAACCTTTTTTGTTTTGTATATTGTGGTAAAATACAGATGACATAAAGTTGGCCATTTTAAAGTACAGTCGTGAGTCACTTAACGACAGGCATACATTCTGAGAAATGTGTTATTAGGTGATTTCATCATTGTGCGAACATCATATACTTACACAAATCCAGATGGTATGGTCTACTACACACCTAAGCTATATAGCATAGCCTATTGCTCCTAGGCTACAAACCTGTACAGCATGTTTCCACACTGAATACTGTAGGCAGTTGGAACACAATGGTAAGTATTTGAGTATCTAAACAGAAAAAGTATAGTAAAAATGCAGTATAAGATATTTTTCAAATGGTGCATCTATATATATAGGTATATACACACACACATATGTATACACATACACATACATATACCGTATATACCATGAATGGAGCTTGCAGGACTAGAAATTGCTCTAGGTGAGTCAGTGAGTGAGTGGTGAGTGAATGTGAAGGCCTAGGACATTACACTATTGTAGACTTCATAAACATCTTACATTTAGGCTTCACTAAATTTATTTTTTTTATTTTTCTTTAATAAATTCACCTTGGTTTACTGTGCCTTGTTTTCTTTATCAACTTTTAAATTTTTTTAAACTCTTTTGTAATAACAGCCTAAAACATAAACATGTTGTACAACTACAAAAATATTTTCTTTATATCCTTATCTTCTGAGCCGGGGCAGTATCTTGCTCTTTTGCCCAGCCTTGAGTGCAATGGCATAGTCATCACTCACTACAGCCTTGAACTCCTGGACTCATGCAATCCTCCCACTTCAGCCTCCCAAGAAGCTGGGACTACAGACCTGCACTACCATGCCCAGCTAATTTTGTTTGGTTTTCTTTTAATTTTTTTAAAAAGTTTTTAAGAAATGGGGTCTTACTGTGTTTCACAGATTAGTATTGAACTCCTGGCCTCAAGTGGTCATCCTGCTTCAGCCTCCCGAGTCACTAGGATTACAGGCGTGAGCCACCATGCCCAGCTATATCCTTATTGTATATACTTTTTTCTATTAAATAGTGGGGGTTTGTTTTGTTTTGTTTTGTTTTGTTTTGTTTTTCACTTTTTAAACTTTTCTGTTGAAAACTAGGATGCAAATACACACAGTAGCCTAGGTCTACACAGGATCAGGAGCATCAGTATCACTGTCTTCCACCTCCACATCTAGTCCCACTGGAGGGTCCTCAAGAGCGACAAATACATGAAACTGTCATCTCCTATGATAACAATGCCTTCTTCTGGAATACTTCCATACTTCCTGTAGGACCTGTCTGAGGCTGTTTGATGGTAAACTTTTTGTTTTAGTAGAAGGAGTGCACTCTTAACATAATAAAAAGTAGTGTATAGTAAATACATAAACCAGTAACAGCCATTTTTTATCAAGTGTTATGTATATGTTATGCTTTCTTTTTTTTTGGAGATCGAGTCTCACTCTGTTGCCTAGGCTGGAGTGCAATGGTGCTATCTCAGCTCACTGCAACCTCTGCCTCCCAGGTTCAAGCGACTCTCCTGTCTCAGCCTCTCAAGTAGCTGGGATTACAGGTGCATGCCACCATGCCCAGCTAATTTTTTTGTATTTTTGGTAGAGATGGGGTTTCACCATGTTAGCCAGGCTAGTCTCGAACTCCCGACCTCAGGTGATCCGCCCACCTTGACCTCCCAAAGTGCTGAGATTACAGACATGAGCCACCATGCCCAGCCTGTGTTATACTTTCACATGACTTGCAGTGCGGTAGGTTTGTTTACCCCAGCATCACACCAACATCTGAGTAGAAAGTTATGCCATGATGTTATGATGACTACTGTGTCATTAGGTGATAGGAATTTTTCAGCTCTGTTATACTCCTATGGGACTACTGTTTTATACACAATCTATCATTGATTGAAATGTCATTATACAGTGCACGACTGTATACAGTTCAGTGTATTAAAATACCTTCACAGTGTTATATAGCCAACACCACTATCTAGTTCCAGAACTTTTCCATCATCCTAAAAGGATACCCCACACTCATTAAGTCATCACTCTTCATCCTGAAACTTTTTTTTTTTGTTTTCTGAGACGGAGTCTTCTTTTGTTGCCCAGGCTTGAGTGCAGTGGCGTGAACTCGGCTCACAGCAATCTCGCTCCTGATTTCAAGCAATTCTCCTGCCTCAGCCTCCCAAGTAGCTGGGATCACAGGCACCCGCCACCACACCTGGCTAATTTTTGTATTCTTAGTAGAGACAGGATTTCACCATGTTGGCCAGGTCTCAAACTCCTGACCTCTAGTAATCCTTCCACCTTGGTCCCCCATAATGCTGGGATTGCGGTGTGAGCCACTGCACCCAGCCCCAAACTGCTTTTGATTGAATCCTGAAACAATTTCGCTGACATTGCTCTGAAATATTCTGCAGAATATTTAGTATTTGCTACAGTAGGCATTGTGAGAATATTGAACACTTATTTGAAATAACTTATTTCGCCGGGCGCGGTGGCTCAAGCCTGTAATCCCAGCACTTTGGGAAGCCGAGACGGGCGGATCACGAGGTCAGGAGATCAAGACGATCCTGGCTAACATGGTGAAACCCGGTCTCTACTAAAATACAAAAAACTAGCCGGGCGACGTGGCGGGCGCCTGTAGTCCCAGCTACTAGGAAGGCTGAGGCAGGAGAATGGCGTGAACCCGGGAGGCGGAGCTTGCAGTGAGCTGAGATCTGGCCACTGCACTCCAGCCTGGGCGGCACAGCGAGACTCCCCAAAAAAAAAAAAAAAAAAAAAAAAAGAAATAACTTATTTCTGTAATACAAAAATTCCTAATTTCAGGAAAATGGACATTTTAGAACTACAAGACATCTTATATAACATCCAGTCCACGCTGCTTCTATTTTAAATGAGACAAACTGAGCCCTAGAGAAGGAAAATAGCATGGCCAGTGTTAAAGAGCAGGTTATTGTCAGAACCAGGACCAGAATTCAGTCTTTGACATCCAGTGTTCTTTCCGCTGTGTCATGCTTCTAGATTCAGAAAGTTTAATTAGTTAAATACTTTAAGTGTTTTGTATTTTTGTTTGATCAGTGGATAAATTAAGGTTTATAACTGAGACTACATGACAAGCCACACTGTGTGTCTGTAGATGGAGCATCTGTATACTTTCTGAAATATACAACTTTGGGGTATGATAGTATAACCACTAGCCAGAGAGGGGGGTAATTCAGTTATTCACATGTCAGTCATTTGCCCTGTTTTAGGTCACAAAGTTTCTCAATGTCAGCATTCTAATGTAAAGTGTCTTGCAAATGTAATAGGTCAGTTAGAACAATCTTTAAAGACACTTTCAGAAAGAAGCGACTTGAATAATGTGTTACCAGGAGGCTTTCAGATCAGAGCCATCACCACGTAAATTTTGAATTTTGTCTTGGAAGTAACGTTCAGGTTTTTACATAGTTTCTTTGAAAACCATTCTGTATCTCCATAAGCAGTTATTAGTGATAAGATCATGTCATTAAGCCTTTGGGCCACTAAGATAAAACTAGGGCAACACATATTAATACTATTTTTCTTTTTAGGACAAGAAAGAAATGGCCATCAATGACTGCAGCAAAGGTACAGCTTTATTATCTCACTGCATGTTAACATACAGGAGCATTATGTCAGACAGAGGGGCTTTGGGTCAGGTGTGCGCTTGACATGCATACCCTTCCTCTGGGGCCTTTCAAGAGGTAGCTTTATAATTCTGTATTTTCAGAGATACTATATAATAGTCATCTTAGAGTAACTGCTTTTGAATGGATAGTTCAGTCTGTTTCTCCTCTACTGGTAAATACATGAAGAAAAATTCTAGCCTGGGCAACGTGGCGAAACCCCGTCTCTACCAAAAATACAAAATTTAGGCAGATATGGTGGCATGCGCCTACAGTCCCAGCTACTCGGGAGGCTGAGCCCAGGAGGTTGGGGCTGTGGTGAGCCATGATTATGCCACTGTACTCCAGCCTAGGTGACAGAGTAACCCTGTCTCCAAAAGAAAAAAAATTCAGTGCTATCTTGGCAATAGAACTCATGGAATAGAATTTACCTCCTGTAGTCTCTGAATTACTTTCTGTTGAGATTCAAATTGAAGATTGTAGCTGCTGTTAGAGCATTTGGATCTGTGTATTTTGAGAAGGGGGACAACTGTGATGAGGGACAGTTTCTGTTAGTGAATTGATAGTCTTTTCGGGTGTCATCATTCTTCCAAACCTACTTCACATCATTTTTTTTTACCCTTTCAGATTCACAATGAATCAAGCCTTTGCTATATGATACCTAAGTTTTATTAAGATCTTTTCGGGCCGGGCGCGGTGGCTCAAGCCTGTAATCCCAGCACTTTAGGAGGCCGAGACGGGCGGATCACGAGGTCAGGAGATCGAGACCATCCTGGCTAACATGGTGAAACCCCGTCTCTACTAAAAAATACAAAACTAGCCGGGCGTGGTGGCCGGCGCCTGTAGTCCCAGCTACTCGGGAGGCTGAGGCAGGAGAATGGCGTGAACCCGGGAGTCGGAGCTTGCAGTGAGCTGAGATCCGGCCACTGTACTCCAGCCTGGGTGACAGCGAGACTCCGTCTCAAAAAAAAAAAAAAGATCTTATCATCCCACTAACTTTTATAGCGACACCTCAGACATAGGGTCACTACAGTTTTTTTGTGTTTTGGGGTTTTGTTTTGTTTTCAAAATTGCCTGATAGGCCAGACTGGTGTCTTGCCTCTCTAACCAACTTCATGTGGAGAATACACATAATCACTTTGTCTTGCAGCTTAGTCTCAGAAGTTTTTCTAGCAAATCACTATTTTTGTGTTTTCTATTTTTTTAGTTTTTCTTCTTTGGATAATAGTTTCTGGGAGAATTATAGAGTGGAAGAGAACCTTATATGTTATCTAGATCCCCTCTCACACTAAGCGTGTATTCCCCTGCTGTTACCAAAAAGGGATCCTGATCCAGACCCCAAGAAAGGATTCTTGGACCTCTCACAAGAAATAATTCAGGGCAAGACCATAAAGTGAAAAAGCAAGTTTATTAGAGAAATAAAGAAACAAAAGAAAGGCTACTCCATAGGCAGAGCTGCAGTCAGTGTGGGCTGCTCAGTGAAGTATGCTTACAGTTATTTCTCGATTATATGCTAAGCAAGGGGTGGATTACTCATGAGATTTTCAAGAATGGGGCAGAGATTTCCCAGAACTGAGGGTCCCTTTTTAGAATATATAGGGTAACTTCTGAATGTTGCCATGGCATTTGTAAACTATCGTGGTGCTGGAGGGAATGTGTTTTAGCATGTTAATGCTTTATAATTTGCATATAGGAAGCAGTGAGGATGACCAGAGGTCACTTCAATCGCCATCTTGGCTTTGGCCAGCCTCTTTACTGCATCCTGTTCTGTCAGCAGGGTCTTTGTGACCAGTATCTTGTGCCAACCTCCTCTCTCATCCTGTGATTAAGAATGCCTTAACCTCCTGGGAATGCAGCCCAGTAGGGCTCAGCCTTATTTTACCTAGCCCCTATTCAAGATGGAGCCACTCTGATTCAAATGCCTCTGACACTCCTATTTTTTTATTTAATTAGTTTGGTGCCCTCTCTACTGGCTTTCTTTTCTTTGTATTTGGTATTTCCTTATAGTGTCTGAAACTGTTTCTATATTATAATATAGATGACCACTTCTGATCTGTTACCAAGTTGGACTGGAACTAATTCTGAATGTACTGTTTTGTTTGGAAGAAGTTATTTAACCTATTTCCTTTATGTGAGGATGTGTGGGTTTGAGAAGTTTAAATTAGGAACAAGCTGCTGGTTTTCAGAGCTTCTTTCTCTGTAACCAAATGGTGAAAAAATGCCTTGTAAGCGTGATTAGCATGGTATATTGTTAGAAATAGTTCATTTCCATATGAAACAGTTTACTTCCAGCTGCAGCCCGAAGTGTAGGAGCCTTGCCTAGAAAATGAGGGAAAGGAGAAGAAAGTGTTTTCCAGCAAAGGTGTTTTCCACATTTGTTTTTGGATTTGCTTAAACTAATATTTGTGTGGTTAGAGATGGTCGTTATGGATACATGCATTGTATTCATAGGCAAATTACATTTATATCAATATGGTTTGTTTGTATCGAGAGCCCCCGACATTCCCCACCCTCCACACACACACACATACACTCTCTCTCTCTCTGTCTTTGTCTCTGTCTCTCTCCCTTCTCTCAATTCATAAACCTTGGCAAAGAGCTTATTTCTGAGGTCATATTGGAGCTCCAGGGTTTTCATCCTTGACATAGGTTTAAGTTCATTCTCACCTCAGTCTCCTAAGTAGCTGGGACTACGGGTGCACACCACCACACCCAGCTTTTTTATTTTTTATTTTTTATTTTATTTTTTCAGACAGAGTCTTGCTCAGTCGCCTAGGATGGAGTGCAGTGGTACCATCTCGGCTCACTTCAACCTCCGCCTCCCAGGAGGCGATTCTTCTGCCTCGGCCTCCTGAGTAGCTGGGACTACAAGCACATGCCACCACGCCCGGCTAATTTTTGTATTTTTGGTAGAGATGGGGTTTCACCATATTGGCCAGGCTCATCTCGAACTCCTGACCGCGTGATCTGCCCACCTCGGCCTCCCAAAGTGCTGGGGTTACAGGGGTGAGCCACTGCGCCCAGCTCAAGGTTTGGGGTTCTTTCAGAAAACCTTCTCCTGACCCAATATTCCCCTTCAATTGCTATACCATTTATCTGATCCCTCTCATTGAAATAATTGTCTATACTTGGCTCTCTCTACTTAGTCTTCCATTTTCTCCTTACTTCACTTCCGTGGAGCTTTTGTTTTATCCATGTCATTGAAACCCATCTTGTAAAGGTCATCAACAGTTTCATCTTGCTCAATTTAGTAGTTGCTTCTCTAGCCTAACTTTACTTGACCTTACCTGCATTTAATACAGTTTATCATTCCTTTCTCCTTTAAAATTCTCTCTCTTAATTTTAATGAACTCTATTTGTTTTTTCCCTGCTTCCTTGGCTGTTCCTTCTTATTCTCCTTTATTAGCTTTTATGTCAACCTCAACATTTTGGAAGTCTCTAGATCTTAGTCCAGCATGGGACCCTCTTCTTTTTTTTTCCTTCTGTATTTTCTCCCTAAGTGATCTCATTCAGTTCTGAAGCTTTAAATACTATCTATAAATTAGCACAATGTGGCCATTCCACCTTGTGTGTATATTTCAAAACACGTGATGTTATGTTTATGTTATATACCATAAATATACACAATTTTTATTGGTCGTTTTAAAAGTTAAATTGACAAGGAAAATGCATGGATTATTTAACCTAAGAAATTAGAGCAACAAGCCGGGCACAGTGGCTCACGCGTGTAATCCCAACACTTTGGGAGGCTGAGGCTGGTGGATCACAAGGTCAGGAGGTCAAGACCAGCCTGATCATTATGGTGAAACCCTGTCTCTACTAAAAATACAAAAATTAGCAGGGTGTGGTGGCGCATGCCTGTAATCCCAGCTACTCAGGAGGCTGAGGCAGGAGAATCACTTGAACCCGGGAGGTGGAGGTTGCAGTGAGCCGAGATCGTCCCATTACACTCCAGCCTGGGTGACAGAGCAAGATTCCATCTAAAAAAAAGAAATTGGAGCAACAAAAATGCAATTAAGGGAAACAAAAGCAGTATTTTCATAAAGATAAAAGCCAAAATTAATGAATTTTTAAATATAAAACTAATAAATACATGCCATCTGTATGGCAGAGTTTCTGTCTTCAGCTCTGACTTCTGCCCTGTAGTCTAGTGTCCTGTATCCCACTGCAAAGTTGTTCTTTCTGCTTGGATGTCTGGTAGGCACCTCAGATATAACGTGCCCAGCCCCCATACACACACAGAACTTGCAGTTCATTTTTTCCATTCTAATAAATGGCATTACCATCCATTCCCTTGCTTAAGTTAAACCTTGGGAGTCATCCCTGATTGTTCTTTCATGCCACGTGGCTAATTAATTAATTAGCAAGTTCCGTGGGCTCAAATTTAAAGACAATCTAATCCAGCTGCTGTTTTCCATCTCTACTATTTCCAGCTTAGACCAAGCCAACATCTTCTCTCATCTGGACCACTGCATTAGCTTTCCAGCTGATGTCACAGCTTTCAGTCTTGCCCCAACCCCCACACTGCAGCCAAAGCAGTCCTTCAAAACTGGAAATCAGAGAATGTCTGAAGCTTGCTTGAAAACTTTCCAGTGGCTTCTCATCACACTCAGGAAAAAGTCCAAACTCCTTTCCCTGGCCAAGAAGGTCCTCCATGGTCCCACATTTCAACCTCTGGTCCCCAGCCTGGTAACATGCCAGAGTTATTCTTATTGGTCCCTCTTCCTGGCACACTCCTCCTTAGCTAACTTTGACGTGGCTGGCCTCTCTCACATAGTCCCTCTTCATATTCTGAGACCACTTTCTGAAGTTGCCTCATTTCTCACTTCACTTGCATTTACATGACCTTGTTTTATTTTTCATTTTCGTACTATGACTATTGAAATTATATACCTGGCTACTCTTGCCTACTAGAATAGCATAAGGCTTCATGAGAACAAGGACTGTATCTGTCTTGTTTACCACTATAGCCCAGACATATACCAGGAAGCATGAATTTTAAAATTAAGGATAGATTATGAGAAAAGAAAAAAGTTCTAGAGCCAAGACATTGCTTTGTTTGTTTTGTTTTGTTTTGTTTTGTTTTTTGAGACAGTATTATCGCTCTGTTGCCTGGGCTGGAGTGCAGTGATGCAGTCTCCACTCCTTACAACCTCCGCCTCCTGGGTTCAAGTGATTCTTATGCCTAAGCCACCCGAATAGCTGGGATTACAGGCCCACACTGCCACGCCCAGCTAATTTTTGTATTTTTAGTAGCGATGGGATTTCCCCATGTTGCTAGGCTGGTGGTCTCAAAGTCCTGACCCCAACTGACCTGTCTGCCTCAGTCTCCCAAAGTGCTGGGATTATGGGCGTGAGCCACCGCCGCTGGCCAGCACTGCTTTCTAATAGAAAAAGAAACAACTCGCAAGAAATTAGAAGAAATGCAGTATGTTGTACCAAAACATAGCAAAGGATTATTAGAAGGACAGCTGATGCTGGATATAGGAAAAGATATTATGCATCAGCCACCTCATACTGCTGGAGCAGTAGTTTGAGGGTTGAAGGAACAGTGAGGATTTAACTAGAAATGTAATCTTAGTACTCAAGACCTAGAAAAAAGAGAATGATAAACTCTGCCACCAGACTGGTTTCCCTTAACTCTTTAATTTGTATCTTCAAATTATCTCTCACCTAGCCTGGCCAACATGGTGAAACCCCATCTCTACTAAAAATACAAAAAGTAGCCGGGCGTGGTGACGCATGCCTGTAATCCCAGCCGCATGGGTGGCTGAGGTGGGAGAATCGCTTGAACCTGGGAGGGGGAGGTTGTAGTGAGCCAAAATCACACCACTGCACTCTAGCCTGGGCGACAGAGCGAGACTCCGTCTAAAAAAGAATTCTCTCTCACTCTTTCACTGCGCTCTTGAACTCTGTGTTCTGGCCTGTCCTGGACTGGGTAAATGACAAGTGGGCAAAAACCAGGACTTGGAGTATAGACCAGGATATGGCAAACTACAGCCACAAGCCAAATCCAGCCTGCTACCTGTTTTTGACAGCCTAAAAGATAAGAATGGTTTTTACAGTTGTAAATGATTGGAAAGCAAAAGAAAAATATTTCATGATAATGTGAAAAGTATGTAAACTTAAATTTTAGTGTCCATAAATAGTTTATTGGAACACACCCACCCTTTTTTGTTTACGTACTATGTGTGCCTGTTCTCATGCTACAATAGCATCACTGAGGAGTTGCAACACAGAGGGTCTGTCTGGCCCACAAAGCCTACAGTCTTTACTGTCTTGCTCTTTATGGAAAAAGTTTTCCAGCATCAGGTATGCACTTGACAAATGACTCTTCCTTTCGTACCCTTGGAGGATGATTGATGAAGGAATCTGATATAGCCAAAGACATGTAGGCCTTTTTTCTTTGTGATAAAAATTATTTCTTCTCTTCTTACAGCAATTCAGTTAAACCCCAGCTATATCAGGGCAATATTGAGGAGAGCGGAGTTGTATGAGAAGACGGACAAGCTAGATGAAGCCCTGGAAGACTATAAATCTATATTAGAAAAAGATCCATCAGTACATCAAGCAAGAGAGGCTTGTATGGTAAAACCTACATTTTTTAAAATATTTTTCCTTCTATTCTTTGTGTTGCTACCCAGTGAGTCCTAAATAATCCCTTCAGACTCAGTTAAATTCCATTTCTGTGCTTTTGAGGAGCTTATCAAGATATATGGGAGGCCAGGCGTGGTGGCTCATGCCTGTAATCCCAGCACTGCAGGAGGCCGAGGAGGAGAGATCAGTTGAGGCCAGGAGCTCGAGACCAGCTCGAGAGACAAAACCCCATCTCTTCTAAAAATACGAAAAAATAGCCACGTGTGGTTGTACACACCTATAGTCCTAGCTACTTGGGAGGCTGAGACAGGAGAATTGCTTGAACCCAGAAGGCAGAGGTTGCAGTGAGCTGAGATCATGCCACTGCACTGCAGCCTGGGCGACAGAGAGGATCATTGAGCCTAGGAGTTGGAGGCTGCGGCGAGCTATGACTATGTCAATGCATTCCATCATAAGCAACAGAGTAAGACCTTGTCTCTTAAAAACAAACAACCAGGCTGGGTGCGGTGGCCTACGCCTGTAATCCCAGTACTTTGGAAGGCCGAGGAGGGCAGATCACCTGAGATCGGGAGTTCGAGACCAGCCTGACCAACATGGAGAAACCCTGTCTCTACTAAAAATACAAAATTAGCCGGGCGTGGTGGCACATGCCTATAATCCCAGCAACTCAAGAGGCTGAGGCGGGAGAATTGCTTGAACCTGGGGGGTGGAGGTTGCAGTGAGCTGAGATTGCACCACTGCACTCCAGTCTGGGTGACAGTGCAAGACTGTCTTAAAAAAAAAAGAAAAATGCAAATGAATAAGAAAAGTTAAAAATACAAATATAGCACTGTAAACATCTGATATGTATCCTTTCAGACTTTTTTTCTGTATATATTTATTTGTTAAATTTGTATTGATGCCCTCCTTTAGTGTAGGCTTTCTGTTAAGGCCTGGAAATAGAGCCAAACAAAACTTTTTTTTTTTTTTTTTTTTTTTTTTTTTTTCTCTGTCACCCACACTAGAGAGCAGTGGCACAGTCATGGCTCACTGCACCCTCAACCTCCCAGATTCAAGCAGCACTCCCACCTCAGCTGCAACTACAGACACATGCCACCGCACCCAGCTGATTTTTGTATTTCCTATAGAGGTGGCACTTGGCCATGTTGCCCAAGGTGGTCTCAAACTCCTGAACTCAAGCAATCCTCCCAACTCAGCCTCCAAAAGTTCTGGGAATAAGGGCAGGAGTCACTGCACCTGGCCCAAACAGAACTTTTGTCTTTATGTAGCACACCCATAAACATAAATACTTGGATTTTTTCCCCCCCTTTATTTAATAGGATCATAGACATATACCTAACTTGATCTTATTTCCACATTAGGATTCTCGTGTTTCTCAAATTCAGAATAAAGGCAAAGGATTTTTTTGTACCAACCCTTGTTTCTCTTCTTTTCCTCAGAGATTACCTAAGCAAATTGAAGAACGTAATGAAAGACTAAAAGAAGAGATGTTAGGTAAGCTTACTTCTTACTTTCGCTTGATCATAAACAGCTAGGAACCTAGGATGGGGACATAGTGAATACTAGAGGAGAACACAACAGTTAGAAAAAGTTTCCAGGGCCGGGCGCGGTGGCTCAAGCCTGTAATCCCAGCACTTTGGGAGGCCGAGACGGGCGGATCACGAGGTCAGGAGATGGAGACCATCCTGGCTAACACGGTGAAACCCCATCTCTACTAAAAAATACAAAAGCTAGCCGGGCGAGGTGGCTGGCGCCTGTAGTCCCAGCTACTCGGGAGGCTGAGGCAGGAGAATGGCGTAAACCCGGGAGGCGGAGCTTGCAGTGAGCTGAGATCCGGCCACTATACTCCAGCCTAGGCGACAGAGCGAAACTCCGTCTCAAAAAAACAAAAAAAAAAAGAAAAAGTTTCCGACTCTGCCTTTACTGTGGACTGCAGTACCACAGGGCTACTGACTTCTCAGTTATTTTGACCCCAGAAGGGGCAGCATGGCTGAGAGGATATTGGCTTTTTCGGAAATCAGACTTCCTTTTTTATTTTCTTGGGAATTGTTCTTGCCTGCAAGAATTTAAGCATAATTCAGTTCCCTGGGATTATGCTTAAATGGAATTAAAAATCCTAGGATACCACCAGCCTCGATTTCAGATGACAATTACATAAAAACCGTTGAGTTTCTTCATTGAATAATCACTCCTTCAGGTTCATTAGGATGCAGTCAAGATCATGAGAATTTTTATTTAGAAAATGGCCCTCAAAGTCCCTTTAGCGTTTGAGAACACACGAGAGGACAGGAATTAGGAGTAAAGAGAAAAAAGACTGGGGGTAGGGGTAGGGCAAATGGATTCATATGATCCATGTTTAGTTATTTCTCGTATTTGCCAAACCATTTTAGAGCTGGAATCAGAGAACCTCCCACGAACAATCTGCTTGAGTAAGAGGAGTGAGGGCTTCTGAACACAGACTTAAGTCTATTCCACTTGTAACCTGTCTGATATTTCGCTGGTCAGGATCTGCCATGTATTTTCCTTTATGAGTATTTTCTAAATCTGTTATTTGAATTACATTTAATAAATTGCAATCATGTGGCCCTAAAGGAAAAATAATTTAAAATAAATTGGGCGCTCACGCCTATAATCCCAGCACTTTGGGAGGCCACGGCAGGCGGATCACGAGGTCAGGAGATCGAGACCATCCTTGCTAACACAGTGAAACCCTGTCTCTACTAAAAATACAAAAAATTAGCCGGGCGTAGTGGCGGGCGCCCGTAGTCCCAGCTACTCAGGAGGCTGAGGCAGGAGAATGGTGTGAACCCGGGAGGTTGAGCTTGCAGTGAGCCAAGATCGCGCCACTGCACTCCAGCCTGGGAGACAGTGAGACTCCATCTAAAAAATAATAAATAAATAAATAAATAAATAGGGCCTGCCTGGCATTTATGGCCTTCCAGACATCAGTATCCAGCAAATGGGAACAAATTTCCCAAAGGATCATTCTGATAGCCAAGTCGATTGAGAGGAGGCCATTAACCATTAACCTAGACTATCCAGAGTCTTCTGGCCCCTGCCGGCTAGAGACTGTAAAGATTGCTACTTCAGACTCGGGATAGCTCTGGAGCCCTCCCCAGATTTTCCAAAAAAGGGAGGGGGATGGGGGAGCTTTTCCCTTAATTTACTTATTTAATTAAACTTGGCCGGGCACAGTGGCTCCTGTGATCCCAGCACTTTAGGAGGCCAAGTTAGGAGGATTGCTTGAGCCCAGGAGTTTGAGGCCAGCCTAGGCCACATGGTGAAACCCCATTCTAGAAAAAATTAGCCAGGCATGGTGGCATGTGCCTGCCCGTAGTCCCAGCTACATGGGAGGATCAGTTGAGCCCGAGGGTTCGAAGCTACAGTGAGCGATGATGGTGCCACCACACTCCTCACTGGGCAACAGAGCATGACCCTGTCTCAAAAAAGAGAAGAAGGAAAAGAGCAAAATTTTCTTACCTATTTTACTAACAATGATGCTCTATTTTAGAAAAAAAAAAAAAGTATTTGCATTTAGTATTTGAATTTCTTGCTAAAAAAGATGACCTTGTGAATGGCCATAGTGGATCTGGAAGGCATTGGTCTCTTAGTCTGTTTTTTTAAAGCCAGTCCAGTAAAGGGACTGGTGCAAACTGAATCTTACTGCCTACTGTTAGTTCCAGATGGAATTAAAACTTCCATTTGCCCTTGTCTTTATAAATTCTAATGCACCAGAATGTTCTGTCTCTAAGGCTTTGGGTTTTTCTTACGTCATTCTCTTCATTTGAAAAAAATTCAAGTTGAATTCATTCCCTCAGTTGCTTCTAAAATGAAATCACCTGCCATTAGACTTAACCAATTTAAGTTGCTTTGTAAATAATGTGTGTTGTTACACATGTGTAGTTTGAATGGCTAGATTCTTTTCCCTTAATGAGTATAGAAATCATGAATAAGATACTGCTCTAGGTGTTACCCCACAGTAGATACTAGAAGAGAGACATCACTCTTTACATGGAATTTCAGCCCCCACAAGAGCTTTTCGGGTGTTCTTTCCTCTTTGTTACAGATGAGGTAACTTTGGTTCATGTTCTGTGAGATCCCTGGAGGCTAGACATTCTGAATGCAAATTAGTATCACTTAGCAGTTCTGAGCGAGCTTTTCACAGTGGACTGCATGATCTTTATGCTAGTTCCTGTTAAAATGATGACTTCTGTGGAGTATAAGCAGTTAAACATTTTTTAAATCGGGTAGTGTGGGCTGGGTGTAGTGGCTCACACCTGTAATCCCAGCAATTTGGTGGCAGGCTGAGCCCAAGAGTTCGAGACCAGCCTGGGTAACATGACAAAATCCTGTCGCTACAAAAATTAGCCAGATGTGCTGGTGTGCATGTGTAGTCCCAGCTACTTAGGAGGCTAATGTGGGAGGATCACTGGAGCCCAGGAGGCCAAGACTTCATTGAGCCACAATGATGCCACTGCACGCAAGCCTGGGTGACAGAGTGAGACCCTGTCTTTAAAAAAAAAGAAAATTATAAAATCAGGTAGTGCGATGCCTATTACAGCTTTTGTTCTTTTTATTCAGGAGCACTTTAGCTTTCAGGGTCTTTTGTGGTTCCATACAAATTTTGGGATTTTCCTCTTTCCATGAAGAATGTCATTGGTGTTTCGACAGGTATTACATTGAATCTGTAGATCACTTTTAGTAGTACAAAATGGGTTTTTATTTAGATTTGTTCAGTATTCTTTAACTTGTTTTTTCTTCCATATCTGTAATTTCCTTTTCATTAGAAAGAAGAGCTATGTACTCCTTGAGGAAAAAATCCTGATAGGCATTATTAGTGGGTAGAACAATTATTTGCTTTGCCCTTTCTAGCCCGTCATTTATAATCTTTAGAACAGGAGACCCAGGGTGGCCATTAGTCCTAGTGGCACAGTCCTTGCTGATCACAGAAGATGATCATGATAGCATCAAGACGATCACTTGAGGAAAGTGGTTAGCAGCTGGAGTGGGGGGTTGGGTTTTGTTTTTTTGGTGTTTTTTTTTTTTTTTTTTTTTTTTTTTTTTTTGTCCTTTTCTCTGGGATAATTAGCCTCACAGCCATAATAACCAAGGAATGTAAGGTTTAAAAGAACTTAAGGGTATATGTGGTTGATAGTGTGATGAGATGGAAATAGAAACCCTGCACATAGCATCCCAGGAGGCTCAGAGCATTTTTGAGCAACTAGTCATTGATGCTTTATTTGCTTTTTCTCTGATGTAATGATTTCACAGTTTTCTTAAATAGCTGGATAAACAAGTTGGCTGGGTACAGTAGCTCATGCCTGTAATCCCAACATTTTGGGAGGCCAAGGTGGGAGGATTGCTTGAGCCCAGCAGTTTGAGACCAGCCTGGGCAACATGGCAAGACCGTCATCTCTGCAAAAACTTTAAAAATTAGCCAGGCGTGGTAGCGCAAGACTGTGGTCCTAGCTTCTTGGGAGGCTGAGGTGGATCGCCTTAGTCCAGGAGGTCAAGTCTGCAGTGTTATGATGGTACCACCCTGGGCAACAGAGCCAAAACCCTTTCTCAAAACCAAAAAAAGAAAAGAAAAATCTCATGTGAAACCGTAATATAGAAAAAAAAAAAAAAGTAGTGTTTTATATAAATTCAAATGTACGGTATAGCATTTATAATCAGAATAATCAGGTTAGTCTGAGGAACATAAAGATCTGAAGTCAGGTTTCATATGGCAGACACAGCCTTTATGAGTATATCTAAGCCTTTATGCGTATATTTCATTGTTTCAATTTTACAGTATTAAATTTTTTTGCTCACATAGGTAAATAGTTTAAAAAAAAAAAAAATTTAAAAGTAAAACTGACGAGACACTTTCAGCAACCCTGAAGCTCCTCTGCTCAACTGTAAGATTCTTAGGACAAACGCCCCATGTTACTGCTCTGCCCTCAGGAGTCCCTTGAGAAGTGTGGCTGTGTCACCTTATGGGAGGAGTGCCTTCCTGGGGGTTAGTTCTTTGCACATGAGTCATTCTTTTTGGCAGCCATGCTGGGAGGGCAAGAGATTTATATTGGGATGATGCCACAGGTCTCCAAACAAACTTTGATTCCAAATAGAAAAGAATATAGGGTAAAGACATCCGTCATCATTTGCAAGTTATTTTATTCTGTTTGCTGGCCCAGCCAAGAAGTCTTTCAAGCAAGTGAAATTGTCAATAAAATCTGTATGTACATATTTTTGGTTCTTCCTTGATCTGTCATCTCAGTTTATTGAACTATGAGGTAGCAAATAGAGTCATCTACTTTCTCCAAAACGTAACATAGACTGCGTGGGCTACTTTTCACATTGTCTAACGGGGAAGCTCTACCCAGGCAGCTTTATCCCTCTAATCACTAGAGATGGGTGTTTACAATTCATTTTTTGATACACGCCCTCTCATCAACATTCTAATCACCAGTTGCAAAGCAAGTTAACCTTTTGGGGCTGCAGCTCAAATATGGTGCCCAGAACATCAGTACCTGAGGACCTGCCAAAAATGCATGATATCAGGCCCTACCCCAGACCTACTGAATCAGAGATTTAGGATGGAACTCAGCAATCTAGTTTTAACCCCTCAAGTGTTTCTGATACACACTCAACTTTAATGACCCTGATGAGTTGAGAGACAGAGTGTAGAGGCAGCTCAGGTGAGGAGTTAAAGGCCAAAGGAGGGCATGGCTAAGAGGGGCATTCAGCTCTGCTCCGAGAGACACCTCCTGAGCAAAAGCAGCCATGGCACTGAGTTTTATCTTTTCTTCTTTGTGTTGTATCTACAGCAGAGAAAAACTAGAAAGCAGACATTTCAGAATGTGTGGTCTTCCAATTCACTAGACTTCAGATTTCAGCTCTCTATTTGGACAAGTTGCCACTAGAGGAATAGAGTCAGTTACATTTACCACTTACTGGGTGTGCGGGGGATACCAAGCTTCCCTTGCCCCAGGTCCTGGGTAGGGAGTAGGTCCTAGAACACAAGTATGGCTTGTGTTCTGACCATTCCATGAGATGCTACTCTTCCTACCTTAACCAAGAGCTGCCAGGTGCCTATCCCCACCTTGACCTACAGCAGCTATTTGAAACTTACCTACTTCCCTCAAAGAAACCATAGACACAAAGACAGGGCATTGCCCCAGTAATCCACCTTCCTTTCACCAGCACCTGCTGCTGCCCCTGCCCTGGCCACTCTGGCACACATGTGGGCCTTGTTCGTATCCAACCCAGGTTTTCCACTCATACCTTCACTTTCTAGGAACATATTCCTGGTCTCCTGATTCCTAAAGTCACTCAGTTGTTCACTCCTGGCCACTAGCAATCTGATGAGAGCACATTGTGAACTGAATTAAAAGAATACCATCTGGATCTTGGCATGGTGGCTCATGCCTATAATCCTAGCACATTGGGAGACCTATGTAAGAAGATCCCTTGAGCTTGGGAGGTCAAGACCAGCCTAGGCAGCATATAGCAAGACCCTGTCTCTACAAAAATAAAAATAAAAAATTAGCCTGGCGTGTAGCATGTGCCTGTAGTCTCACACTTGGGAGGCTAAGTTGGGAGGATTCCTTGAGCCCAGGCGGTCAAAGCAGCAGTGAGCTGTGATGGCACCACTGCATGCCAGTCTGGGCAACCAAGTGAAACCCTGTCTCAAAAGAAAAATATATACATATATATCATCTTGTATGAGTGCCACATTCAAGAGCTACATGCGGAGATAGAATTAACATGTCATTGCCAAGTTCAGCATATTCTGGCTATACCCGGATATCATGTACTTTTCTGCTTTGCAAGTAGTAGAAGGTCCTAGAATCAGCTCCCTCAATGAGGCTCACAAGAAAGACTAACTTGTTACCACCCCTCTTAAAGCTGCTGAAGCCACACATGTAGGTACAGAAACCCAGAGTCTGTTCCCCCCCCCCACCCCACATTTCTCACACTTCTCACACTATTCTACCTGATATCTGTCATTACAGACTGTACACCTGCAGGATTTTGCACTCTGGCCACGTTCTACAAGAAACCAATTCCTTGTTGTGGTTGGTTGTTCCCTTAGTAGAGAATGTCAGCTTTTCAGTGCTTTGCTTTTGTCTTCATTTCCTTTTTTTTTTTTTTTTTTTTTTTTTTTTTTGAGATGGAGTCTCGCTCTGTCGCCCAGGCTGGAGTGCAGTGGCGCCATCTCGGCTCACTGCAAGCTCCGCCTCCCGGGTTCACACCATTCTCCTGCCTCAGCCTCCCGAGTAGCTGGGACTACAGGCGCCCGCCACCTCGCCCAGCTAGTTTTTGTATTTTTTAGTAGGGACGGGGTTTCACCATGTTAGCCAGGATGGTCTCGATCTCCTGACCTCGTGATCCGCCCGTCTCGGCCTCCCAAAGTGCTGGGATTACAGGCTTGAGCCACCGCACCCGGCCTGTCTTCATTTCCTAATTGCTATCCTGAAGCTTCTTAGGAGAATAGTTCCCACTCCTTTGAAAATCCGTGGTAAGGCTTCTTTCAGCCCTCGAATTTACCCAAGGTCTAATACAGGCGTACCTCAGAGATGTTGCAGGTTCAGTTCCAGACCAGCACAAGAAAGTGAATCACAAGAATGTTTTGATTTCCCAGTGCATACAGAAGTCACTATAGTATTATATAAACGTGACCTCTGTATGCACCGGGAAATCAAAAAGTTGCTTATAAAAATGTTGATGATGAGCTCAGCCTTCAGGGAGTTGTAATCGTTTTGCTGCTGGAGAGCTTTGCCTCCACGTGGATGGCTGCTGACTGATCAAGGTGGTAGTTGCTAAACACTGGAGTGTCTGTGGCAGTATCTTTAAATAAGATAGCAAGGAAGTTTGCCACATCAGTTGATTCTTTGATGAAAGATTTCTCAGTAGCATGCAGTGCTGTTTGATAGCATTTTACCCACAATAGTTCTTCCAGTATCGGACTCAGTCCTCTCAAACCCTGCTGCTGCTTTATCAGCTAAGGTTATGTCATATTTGGGGGTTTTTTGTTTTGTTTTGTTTTGTGACACAGAGCCTCGTTCTGTCACCAGGCTGGAGTGCAGTGGCACAATCTTGGCTCACTGCAACCTCTGCCTCCTGAGTTCAAACAGTTCTTCTGCCTCGGCCTCCCAAGTAGCTGGGATTACAGGCACATGCCACCACGCCTGGCTAATTTTTCTATTTTTGTAGAGATGGGTTTTCACCATGTTGGCCAGGCTGGTCTCCAACTCCTGACCTCAAGTGATCTGCCTGCCTCAGCCTCTCAAAGTACTGGGATTATAGGAGTGAGCCACTGTGCCTGGCCAGTTTATGTAATATTATAAATCCTTTGTTGTCACTTCAACAATGTTCACAACATCTTCACCAGGAGTAGATTCCATCTCAGGAAACCACTTTTTTTGCTCATCCACAGCAAGCAAATCCTCATTCATTTAAGTTTTATCGTGAAATTGTAGCAATTCAGTCACATCTTTAAGCTCCATTCAAATTCTAATTATCTTGTTATTCTCACCACATCTGTAGCAACTTCCTCCACTGAAGTCTTCACCCCCTCAAAGTCATCTATGAGGGTTGAAATCAGCTTCTTTCAAACTCCCGTTAATATTGGTATTTTGACCATCTCAGCAGCCGTAGCCATATGAAGCGTATTTCTTTTTCTTTCTTTTTTTTTTTTTTTTTTGAGACGGAGTCTCGCTCTGTCACCCAGGCTGGAGTGCAGTGGTGCGATCTCGGCTCACTGCAAGCTCCGCCTTCTGGGTTCACGCCATTCTCCTGCCTCAGCCTCCCGAGTTGCTGGGACTATAGGCGCCTGCCACCAAGCCCAGCTAATTTTTTGTGTTTTTTAGTAGAGACGGGGTTTCACCCTGTTAGCCAGGATGGTCTCGATCTCCTGACCTCGTGATCCACCTGCCTCGGCCTCCCAAAATGCTGGGATTACAGGCATGAGCCACTGAACCCGGCCAATGAAGTGTATTTCTTAAATAATATTATTTTCTGAACAGTAGGTCTCAACAATGGGCTTAAAGTGCTTAGTAAATTATTCTCTAAATAGATGTGCTGTCATCCAGGCTATGTTGTTCCATTTCTAGAGCACAGGCAGAGTAGATTAGCATCATTCTTAAGAGCCCTAAGATTTTTGGAATGGTAAATGAGCACTGGCCTCAACTTAAAGTCACCAGCTGCATTAGCCCCTAACAAGAGAGTCAGCCTGTCCTTTGAAGCCAGGCATTGAATTATTCTCTCCTGTTGCTATGAAAGTCCTATCTGGCATCTTCTTTCAATATAGTGCTCTTTCATCTACACTAAAAACATGTTTAGTGTAGCCACCTTCATCAGTGATCTTAGCTAGATCTTCTGGATAACTTTTTGCAGCTTCTATATCAGCCTTTGCTGCTCCACCTTTCTCTTTTATGTTATGGAGACGGCTTCTTTCCTTAAAGCAGCTTCCTCACTTAACCTTGGTAGGACTGAAGAAAGTTAGGGCCTTGCTGTGGCAATCCAAGGCTCTGGCTTAAGGGAATGTTGTGGCTGGTTTGATCTTCTATCCAAACACCTAGGACTTTCTCCATATAAGCAATAAGGCTGTTTTGCTTTCTTATTCCTGTGTTCACTGAATTAATTTTGTTAAAGTCTGGCTCTTCCTTTTACTTGAACACTTAAAGGTCATTACAGGATTATTAATTGACCTAATTTCAATATTGTTGTGGCTTAGGGAAGAGGGAAGCCTGAGGAGAGGGAGAGATACAAGGGAATGGCTGGTCAGAGGAGCAGTCAGAACATACGCCGCACTTATTAGTTCAGTTAGCTGTCTTATGCAGGTGCAGTTCGTGGCACCCCAAAACAATTACAATAGTAACCTCACAGATCATCGATTACAAATCACCATAACAGACGTAAGAATATGAAAAGGTTTGAGGCCGGGCGCGGTGGCTCAAGCCTGTAATCCCAGCACTTTGGGAGGCCGAGACGGGCGGATCACGAGGCCAGGAGATCGAGACCATCCTGGCTAATATGGTGAAACCCCGTCTCTACTAAAAAATACAAAAAACTAGCCGGGCGACGAGGCGGGCGCCTGTAGTCCCAGCTACTCGGGAGGCTGAGACAGGAGAATGGCTTGAACCCGGGAGGCGGAGCTTGCAGTGAGCTGAGAGCCGGCCACTGCACCCCAGCCTGGGCGGCAGAGCAAGACTCCGTCTCAAAAAAAAAAAAAAAAAAGAAAAGAAAAGGTTTGAAATATTATGAGAATTACCAAAATATGAAACAGAGACACGAAATGAGTACGTGCTATTGGGAAAATTGTGCTGACAAACTTGCTTGATGCAGGATTACCACATGTCTTCCGTTTGTGAAAAAAAACAATAACTGTAAAGCACAAAAAAAGCACAGCACAACAAAATGAAGTCTGCCTGTATAAGAATTTGAATTGGGTGTGAATTTTATCCTTTCTACCCTGGGCTCCCTTGATTTGCCTTTTGCTTAGAGAAAAGCTAGAGTTAGCTGCATGCCTTAGTTTCCTGCCTCACAGGAGGAAATGTGGTATTAGGATTCAGTTGTATGCAATTTGTTTCATCTAAACAGAGAAGAAAATCCCAAAGTAGCTGTTCCATCGAATCCACGCCCAAGTGATCTTAAGGAGATGAAAACACAGCGTTCCTGGTTTTGCTCAGGGTAAACTGCCTGGTACATAGTCAGTATCGCCAAAGAGAAATTATGCATTACAAATCAGTTGGGTTATTGTGATATGCTACTTGGCAGAGAAATTAATATTTATCAACTGAATCCAGTGGCAAGCACTCTGATTCCTGTTTCTAAACATTCTGGTCTAAGCACGAGTAGTTTTGTACTCTTCTCTTTGCCATGAGATCTAGTCTGATAGACGAGATCCTAATAGTTAGGGACATGTGGACACATTCAGGCTAAGTGATGGTGCCGCCTGTGCTATAGGTGGAAACAAGGAAACCTCATTGATTAGTGTCCAGATAAGGAAGACAGAATTTGACAACCAGTGGAAAGTGTGGCAGATAGGCTAGTTTGGCAGATGATCCTGTTTGGATACAAGGAAGCTGCTTTAGCTTCTGAGCACCTAACCTGACTCTAAACAGCAGGCAGAAAAATGTGTGAGTGTGCATATATTTAGGAGCCTGAGCTCTACTGAAGGCTGTTCATTCTCTTGTCATTGGCACAAACAGCAAAAAGTAAATTTTTCAGTCACTTAAAACTTGTTGATTCTACCATACTGTTTTGCCCTGTTCTTTGTGTTCCACTGACCACACTCTGGCTTCAGAGCCCATCTACCCAAGCACTGTAGAAATTTTAATGTTTGTTCAGTGAATAAATGGCCTCTTTCCCATAATGTGGGACTAACTTTCTGTCAGAACCACCCCCAGGGTCTCCCCTTCTGGTTCATTCTTCATTTTGCCACAGGATTACTAACCCTGAACACTCAGTTCTCAAGCCATCAGCGGCTTCCTGTGGCATGGGAACTGTAGGCTGATGGGCCTGGCTCAGGAGAGCCTGGCAGGAGGCACCTGCCTGCCCCGCTTCAGCCCCATTGGACACACAGCTCGCCTACCTACCTCTGTGCATTGGCACACACTGTTTGGGCTTGCACTGACACCACCTCTGTCTCATATGGTTGCAGTCCTTTGGCCTTTGGTGCCTGGTTCAAGTGCAAACTCTTAGACAAAGATAAACCAAATCTTCTCTTTCCTCCACCCCTTTCCTCTCTTCCTGCCCCAGCCAAAGGAATGTTCCCTTTCCTGACTCTCTTGGCATTTTATAACTCAGCTACACATGAATTTGGTTTTGCATGTATGTCTTTTCTTCCTTGTCAAATTCTAAACTTGTTTTGGTGTATAGACCATGTCATGTATCTTTGCATCTCTACTACACACAGCAAGGTGCCACACACGTAATGAGTAAATGTTGGTTGAATTAATCTATATCAGGTGACCTTAGGTCTTCTCTAATGCAGAGACTATTTGTGTATCTTTTATTACATACCTGCTACCTGCCAGGTATTATATATATGTAGTCTTGTTTAGAAAGCAGAATTTTGCATTTTCTTTTCTTTTTTTTTTTCCTGTAAGTGATGGTTGGTGAAATTAATGTGGAATGGTATAAAGGCAGAGATACTGGAATTGAAGGAAAAAGAATAATTATCTATGTGTTAGTCTGGATCATCCAAAAAACAGATGCCAAGATAGGATTAAAAGTACAAGAGATTTATTGGGGGAAACACCTGCAAGGGAAAATGGGGCTGGGAGCTGGAGGATGTTGGCAGAGCTGGCAGACCCCTGTGGAGAACGAGGAGCGGGGGAGGGGGAAAGTTTTCCACTGGACTGTGGTGTTGAGAAAGTTTCAACAAAGCCATTGGGGAGCCAGCGCTGCCCCTCAGACAAGTCCCTGGCCTACCCCTCACATGCTCAGGCGCTGGCTGGAAGCCGCAGGTGGGAAGGGTGGCCTCTGCATGAATGTGCTGATGGATTTTAGAGTGCAGCCACTGTGTCCCCTGCATTTGGAGAGGTACATCTTCATGACTGCCACACCATAGAATCATACAAGCTAAAAGTTCAAAGGTGACTTGTGGCAGACAGGCCCTTTAGCCAGTTAGGCAGTGAGGGCCTGGGAAAGAGAATTCTTCCTCTCTTCGGCAGTTTGAATATTCGCAGTCTTAGCTTGGAATGGGCTTTCTGCACTAGAAGGAAACCTCCTTTAGTGCAGACCAGCCTAAAACCAAGCCACTGCTGCCTGAGGACGCTGCCATCCCTGGAGCACGGTGACATGCCATCGCTCGGGACCGATTCCCATCCCCCAGAGCACTGCGGTGTGTGGCCTCTTCTGAAAAGGCTTCCTCGTGCTCCTGCAAGGTCAGAAAGCACCTCTGGGCACACCTCAGTCTTTTGGGTCTGCCTCCCCACTAGACTGTGATCACTGTGCATGGAAGCTACTTTTATTCTTGACATCCCAGTGGCTCACATAATAGATGCCAAGTAAAATCTCCAGTTTGTACTTTAAATTGTTTTTCTGGCACTGGAGATGAGCTTGCAATGATCCCTCCATCCACGTAGTGGCCCTGGGCTCAGTGGACCATCCAGAGTAGGCCTGGACCAGAGGCTTCTCCACCGTGGAACTGCCCCTCCTCGGGAGTCTGATGTGAGTGGCTCCTGAGACTCATTCTCACTTCACTCACTCCATATCACAAGAGCCAAGGATTTCCCAGTACCAACATTTTATTGGGCTGCTTTTGATGGGTTTTTTTCCCCCTCCCTGTCCTCTTTTTCCAACCCCAGGACAAACTGCCAGCGTTCCTGGTTGGTGTTGCTAACTCGGGTTGCCCTGAGGCTGCCCTGTCTTAATCTTGCTTGTTGCGAGCCCCTGGCTATACACACGTGCCCAAGGCTGTGCCGCTCCTGTGCGCAGGCACCCGGGGTTTGTGCCGGTGGTTTCCTGACACAAGCAGCAGCACTGAACGCATGTGTCCCAGGTTTAGGTTTTGGAGGCCTGCCTGGAGAACGGCCATCCCAGGTTCTGGGAGCTTTCTCAATTTACTGTTTCATCCAAAGATGGGTTGGCCTTTCTCTGGACATGGTGAGCTTCCTTGGGCTAGTTCTTAAGCCTGAGACTAAAAGTTCTTACCATGAGTTATTAGGGAGGCCTGGAAAATGTGAAGGCCATGCGTCTTTTTTGCTCTGTTACCCAGGCTGGAGTGCAATGGCATGATCATGGCTCACTGCAACCCTGAACTCCTTGGGCTCAAGCAGTCCTCCTACTTCAGCCTCTGCATAGCTGTGACAACAGGCGTGTCCCCCACATCTAGCTAATTTTTAAATTTTTGTAGATACAGGGTCTCCCTATGTTGCTCAGGCTGGTCTCAAACCCCTAGACTCATGTGATCCTCCTGCCTCAGCCTCCCAAAGTGCTGGGATTACTGGTGTGAGCCACTGTACCCAGCCAAGGCCATGCATCTTTAAGTGCTTTACCTGGGCTTTACTCTAAGATGGGAGGTCTCAGAGTGAGAAAAGCTGCTAGGAAGTGGGAAGGAGCCTGTGCCTCTGGTGATTAGGGATTTCTCTTTTCGTCTACCCCCATTCTCACCTCCACTGGAAGCAGACCTGCAAGAAAAATTAAAGCAGTTTAGAAAGGGTTGAAACTGTTTATTCACCCATCCCCACCAAAATTTTCTGGAACATTCCTAGTTTCAAATGTTCCTTATATCTTAAAACAGCATAAGAACTGTTAGTTTTTTTTTTTTTTTTTTTTTTCTTAATTGTAGAGATGAGAGTCTCACCATGTTGCTTGGGCTGGTCTAGAACTACTGGGCTCAAACCATCCTCTTGCCTCAGCTTCCCAAAGTGCTGGGATTGCAGGCATGAGTCACCACGCTTGGCAGGAACCGTCGGCTATATACCGTGACTTTTTTTTTTTTTTTTTTTTTTTTTGAGACAGAGTCTCACTCTGTCGCTCAGGCTGGAGTGCAGTGGCGCAATCTCAGCTCACTGCAACCTCTGCTTCCCGGGTGCAAATGATTGTCCTGCCTCAGCCTCCCTAGTAGCTAGGACTACAGGCACATGCCACCACCCTCAGCTGATTTTTGTATTTTTAGCAGAGATAGGGTTTCACCATGTTGGCCGGGCTGGTCTCGAACTCCTGACCTCAGGTGATCAAACCACCTCGACCTCCCAAAGTGCTGGGATTACAGGTGTTAGCCACCACGCCTGGCTTATATATCTCACTCAAGTCATGTGTAAATAAAGCCTGAAACTTGGGAAGAGGAGCGTGGACTATTGAGGTGTTATTGAGGTTGCTGTGCAAATGAACAAGATCCCATTTCTAAGAAATGGCTAGTCTAGTATAGAAGCTAAGGATTTGCTTAGGAAAGCAGGAAGCTCTTGACTATGAATCCAAGCCCAGTGGAAATGGACTGAGTTGAATTAAATTTAGCAGGTGGCTGCTGCCGTTCTAGAGAAAAGAGACTTGGAGGGACCTCTGCCCTCACTACCAGGCAGACCTGGCTTGGCAGGGTGCCTTGAGCCTCACTGGAACAGCAGTTGGTTTTCCCAGAACTCACCCCAGAAGCCTGTGTCCTTTGATAGTACTGGCCAGTTAGGACAGGAGGCTTTGATCTCCCAGAGGGAGCCAGCAGGACTCCACTCTCATCTATGAAGCACAGGCTTGGGGTGGATGGCACTGAAGTGACTGCACTGCTGAGTGGGGAATAGGGGCTGGGAACTCTCCTGGAAGCTTTCATCATATTAAAAGTAGGCATTTCTTTAACTGCAAAGAGGTACTTTTATATTTTGTACTCAGTGGTAAGGCAAGATTAATTGGTGCCTTCCTGCTTCTGTTCATTCCTGTATTCATTTGAGTTTTTGCTTTTACATTACAGGTAAATTAAAAGATCTTGGGAACTTGGTTCTCCGACCTTTTGGGCTCTCCACAGAAAATTTCCAGATCAAACAGGATTCCTCTACCGGCTCGTACTCCATCAATTTCGTTCAAAATCCAAATAATAACAGATAACAAAGATAACAATAGCTTTACAAGCTGACTTGGAATTGTGTGCTGCTTGCTGTTAGCAAGGGGAAAGGCCCTGCCAATGTTTAACTTTTAAAAGCATCTTATCTAAAAGAAAGGCTATCCAGTAGAGCCTAGTGCTCCCTTTTCCCTCTCTTACGATCAGGGTGAAATGTACTTCCTGATGTAATGAACCCAATTTGATTTCCATTTTAAGGTGGTATCTGTGCAGCTGGTGTCCCGGTTCTGGCTGTCCTATGTCCAGGAAGAAGCCCATTTGTCGAGGCTGACCTTCCTGATCCACACAGACACATAGCCCAGCAAAAGCCTCTCCTGAACCAAACAGACCTGTTGGTTGGGAGACTGCCCAGACATGACTGATGACGGGTTCCCGCCTGCCTGTCCCCTCCCTGATCACACAGCTAACGAGGCTGCCTCCAGCATTTCCTGGTTTCCTCTGTGGTAATAAAAGCTTTCTGTGCTTAGGTCTGGGTTGGGTTGTGAATTTTGTCACGTAATGACAACTAAGGCAGAAGCCTTCTCTGGCTTTGGGAGCAGTGTTGGTTTCAAGCAGGGTTACTGATAACACATTCCACAAATCTGCCCAAAGTTTTTGGTGCCTTGTAGATTTATCTTGAAGAGTTGACCATTCTGCCATGTACTAGAATTCAGAAAGTCCACCTTACAAGCTGTCTTGGACCCCACCAGGTTTGTGTAGATAATTATAAATCTGTTTTTGACCAAATGTTAATATTTTTTTTTTT